>NC_062217.1:148535479-148838509 GCF_902686445.1 Sciurus carolinensis | reverse complement strand
TCCTGCCTCTCTCTCCTGCCTGCCCCCACACCACCACCATGATATTGACCAAAGGGCTCCCGGCTCTTTGTCTTCTTGTAGGGAGGGATGGCTGTGACCTTTTGTTGAGGGAGAAAACACTGAAGGTCTTTGTGTAGAAACAATGGCTGCTTGTTCTTAGAGACATATTGTTGTCTCAAAGGTGCACCTGGGACTGGTCCTGTGTAGGAGAGGCTCTGAGCCAGGACAAGGTTAAATCTGGTCACCATGGATGGGAGGAGGGCAGAGACCATTGACCTTTGGTGACTCCTGTCTGCCCATCAGTTAGTACCAAACAGAGGTTCTTTACTCATCGCTGGCTGTGAAGAAATGCCTGCCTCCGTTCACTGTTTTCTTTCAATGGGTTTCAGACTGTTCACAGTTTGATAGAACCTTGCTGTGAAGAGCAGACCACCCCCTGCTCTGAGTTACTCCATTTTGACTCCAAGTGCCAACTTAGACTGACTCTACACCTTGTTTGTACAAGTAAATAAATGCCTTCTGTTCAGTACACCCATAAGGTGCAAATTGATAACTTATTTGCGCCAACTTATCAAACTAAATCAGTAGCTCCTTGACACATGGGAAACCCAAGTCATATTAAAGACACCACATAAAGAAGTTTATCAACCTCTCCAGACAAAACCCCCTCATCTAAGTCTCATAAAAGGAGAACCATCCCCCAAGACTGAAGATGATGACACACTGACCCTGTAACTTGGTCACTCATCTCGGGATTTTCCTTGTCCAGGAAAATCACAGAGACAAATCTCCAATTCTCTGTCCCTGGGCTTCTGCTTGGTGTGGTTTCTCCTGCCCACAAGGACTATCTATACATGGCTCACTACAAGCTGACATCTGAATTTGACCCTTCAAGCTGACATTGTGAAACTTCCATTCATTGCTGTTCTTTGGATCCTGGCCTTCAACTCTGCTGGACTGGTCTTTTAAAACCTCTATCTGATCACCTACAGCGACTCTGCATTCTTATCTGCTCTTTGCCTTTGCTCTTAGTGTAACAGTGGTCCACTTCACCTTTTGAATATAGCTCTGAGGCTTATTTTTAAATGGGATGTGTTTTCCTTTTCCTCTTCTTCCTCCCCTCCCTACCCCTCACCCCCGTCCCTAACCTGGGGTGATTACCTTGAGTTTTCTTCCACAGGAAGGAGATATCTGCCAGAGGATCTAGGACATCAATATCTCCCATCCTTTAAAATCTCCCTGTTCCTCCTGATGGAGAGAATCACAGCCTCTGGTACAGGAATCCCCTGTGTTTCTCCTTTGCTAGCAAAGCAATAAAACTTCTTTTTCCTTTTTTTCAAAACCATGTCCTCATTATTGAATTGGCATCGGGGACAAGGACCAAGATTTTGGTTATAGCAGCACAGCATCCTATTACTCTGCAGCACTTTGATCCTAAGTGTTTCTTCAACATGTAGCATTGTGTGAAGTATGATATATGACTTAAGTGTTATAGATATTAGAAATAATGGAATAAAAGAACTTGTGATCACACATGAATTATAATCAGTGAAAGTTGTGTAACTTGTGAATTCATTGTTATTCAATAAATTCTGACATTGCGGAAACACAGAAACATGTTTGGTCTGTGCTAATGGCATAGCTTGCTCATGGCAATTGCATTACCAGGAAAGGATTAAGTGGGCTTGGAGATCAGGAAGAATTTTCTTTTATTTCTTTTATTTTTTTATTAAAATTTTTTTCATACATGTATAAAGGATAATAATGTCTGTCTCACAATCTACCATCCTTCCCATCCCCACCACCCCACCCCATTCCCTCACTTCCCTCTGCATAATACAAAGTTCCTTCATTCTTTCCTATTCACGCCCCCTATGGATCATCATCCACTATCAGAGAAAACATTTGGCCTTTGGTTTTCTGGGGCTTGACTTATTTCATCTAGCATGATAAGAATCTGACTTTCTTAACTAAGCATTTCTAGAATTTACAAGGAAAGGAACAGAAATATATTGGAGAACTGGTATTGTCTGTGGGAAAGCCCCTATCTGCCATCTGTAATGATGGCAGAAGATAACTGGTCACAAGGAACCATGATTAATGAAGGCACAGTGGTAGACTAGAGAGAGCATGGTGCCTGGAATAAGGCCACCCGGTTCAAATGATAGTGTTACCAGTGATTAGTCAGGGGTCTTTGGCAAGATAAGTCAAGATACTTAAATCTTCCTGGGCCTGATTTCCTTCTCAAGAAAGGATGATGTCTCCTTTACTGAGCTTGGTGGAAAACAATGAAGGTATATCACGTGGTGTCCAAGGTAGGCTCTTCATAAATATCAGTAGTCATTCCACTACAAGGCAGAAATTAGGGAAGGACTGAACATCATGTCAGTGCTCTGGATTGCTATAGATGAGATCAGGCTGTGGCCCTGAGATGAAAGTGGCCAGAGAAAGGGAAGGGAGCTCACATCACACAGTATGGGTCTGAGTGCCAATTCTGCCTCTTGCTAGATGAATGTCCTGCGCAAATCTGAACATCTTGAATCCTATGGAACTTTGTTAGTGAGTAAGGATCTTCAGTGGTGTCTGACAGGCTGTTGGGGGACATTCCATGAAAAACCCTGTGATGACCATGAAGTAAGTTGCACAGGTACGGGGTTATAAGGACATGATAACAATCTGCTCATGTTATTGGAGGTGACTGCAGGAAGCCTGCTGTTTTAAGTTGAGGCAGATCCTAAAGAGTGGACAGAGGTTCTAGAATCAGAAATGAGGCATCAGGCCAGGGTTCTCAAAAGCATGTTCTGAAGAACCCTGGGCTTCCTGTGATTCAGAGGGTTGTGATGTTCTCTCATACCCAATAACATATTTATGCAAGGCCAGATTTACTTCACCTACACCAGCCGAAGCAACATATTGTAATAGATTGAATGCAGAAGCAGAAGAATCCAGCACTCATCTGTGAAGCCAGACATTGAGGAGACTTGTGAAACATTGCCTCATTTCTCATTTTTGTTTTGTTTCAGAATAGTTGTTTTTAGAAATGTTGTGTTTCATGAATTGGGTTTGTAATAATCATTTTTGAATGAGCAAATTAATACTTAAAAATTTCCTCAGTTTTAATTTATTTTCTTTTTCTTTTTTGGTACCAGAGATTGAACCCAGGGCACTTAACCACTGAGTGACATAGCCAGGTGGCTTTATTTTTGAGGTGGGTTTTTGCTAAATTGCTGAGGGCCTCACTAGGTTGCTGAGGTTGTCTTGGAACTTGTCCTTCTCCTGCCATAGTCTCCTGAGTTGCTGAGATAACAAGCATGTGCCACCTTGCCCGACTAGTTTTAATTTCTAATGAGATCATGATTGATAGATAGAACCCGCAAACCAACATGTTTTTACAGTCTCAAAACTTCTAAGGGTTACAAAGGAGTCCTGAGAATAAAACTTTTAAGAACCAATTGTGTAGAGACTGAGTCTGAGCTGGTCAAATGAGATAATTTCATAGCATTGAGGAAAAGAACAGGTGAGATCAGGATGAGATCCCGGATATCGCACAAAAATTCATGCAAACATTCATGAAGTCTCACTAAGTGCCAGGCCCTAGGTCAAGTGCTAAGACTTTGAAATGCATGAGACACAACCTCTGCCTTCATGGATCCAGGGAGGCCAACATTTAAACAACAGGAACAGAGTGATGGGCACCACAGTGGAAGGGGCTCAGGACCCTGAGATAGGAGGGACAAAGTGGCCAGGGAGACCTGGAACCACTGCAGTGCCACAGGCAGGCTCAGTCATTGCCAGGGAGGCTCAGAGTCATTGCCAGGGAGGCCCAGGGTTACTGCCACTTGCTTGCTTCCTTGGTGTCTTAACAGCGCTGGCGCTCAGCCTGGAAGAACCAGGGGTTGGAGGAGGAAGCATTAGCCAACCAAGGCCTCAGGCGATGAATAGTCGAGAGCTTTGCCATAGTCAGCCTCAAAGGGCAAGTGAGAGGTGACTGTCTAATATTTCTCTATCATCTTACTATTACATAATGATAAAAATAAAACAGGGATGTCATTACTAAATTTTTACCTAACTTATAGTCCCTGTTTTAAAAAGTCATATTATATAGAGTGTCAAATGCCCTCCCTGTGGTCACTGTGGAAAGTCTGCTGTATCAACTCAGCCACTTTCAAGACACATCCAAGGCTACATGAACTTTAGATGAGAAGCTTTGGTTGCTTGTACCAGAAGGATGTGTGAGGTCAATGCAAGGCCCTCTGTGAGCCAGAGTGTCTGCTGATGGTGAAAAAGCAGAGTGGAGATTCTCCTAGGGCTCTGATGGCTAATGGCAGCAGAGTCAGTGACAGATGATCTCTTGTTGCACTTCGTGGAAAATAATTCACACCTCTGAATAACTGCAGGGAACTGATGGCTCGCAAGAGGCCAGGATCAGGACCCTGCTTCTGCTGGACACTTCTGGGTCCTGGGCTGGCTCTCCCAGCCCCCGTTCCTTCCCCATGTCTTTCCCCAGGCACTGGCCCATTTTGCTTCCTCTGACCCACCTCTGCGTGCAGCTTTGGTGTCCTCTTCTCTACTCCCTGGTGCCCTGCCTCACAGCCTTTTCCCTGTCCTTCTGTTTTTGACATGGACCTAGGACTACTAGGGATTTTTTCAAATAATCTCCCTACTGGGAACTCCAGGGAAACACATTTTCTACTTTTGGTTCTTGAACCCCAGAGAAAGTTTGACAAGGTGTTTTAGGAAATTCATGTCTTTCAAAAGGGTAATGATGTCATTTCTGCTTAAATTGTTTTAAAATCAACTGATACCTTAATTACTGAGATAGGTTTCTCTTCATGTGAATCCATTTAAGAGCCTCCTTGTGAGCATTGAGTGAGCAAGACCTATAGAAAAGAAGGTGATGTGTTTCTCTGAGGTGACCAAGGCTACCTTCACAGGATCTTCATGCACTGACTTTATTTTGCAGAATTTTACCAACCAATCAGTGGTGAGATCTGAATAGATCCAGTAACTCCAGAAAGAATTAGTTCATGGCATTGAGTAATGGGTTTGTTATGGTATTTGAAGTCCTGTGTTTGTCATGCAACATTATTGACCTGTGTAGCTTGAATTGCATGAGTACAGGTAAAGTACAGGGCTTCTAAATGGTGAATTCACCCATCACCCACTCTAATAACTTAGTCACTTCTCCTGTATCATTTGTTAAGATACTACGTAAAATAGTGGCACCCAAATTACATAGATATCTCCTATGTAAGTAGTCACTAATTTTCCTGCCTAGTTTCCCATTTCTTTGGGGGTCTGCATTTTCTAAGATTCTTGCCTTGGTAGCCTTTAACCTCAAGGACTCCTCTTCTGATGCTTCCTTCATTTCTAGTACTAAACGTGTTTTTTGGCTCAGTTAGATGCAGCAGCATAGTTAAGTGTTTGGGTCTCAGCTCAATATGACTCTCTGTTGGTTTAGGTTTTCTAAGATGGTCGGGTCTCTGGGAGATCCTGGGGAAAATAGTTCAAGGAACACAGTAAGAGCAAACACAAGTTTTCCTCTCTGACTTTCTACACTGATGTGGACAAATACCACTGACTCAACAGCCAAAGATAGTCTCACATTCTCATGTTATGCTCCTGTCAGAGTCTTCAGCTCTCTAGACACTGTGAGCCCTCCTTCCTTGAGACCACAGCTAGAAACATCTCAGATATCTCTTATGACAGTAACTGAAGTTGTGCTATTTGGGAAGTAGTATTCTTCCAGTGTCTATGAAGAACTTCCTTAGAATCTTTGACTCCTGGTTTGACAGGTCCTGTCTTAATAATCTCTTCAAGTAGTTCTGGAACCATGTAATGGAGAAGCCACCTACTAAGGCTACACTACCTTTGTAAGTCAATTGCTGTGCTCTCTCTACTTGTATTTAGAACTGAATAGAACATGGATGTTTCGGCAGGTAATCACAAGTGTATCCTTTTGCCTTGTTTTGCGGTCCTAGCTTTAATTTTCTAGGTATCCGATTTCAGTATCCCATCCCTTGAATGATTCAGTTACATTGACTCAAAATGCATAAGTGTGTACCATTCAACTATCCATACTATGCTAATATCTCAGGTCCACTAGAAACTCCAAGGAGATCACTAACCAATTCCTGAATTCATTTTTCACTTTCCAGAGTGATCTCCCTCAGCCTAATGGGGCTCCCCTCAGCAGAAACTCATAAAACTCTTTGGCCCTGATTCTGAATTCCTAAGAAGAAACCAGCCATGTATGGCCATAGATTCTCTTGAACTTGAATCTTCTGAATCTCAGCCCTAAAGTCTTGATAATACTCATTGACTTTGTTGCTAGGGGAGGTGTGAATGACCTTTGCTCTCTCAACTGTAGTCTCTGTGGACACACTGTTGTGAAATACATTGGTTTTCTACAATCCTCCAATATGTATTGTGAGGAAGTAACCATTTCCTTATTTCCAGGTTCCAACTTTCCTCTGTCTACTGCCCATACAAAGTCACAGGAATCATTTGTAACACAATAGCATTAACCAGAAGGTATGTGTGAAATAGTGGCAAAGAAGAGATTAAAAGGAGGAATTGCCCAAGAAGAAGAATCAGAAAAAGAATAGCAACAATGGAAGTATTTTTTTATTAGGGGATTTTCTATCAAGAAAACAAATAGGGCTTTTAGTACCCAATAAATGATTTTGATCACAACATCTGTGATGAGATTTGACTTTTCTCAAGATGGAAATTTTATGTTCTCAGGTTATTGACTTCAACTCCACTTTTTTTCCTCTCTTTGCCTATTCTTATCTTCTTAGAAAGTTCCTTTTGCAAAGTACCTATCTGACATGGATATATTCATGTGAAATCTTCTGTTGGAATATTGATTTAGCTGTAATAACAGGACCAAAATAACAGTGGATTAAAAAAAAATAAAAGTCTATTTCTCTCTTGCATGACAGTCTGGGGCACAAGAAACCTTGAACTAATATGGCACTCCACACTCATGGGGGTCAGGCTCCTTCCCCCTACTGCTTTGCAATCCTCAAACATGGTTCTAGGTGCTGCCCTTATGTCCATACTCCAACTAGCAGGAAGTAGGAAAATAGAAAGGAAGACTTGTCCTTTCCTTTTAAGGATATGAGCCAGAAATTTCCAGCAGAAAACTTGGTTTCACTCTCATCCCAGTGGCCAGAACTTTATGAAATGTTCATCACACCTTGCTGTAAGAGAGGCTGGGTGTTTAGTTGGACAGAGATGTGCCCTCAGATTAAGTGATATTAGTACGAAGAAGGGAAGGAAATGTATTTGGGAATAACTAGCAGTCTGTGGCAGATAAGGTGAGAGAAATCTGGTGCACAGTTGGCATAGGGGAAGAAACAAGAGAACCTGGAGAAATCAAGGCATTACCTCAAATAATCTTCCTAAGTCAAATTATTGAAAAATTGATAAAAGCTGATTCTGATCTACCAGGAGAGGACATTATAGTGTTTAGCTAAGCCATTGTGAAACTATTGTCAGAAGGCATTGGGAGGCATGACACTGAATTATATTTCACAAGAAAGCATAACAAGCCTAAACAGGATGCCCAAAGCCAAGCTGGATTGAATGTATGAAGAAAAAGGTAGAGATGTTTCAGAGGACTTCAACAAGCCAAGAAAAGGTGCTCAGCTTGGTGTGGTGGCAGACAACTGTAATCCCAGTGGCTTAGGCAAGAGAATCACAAGTTCAAGGTCAGCCTTAGCAATTTAGCAAGGCTCTAGGCAACTAAATGAGACCCTGTAATCAAAGTAAAAAGTAAAAAGGATTGGGGATGTGGCTCAGTGGTAGAGTGCCCCTAGATTCAATCCCCAGTACAGATGAAGAAGGAGGAGGAGGAGGAAGGCGGCTCTTAGAGGAGCCACTGCAGGATCAATTTATACAATTGGTAAAGACCAAGGAACATCCAACTCTTCAATATTTGGTGAACTGATGGATGAGTGAGACTATATTTGTACAATGGCTGTGGATGGAAGAGATTCAGGATTGTGAAGGAAGCATCCTCAATATTTCTCTTTGGAGTCATCTAGCTTGGGATGGAGGAGTTGCTTTTTGAGTGTCAAAAACTATGGTCATACAATTATCAAAGCAAGAGTGGTGCAGGTGCATTAAAGAATGAGACACTTTCTGGAAGAAGCACCCCAGCTCTCAGGGGCTTTTCGGCTGGTAATAATATCACTTTATCTGAGGGCACATCTCAGATAAAGGATCCATTCATGGCCTAGGAGAGGACTACTGGAAAAGGAGAGCTGTACATTAAATAGTAACTGGGGGCAGGGAAGGTGGGCAGGACCACATGATGGCCTCCAAGGCTGTCACCTGGGAAAGGAGAAGCTCAGGGCACTGTGCTGACTGCTTGTTATTCCTCTGAGCTGGAAGTTCTGCCAGAAGTTCAAAAGAGAAGACAAGCGTATTCAGCCTCTACCATTAACACAGGAATGGATAAAATCAGGTTAGTACCTAAGCTCATGATGATGGTGTTTAATAGTAATTATACCTGTCATGCTTCTTTAATAACAACATATTTTTGCCCCACCTATGTCTAAAAGGATTCTGAGCCAGCATACATTTAAAAACACAGCTCTAATAAAATGCAGACCATTAGAAATATAATAAAATGACTAAGCAAAAGAAGCAGAAAAAAGATAGTGATAGAAGATAACTTGTACTAGAAATCTTAAGATAAAAAGGTGCTGCAAATGAGAAAAGGCCTGAGGTTCCTAGTAGCTAAAGCAAAGAAGAAAACACAAGTAGGTTGCCTAATTCTCATTGGTAAGTAAAAAGTTCACCAGTTAATATGGAGATATGGGGATGACAATTGGTCTTGTTGGTTTTGATATAAAGGATATAGAATATCAGGAGAATAAAAGCAATGTTAAAAATTGAAGCTACTTTTAAAAATATTTTATTTTATTTTATTTTACTGGTGCTAGTAGTAGAACCTCGGACCTCCTACGTGCTAAGCACACACTTGGTTTGGTGTGCTATGCCCCAAGGTTCTCCTTGGAGTACTGCCTGTACTTGCCTCCTTTTAAATCCATATTAAGTACCAATTCTATAAGGGTGATTTTAGGAATAAAAATATATGTATATGTAGGTATCAACATACATATACGCATGTGTGTGTGTGTGTGTGATACCTTGATGTATTACAGAAACCCAGATTTACCCAGAAATAAAGTTTGCAAGACCTTGAGGAATCAGTGCAGGAATGTTCCCAGAATATCATCATCAGTTAACTTGGTCAGCAAGCCCTCTTTAATAGAGAGTAAGAACATATTTTAATAAATTTAGACACTGGCACAGATTTTTTGTGAAAGTTATCTGCTGCCCTTCTTTTCTAGCTCTATTTTCCTGAGAAATAATGCAATATTTTTTTTTTTAATGTCAAAGTTTCCATATGGGCAAGAACTATGTTACGATGAAGTAAAACCCAATGAAAACTGGCTTAAGCCATCAGTGGATTTACCTGCTAGGTGACAAAAGTTCAAAGAAGAGCAGGGTTCAGAGCTGATGAATCCAGTGGCTAATGACATCACTGAAGACCTGTCTGCTTTTGCTATTCATTTCTGCCAGCTGCATAGTGAGTTTCATCCTAACTTCTTCTTCTGGGACTTTCTCATTTACATCCAGAAAGTTCCAGAACTCTCTCTTTATGATTGCTGGAGCTGAAATGGGTTCCATGCTCAACTCTGAACCTATAATGGTGCCATGGGAGGGGCATTTGAGGATTTGCTTTGTCCTGAACTTTCTGACCAAGTCCTAGAGCCAGGGTTGGATGTAGCTTCTGGCAACAGGAGTGAGATAAGGAGTGATGTGATACCTCAAACAAGATCATGGTATTAGGGAAGCAATAACAAAGTTCGGAGTGCAATATTGAAGACCCAAACATTTAAACCTCCTGTAACTTGGAAACACAAAAGTGGAAAGACTGTATTAAGTAATGTTATTATTTTATACTCTATTATTATTGTAGCTTTGAACTCCATGGGAATGACAAGAAATAAAATCCACTTTTGTGATGGGCATCAAATCCAGGGTCTTGTACAAACTAGGTAAGTGTTTTATCAGTGAACTATACCTCAGCACCCATGCTCAGCATTAAAAAAAAAATTTAATTGTAATGATAGCATTGATACGATTTTGCATTGTTTTTGTTACCATCCTGATGGCTGCATCCATTAAGTGGTTCAATGAGCTCACAATTTACTTAACCATGCCCTTCTTTTTAAGATTTGATAATGTTATACATGACTAATTAGTAGAATGCATTTTGACACATCATACCTAAATGGAGTATAACTTCTCATTCTTCTGGTTGTACACAATATAGAGTTACACAGGTCATATAATCATATATGCAGATAGGGTAATAATGTCCATTCATTCTACTATAATTCCTACTCCCATGCCCCTTCCCCTCCCTTCACTCCCCTCTGTTCAGTCCAAAAACCCTCTATCCTTCCTATGGCTATTGTGAATTAGCATCTGCATATCAGAAAAAAATATTTAGCCTTTTGTTCTTTGGGACTGGCTTATTTCACTTAGCATAATATTCTCCAGTTTCATCCATTTACTGGCAAATATCATAATTTTCTTCTTTTTTAAGGCTGAGTAATATTTCATTGTGTACATATACCACAATTTCTTTATCCATTCATCTTTTGAAGGGTATCTAGGTTGGTTCCATAGTTATAGCTATTGTGAATTGAGTTGCTACATATTGATGTGACTGCATCACTGTAATATGCTGATTTTAAGTCCTTTGGCTGTAGACCGAGGAGTGGGATGACTGGGTCAAATTGTGGTTCCATTGCGTTTTCTGAGGAATCTCTATACTGCTTTCCATAGTGGTTGCACCTTAACCATGCCCTTCTGCAGGACATTTAGGTGGCTTGCAACTTTTGATAATATAAATAATGCAGGTAACATACTTGTGATTTTTCCTTGTTTGGTACTCATCTATGTCAGAGTGTGGTTCTTGATATAGGTTTACATAGTAGAATGAAGACATTTTAAGCTCCTTTTACCACGAAGAGTTTTGAGTACCAAGTGCTTTCACAATTCACTTTTCTAATCAGACTCACACATTAAACCCTTTAAATAGAGTTTGCCTAACAGGACCCAGGTAAACTCACACAATCCTAACTCTCTGAAACCATATATGGAGGAGGCTCAAAATCCAAAACTGGAAGGATTTAGGACAGGAAGTGATATTTTAGTTTAGTGAAGGATGGTGGATAAATCCATGGTCTTTGGAGTAAGGCAGATTTGAGTTTGAATCCATGTACTACTTGTTCTATTATCTTTAGAAAAAGTTATTTAATAATATTTGGGATCTCATTTATCTGCATAAAAAGGAAATGATTATTCCTACTTTATAGACTTTTGTTAGGATTGTGGGAGAAATATATACAAAGTCTGGTGACTAATAAGTGTCATTTATGTTTGTTTTTACTATGATTGGGCAACTGTGAATTTGATCCCAGACGAAGACTGAGAGCATGTGTAGCAGAATTTTATTTCTGCCTACCCCCAAATCAGATGCTGTCTGTATTAGATGCTTTTAAAACCTTCTCCTGCTCTCTGACTCCCCTTCAAGGCATTTTCATGTAGTTATTGTCCAGTCTCAGAAAATTTCCTGAAATGAGGTCCTCAGAAATGTAGAGATTTACTGACAACCTGGCATATGACACAGTAAATCAAATTCTGAATCCTCATTCCCTGACGCAGTGTCACTTTTTGAGACACACAGAGCAATTCCAGTCCTTCACTGAAATTTAAGGGAAAGAACCAGGAAGGCCAGCCCTAATCAGTGCAGGCACCCCATCTGTGTGACCCTCAGATGGTCCCTGTCAACACTCCCAGCAGGACACTGGGTGTTTGTGAAGTGGCCCATTTCATGGCTGAAAGCACTAGTGACTGGGAAGGGCTGAATCTTAAAGAGCCTGAGTTTTGTCCCTGTAACTTCTCTCCCTTGGCTATAGTTCTGTCCTTGGAGAAGTACAGAATCGGTGCACTGTGGGGGCGGGCAGAGTTGGAATTCAATCCTGGCTCCATTAGGTGTTTTCTTGGGCAAGTGACTTAAACTCTCTGAGACTATAAAATGGGGATAACACCAGCACTTGCCAAATTCAGCTCTTGTCAGATTAAATGAAAAGCCCTCAGGAACACAGTACCGGACACACAGTAGGTGTTCAGAGGCAATATGTGCCTCCTCTGGTCATTTCTTTCCCTCACATGGAGGACGATGGTGATATGGGTATGTTGAGTCCCTATCACATTCAGAAATCTCTCAGCCAGTGTTCCAGTTAGGCAAGCTGGTTCTTCTCAGTAAAGTCAAACTAGGATCCTTATTACCTGAATAGAAACGAGTGGTGGGTGTGAAGGGAGGGAGATGCCAGGGGAAGACCAACATGTTGAGTTCAACCCTCTTCTACCACAGTGTACCCGAAGGGTATGATGCCCTTGGTGACTGCCACTGGTTCAGGTGGGCAGTGGGTTCAGAGCTTTTCCTCTGGGGCAGTGGCGGCGTGTTCTAAGAGGACTGTGTAGTTCGTGAAAGCTGTCCCAACCCAGGGAGGTTCTGAGGACCCCCAGGAGAGATGTGTTTCCCTCTTTCCCACTCCCAATCTTGAGAGTCACTGAAATGGACACTGGGAAGCCCACTGCCTCTTGATGTCCCTACAGACAGAGTGGGATTGATTGATTGCAAGGATTAGGGAAATGTTGTCCCTGGACATGTAACACCAATATTATCAGGGAACTTATTGGAAAGGCAGATGTGGAACTCTACCGAAACCTACAGCAACGTGGGCTTTAACAAGCCTTCCAGGTGATTCTACCCATGCTTAAGTGCTCATCGTGGGGGTAAGGAATGGGGATAAAAACCGCAGGAGCTGGAATCATCACCCCATCTAGCAAGCCTGGGCTCCCCCTGCCCTGCTTTGGGTTCAGAATGCAGCAGCCTCTGAACCTGATGCCCATCTGATTCTCTGGATGGGTGACTTATTGGGGAGACCGAGTTCTGCCAGCACCATTTCTACCTCACACTGTATAAGGGTTACTGGCCAACTGCATGCTCATTAGGCCAGCAAAAGACTGGCTCCATTTCTCTTGCCCAAGACTTGTATGAATTTATTGTTCTTCTTTTTGGCCTAAGGAATGTTCCAGCCTCTTTCCAACACCCATTAAATAGAAGTTGTCCTGGACTATTTTGATGACATTGGTGTTAGGGGCAAATAGGGAATCATAACATGTTACTCAATCTGTAAGTGAGTCACTTATTTCATTCCACCCATATGATAGTTATTTTTATTTTTTCAGTGCTCATTCAGCACAATAAAAGGTTTCTGAGAACCAATTAAATCAGGCAATAGCAAAATGAATAAAACATAGTCCTTGTCTCTGAGGATCATACAAGATGACTGGAACTACTTATTGAGCACCTATTGTTTTCTATGCATTCTGAAGATGTCATGTTTAATCTTTACAACATTATAAGAAAGGTATTACATTTCCCATTTTATAACTGAGAAAGTTGATATTTAGAACCCAAGTTTTACTGCAAGTGACAGAGCTGGGATTTGTCCAGGTCTGTCTTACTCCAAACCTCACACTCATTTGGCTACACAAGTTCATTCCAGGACGTGTCTTTCTCAACAGAACTATCATCTAATGAACAGCTCTTATTACCATTCCAACCCGCTATTGCGTGAGTAGACTTTATAGGAAAAGAGAAAAACTTTGGCCTAGGATCCATTCCAGGATCACATATTAGATTTAGTTTGAATGTTTTTAAAGTCCCTTTTATATGGAAAAATTCTTTAGTCATGCTTTGACTTTTATGACCTGGCCAAAATAAGTAATAAAAACAAATTTTAACCCAATGGGGGAAAAAAATCCAGGGGTGCATGAGTTCAAGCTGATGTATATAAATTGATAAGGGAAGATTGAAAAAAAAGAAGGAATGGGGAAGAAAGGGAATATTCTTTTTCTGGGGGGTGGGTACTGGGGACTGAACTCAGGGGCACATCCTCAGTCCTAGTTTGTATTTTATTTAGAGACAGGGTCTCACTGAGTTGCTTAGCACCTCATTTTTGCTTAGGCTGGTTTTGAACTCCTGATCCTCCTGCCTCAGCCTCTCTAACTGCTGGGATTACAGGCGTGTGCCACCGCAAGAGGACAAAAGGAAATGTCAACTACTAAATGCAGTAATGATAATGAAATAAAAATTCACTATTTGGTGTCCATATTAGTTATAATCAGGCAAAAGTCATCAATGGATACTCTAGGGGGTCTCATGGGCTCACTTATCTAGGTAGCATCTCTGGTCCCAGGGCAGTGGGCTTTACTGTCACCTCTGGGGAATGGAGATGGGAACTGTGAGAAGGACAGTCTCTGGGGTTGTTTTCTAGTGACCTATGGAATGACAAGCTCCAACGCCTATTGCTACACCAAAGTGATGTCCTATGTACCCCATCAGATACTGGAGTCTCCTTCCAGGCCATCAGCAGGATGGCAGACTTCTGGGATGTGAGTATGAAATCTTATCCCCACTCTGTCCTCTACTATTCAATGACCCAAAACCACAGGCCAGAGAGCAGGGATGTCCCCCAAAGGGTCAGGAAAAATGCCCAGAGATAAGGGTGGTCTGGAATCAGGCTGAGTCAAAGGGTCAAGTTGAATTCATGGGTTAGGTTGAAGTTTAAGTGAAGGTGGGTAAGAGGTCAGGATGTTGACCTGGGAACCAAACCAGGAGTTAGAATTAGGAGTGAGAGGGCAGGTTGAACCTCAAAATACATTTTACATAGAGTCAGCTCAGGATCTGGCCAAGGTGTGGATCAGCTGTGAGGGATCCAACAAAAGAGACAGGTGACAAGTTAGTGACTGGCAAGTGAGGATGAAGATTATTCTCAGGGATCAGGATGAAGCTGGGTCAGGCCAATCTAGCTCGTGGTCCAGTTTGCCCAGGGCCCACTCCTAGATGATCCATTTTGACCAAGTGGTACCAGAGCCTGGGTCACACTCCTTTATCTGTATGAGAAGCTGCTGCTGGGGTTCCAAGGATGCTGCAGCTGTGGGTCTGCAATGATTCCAGTGTGGTGCACAAGGACATTTTGAGATGTTATAACATCTAAGCTCTGGACAAAAAGGGAAACTCCCCTTTGGGTTCCTTTGTAGGAGTACCAGGCTAGCTCAGGCACAGGTAAGGGCTGCAGAGTCTCAAGACCCCCAGACTCCGGGAGTTGGGTGGAAGCAGGCTTGTGGCGAACAGCCTGCAAACTCGTTTATTGCAGGAAGAGGTATACATTTTATAAGTTTCTTGCCCAATCACAATGTGCCATGGGGGATCAGACCACCAGGCACCTATACAGGTTCCCTTGGTAACACTAGGTCAACTTGGGGCAGTTGTTTACATTCCTAGGTGGTCAGAGCAGAATGCTCCTCTCTGCAAGTTTACACACTTGAGACATTAACTGCTGCGAGCCAAGAACTAGGATTTCTCCCAACATTCCTTAACAGCACAGCATGAGTGAACCCCCACCAATGCCACAGGGCTGCCCCTCTGAGCCTGACACTATCCAAAGATATGGTATCCACTTCCACTGAACCTAACAAGCCTTAGGGGTGTGTATATCAAGGGACTTGGCAGGCATTTCCTTGAATCCAACTGTGACTCTTTAGGGACTTTGATGTTTATGTCACTCAGCAACAGAGGCAGGTTAGCAGACAGGTCATAGACCCTGACCTTATTCCCACACACAGGTCACAGTCACAAAAATCCCTCACTGCAGGCAGTCCCCATGAAGAAAGCATTTCTTCCAGAAATCTCTTGGAAGTGTGGAGAACAGGTGAAGTTGACGCTGCCACATAAGACTTTGTCCTTGGGACTGATGGAGGAGAGCAAGAGGTCAAGGATACATGAGAGAAGAGAAGAAAGGGAAAGGGGTAGACAGAACAGGAAAGAAAGGACAGGAAATAAGGGCCAAGGTAGAAATTTTGGGGGCTGTTACAGAGAATCATGGGGTCAAACAGTTGATTGTAAATCCACAAGTGCAGAAAGAATCCTTTCAGGATTTATGGGTAAGGTGCTTCTTCTGACTAGGGTCAAAAGTGGGGTTCGACTTTGTCATTCATAGCCTTGGGTGACATGAAGAAAAATGAGATTTACATTTGAGTTTCCAAACTGTCATTATACAGCATGGAAATGTGTGCATCTGTTTCCTCTGAGAAATATGTGGACAGTATTTTCCCTCCCTTCTGCAACAGCAACTAGTATCAAGAAATAATATATGACAGAGTGGGAGAAAATCTTTGCCACCCATACTTCAGATAAAGCACTAATTTCCAGAATATATAAAGAACTCAAAACACTCTACACCAAGAATACAAATAACCCAATCAACAAATGGGCTAAGGATATGAACAGACACTTCACAGAAAAAGATCTACAAGCAATCAACAGATATATGAAAAAAATGTTCAACATCTCTAGGAATAAGAGAAATGCAAATCAAAACCACACTAAGATTCCATCTCACCCCAATGAGAATGGTGATTATCAAGAATACTAGCAACAATAGGTGTTGGCGAGGACGTGGGGGAAAAGGTACACTCATACATTGCTGGTGGGGTTGCAAATTAGTGCAGCCACTCTGGAAAGCAGTGTGGAGATTCCTTAGAAAACTTGGAATGAAACCACCTTTTGACCCAGCTATCCCACTCCTTGGCCTATACCCAAAGGACTTAAAATCAGCATATTACAGAGATGCAGCCACATCAATGTTCATAGTTGCTCAATTCACAATAGCCAGATTGTGGAACCAACCTAGATGTCCTTCAGTTGATGAATGGATAAAGAAACTGTGGAATGTATATACAATGGAATATTACTCAGCCATAAAGAATAATAAAATTATGGCATTTGCAGGCAAATGGATGAAATTGGAGAATATCGAGAATATCATGCTAAGTGAGATAAGCCAATCTCAAAAAACCAAAGGACGAATGATCTTGCTGATAAGCAGATGGTGACACATAATGGGGGGTGGGAGGGGGGCAAGAATGGAGGAAGGAGGGACTGTATAGAGGGAAAAGAGGGGTGGGAGGGGTGGGGGGAAGAAAAAAATAACAGAATGAATCAAACACCATTATCCTATGTAAGTGTATGATTACACAAATGGTATGCCTCTACTTCATGTACAGAGAAACAAGATGTATCCCATTTGTTTACAGTAAAAATAAATTTTAAAAAATAAATAAAAAATAAATAATATATGTGAAATATAGTTTATATGCAATATATACATTTATAGTACCACATGTAATATATACATAGTTATACATGTACAGTGTTCATGTATAGGTATGTGATGTATGGGAACTGTAAAGTGTTGCCATCATCTCGGAGATGAACTTTTGGGCTGACTCAGACTCTTTGCTCAGATGACTTTTTCGTGGCAGGTGGACATTCCACTCACAGGAGGAGCTGAGGGACTTCTCACTGGGGCAGACTCACAAGCCACAGTGGAGACAGTGACTACCTGGACTTTCCAGTGTCCAGATGGGCTAGTGCAGAGGCACTCTGGGACCTTCAGCAGGGGCTGTGGCTGGACCCAGTGCTCAGGTGGTCTTCATTGGCTTCTCTGTCTACAATGCCAGCTTTAATCTTTTTTGCATTCTGATGTGGGCTCTTTCCCTGTTGTATCCTTCCTTCCCTGGTTGCTGGTCCCTGTCTGCTGTGCTTGAGGTCCTTCCCTAATCTTAGGTCTGGGGTGGGTGTGGGGAGCAGGTGAAGTGGGAGGAACTATCCCAGTCCCCTCCTCTACTAACCACATCTCCTCCCCCACAGATGGGTGGTAGAGTTCCCAGGCACAGGAGGTACCATTCTGTTCTGGCAAATTTGCTATGTGAGCAGCTGGAATTTCATGGTCAGCTGTAAAGTCTGTGTCTTCATTTTCTTCCATATGGTACAGGAGGTCCTATTCTTGCACATGCAGCAGCTCTACATCATACTCGACCTGGTGGTCATCTTGGCGAGGGACACAAGTTTGAGTCATGGGACATACTGGGGAAGGAGGCACCTCTTCCTTTTGGAGACTGAGCTCTCCCTCCTGAGTTTGGTTGAGTCACTGCATCAAAGCTCCCAGAGAGGCTGAGGCTCCCCTGGCCTAGCCCTGGGGAAACGTTGACTTCCACATGTTCTGTCTTCCTCTCCTGTGATCCAGGATCTGCTCTTGCCTTTATGCACTTGATATTCTGTTCCTCTTCTCTATTTTGGATTTATGACTTGTCCTCTGGAAATCCCTGTCTTTTCTCTTCCCTTTTATTCAAATATTCTGCCCCATCATCTTCATCTTCTCCTATACACAGGACACACTTGTTTTCTGACCAAGACTTGGAAGTGCTGGACTTGAGGGAGAAACCATGCTTCTTGGCGCTGGCTCCACATGGCCCTTTACAACGTACACATTTTCCACTAGCCCTAAAGCCTTCTCTTGGGCTTTCGGACAGTTAAGTTTCAAACCAGTCACTATCTCTGGTTCCATCTGAACTTGAGCTAGTGGACACCGCAGCAGGGAGATGTGTTTCTTGCCCACCTCTAGTGATAAGTTGTCTTTTTGGTAAGTATTTTTTTTTGTTTGTTGGTTGGTTGGTTTGGTTTGGGGATTGAACCCAGGGTGTTCTGCCTTGGGGCTTCATCCCCAGTCATTTTTATTTATTATTTTGAGGCAGAGTCTCCTCCTGCCTCAGCCTCCTGAGTCTCTGGGATTTGCCCAATATTTTATACAACTCTTTTCTAAGCTGACATGAAGCTTGCTTATCAGGATATTCCTTTCCTGATTGAGCACCTGAAGAAGTTTGTTAGTTAACTACCAAATAGAACATCTCCCCTTAATATTGTATTCCAATTCTACCATATCATTGACCTAAATAACATTTTATATGATATTTAGGATACTTACAGTGTGTTATAAATAATACAACAGAACAGCCTAGTTTAATAAAATATAACAGATAATCTACAGTCTTTGATTTTTTCTCCACTTAATATTATGTTTATATTATGTTTATAATATTTCCACACAATGATACATGTATCTATACCTACTCATTCAACACTTTTGTTGATGGACATTGAGTTTATTTCATATATATATATATTTTTTGGAGGGGGGTAGGGGGAAGTTACTAGGGATTGAACCCAGTGGCACTTAACCACCGAGCCACATCCCCAGCACATTTTATTTTGAGACAGGGTCTTGCTAAATTGCTTAGGGCCTCATTAAGTCACTGAGGCTGGCTTTGAACTTGTGATCCTCCTGCCTCAGCCTCCTGAGACATTGGGATTACAGGTGTTTGCCACAGTGCCCAGCAATTTTCAACTTTTTGCCATGAATATTTTATATCTCCTTGAATACATAACCAATTCAAATTCCAATTCCAGAATTGGAATTTCTGGAGCACAGGATACAAACATCTATGACTCAATGAGATGTTGATGAATTGTTCTCCAAAACAGTGCCACCCACTTGCAGTCTCACCAGTCACCTATAGGAGCATCCGCGGCTCCATTTCCTCACCTGTGCTTGATACCATCACACCCACTTGCCAACCTCCTGTAGGAGCCTTGATTCCCACTGCTCCTTGTATGAATCTCTTATTCCTGCTAAACTGTCATTCTAACTGGTCACCAATGGGCTCAGTACTGGGTTTCCCTTTTCCTTCAGAATTTATTGTATAATTGCCCCTGTCAGAAAACCTGCTAAATTTTAGGAAGACAAAGATGAGAGGACACACCCCAACCCTAAAAGAGTTTGTAGGTTTCTGGAGCAACAGATTTGCAAATAGCAGTTACAATGTAACAATGATAGTATGTTCAAACCACAGATTGTCTGATGGGGACAGTAGGGAGGGCAAGAGGGGAGTGTCAGAGAAGATTTCACAGAGGAGGAAGTTGGACTCTGCTCTCACTCCTGCAGTGTCCTCTGCCTGAAGATTCTTCCCTGTTATGGTTTGGATGAGAGGTGTCTCCCAGAAGTTCACATGTAAGACAATGCAGGAAGGTTCAGAGGAGAAATGATTAGGGTAGGAGTCTAAACCCAATCAGTGAATTAATTCCTGAAGGGATTAATTGAACTGATGAGGTGTGGTTGAAGGAGGTGTGAATTGGTGTGTGGCTAAGGGTTGTATATTTTATAATATGAAGACTAGACTCTCTCTGCTTTCTGATCACCATGATGTAAGCTGCTTCCCTCCACCACACTCTTCTGCCATGATATTCAGCCTTACCTCAAACCTGGAGGAATGGAGCTGGCCTTCTATGGACTAAGACCTCTGGAACCATGATCCCTCAAATAAACCGTTCCTCCTCTACAGTTATGCTAGACAGATCATTTAGTCACAGCAGTGAATAGCTAACTAAATCATTCCCTCTCATCTTGTCCTGTTCCTGCTCAGCTCTAAGGCCAGCTCCCTACATAATGTCCCAGTCACTCTAGGAACATACCTTGCACTTTTCTCATGGCCTGTCTCCTATTGTATTATGTCACATTGTAGGTATTTGCATGTGTATAGCCAACCTCTTCTACTAGATTTTAAATTTATTAATGGAAAGTGTTGTCCTCTTATACACTTTGTATCTCCCAAACAACCTAGATATGGCTGACATACAATACTTGTTGAATGAGAGATTAACACAGGGCAGAGGGGGCTGCATCATTGCTCCCCATTCTCCCAGATGCTTGACTCTTCAAACACTTAAGCAATTACTAGATTGGACTGTTATTCACTGTTGCCACAATAACAGAAAGACTTTTAAAAAACAACTCTCCTTAAAGTCATTTTTCCCGGTCCCTTCTTGCAATAAAAATGTTTTGTAATGCTTTAACTCCAGTCAATCCTTGGGGTTGGTATGCTGTTTCCCACTTCTTTAATAAATACCACATTCTCCTTATCAAAGTCCTAGCCAACATGAATGCAGAACCACTGTACCCATCAGAAGAGTAAAACCCTTAGCACAGTTTTACTGCAGTGGAAGGAGATAGGAAGCAACTCAGTAAACTGGTGATTTACTTACTCTATAGAATTGAGACAGTCGGGAACCACCATAGGCCAAAGGGCAAATACACTTCTGAGCCTTAACTTGTACCTTGTTAGCTACTAAAAGCATGGCATGTGCTTTTCCCTAACTTGTCAGCTATTAAGAGTATGATCTGTGCCTTTCCTGACCTTCTTGCTCACTTACTTTCCAACAGTCTTATCAGGCTCAAAAATGAGGTAATATCATCAAAGCCAGGATCCCACTGCCATGATTCTCCAAGGACAAACAACATGAAGGATCAAACTGTTGAGAAGTCACAAACACTGCAAATTCCTGGGACCCTATTTGCCATGATTCTTGTTCTCTTCCATTCTCCACCCATGTGGAGAAACTCCTTTTCATCTCAAGGCAAAATTATGTTTATACCGAATATGACATCAATATGAGGGACATAATATTTGGCAGGAGGATAACCAGCTAACTACCTCTCCCTCAAGGTTAAAATGCTTGCCCAGGGAAAGAAAGACACCTTTATGAAATGTCCCTAAAGCCTAAACTCACATTCCTAAACTCTAGCTGCCCCCACCCCGCACCCTTTCACATGAAAAAATCTAGCTCTTTCCTTTGTCCTGAGAGCCAAATCCACACTGTCTTAGTCATTGCAATGTCTCCCTTGTTCTCCAGGAAGAAGTCCCATTAAGAGTCTTGTCCCTGTCCCACTTGTTACTTTATCTGATTCTACTGATGGAGAGCACAAGAACCCACTAAGGCCATAGCAGAATGAGTCTTCTTCTTCCTAATAGTAGAAGGTAATCAAGTGCCATCTGCTTTGAGCTTTTTAACATACACAATTTTTTTTTAATTTAATAAGGTATTCACAAGTAAATTCAAGTTTCTTAGACTCAAACTTGCTGGAGAAGTGTTGCAGCTTATCCTTGGCTTTTGGGAGTCTGAGGAGGGACTTAGCAGTTAACAGGGCAGTGGCTATTCTATGACTATCCAGGGGACAGTTACTAGGTGCCTATTACAGTCACACAATTTTCCAAACTAAGCTCCCATCCAATATGGAAACGGGGGTTTGATTCTGTTCCAGAGTTCTGTGAGAAGTATATGGTAGCTCATAACTCCAGGGCTGCACGGGGTTCTCCCCAGCCACAGCTTTCATATGACATTCTTTATAAAGGTGAAAATAGAAAGCAATAGAAGCTTGAAAGAAAGCACATTGGTTTATACATCTCCTGTGTTAAAAACCAGCCTTCCAGGTTTACGCTTGGCAAAAAGTAGAACAGACAATGAAAACATCCTTATAGTTTGTGTTGCCCTTTGTCACACTAGTTACCTGGACATACCTGTGGAAGTTGGGTTTGGGATCAAAGTCCACAAACAGATCCATCTAGGAAGCTCCTTCAAAGAGTGATCTTTGTTAAGAAGGAAAAGAGGCCAGGATTTGCAATTCCTACTAAGAATATGTTGATTTCCTTCATGAAGGAAATCCAATTGCGTCTAATCTTAGGACAAAGCTGTGAGAAAAAAAAAAAAAAAAAAAGGCAGAAAAGATTCTCTTCCTGAAGACAGTAGCACAGCATCTGAAATATTTTAATAATTTCCCTAGTGCCCCCCACCTTTATTGTGAATTAGCATCCACATTCGCAAGGGACATATGTTTACTCTCATTTGTGAAAATTAGGAAAAAAGAAAAGAAAGGTGGGGGATGATTGCATGAAAAGCAAAGGAAGAACAGGGAAAGGAGCCAGGGGTGGAGGGAGGGTAGGAGCTGTGGAGTGATACTGGCCAAATTACATTATTATATCGAGTGCATACATGAATATATAACAACAAATTTCATCATTATGTACAACTATAATGCATCAATACAAAATGTGGAGGAAAAAAAGAGAATATATTGAAAACATCCAAACATGAAACCAGACCTTTGATTTTTTTATTGCAAAGTACTAAATCAAAAATTTCAGTTGTGATATATTCAATTATATTGCTATCACTAATTATATTGCTATTACTGGTAATGACATTTTTAATAATAGCAAAATTTTGTATCAATAACAACTAAAGTAAATGCTTTGCAAATTTTGTATCAATAACAACTAAAGTAAATGTTTTTTAATGTACATAATGTTTCAGCTTATTGGCACATGTGTGTAATTTAGTTAATGTGGATGCATTAGGAATATATACTCAAAACTTTCTTAAAACCAATCCAAAATGTTGTTTTTTCAATATGTAATTTATTAAAAGTTTTAAATGAGAAAAAAATTCTTTCAAAATTGCCCAAAAACACTTTTCGTAATTAAAGGTTTAGTTGCAGGAGATTGGAAGGAAACATGCAGGAGCTGACTTGCTTGGCTCTCAGGACAAGGCCCTGTACTCCAGATGAGGATAACACTTCTGAGCCACAGGACTGGGAGGGAGGGTGAAGGGCCTCCTGACATTCCTGGGATGAGGATGGGAGTGTCCCCAGACAGTGGCAGGCCCTGAGACTCAGTCGGGGTCAGCTGGTGCTGGGGAGGGGGGTGGTGGAGGCAGAAGCACAGCTTAGAGCAGGAATGGATGGGAGCTGCCTCTGCTGCTGTCAGTAGCTCCTCCTTCCCATTTGGTGAGACTTGGGCTTTCCTGTCAGTCTCTGCATAATCGCCGCCTCCGCCTCCACGCTACCTCCATGCTCCCTCTGGGAGGAAGTGGATCCCAGGCCCCTCACAGTCCTGCACTTGCTATAACCTGGACAGCTTGCATTCATTTATTTTGGCTTCAGAATCTTTGCTGTTCCTCTTTAGGAAATTGCCCTGGTAATTAAATGAATGAGTCAATAATACTACTAATAAAAATATATGGTCCACTGATACTTTTTCAATATTAGTGAAAGTCACACTTTCTAATCTTTTATATTCATCTAAACAAAGCTAATACTATTTTTAAGATCCTATATTCATAATTTGTGTGACCACAATTAGCTTAAACCCAAATTCAGGTAAAGTATCAAATTCAATCTCAGCCAGACTGGGCTGTGTCAATATTTCAACCCTGACAGGTGACAGTGGAATACTTCCTGTGTTCAGCTGAGCATCCCTCCTCTCAAACTCTTGAAATATTAAAATCCTAGAATCTTTGAAGTGGAAGGGATCTTTGTCTGTGTGACTGTCCCCCAGTTCTGCCACCCATGAGACTGACCTTCAAAATTGTCCTTTTTATATGAAGTCAATCACACAGGCCCAGGTGAAACTGAAATGTTTGGGGTTACCTCTCTGTATCCCAACAGCCTGAAATTGTTTGAGTTCATGGGTGTGACTGGAAAAATTACCCCCTGTGACCAACAGCTCTTTCCTCACCCTGCACTGCTCTCATGCTGTTTCTCATGAATAAAACATAGTCAGATGATATCTTGTACTTTTCCTTTATTCAACTTCTGCTGAGAGCCCCTCCTTTGAGCAATCAAAGAAGCATCCACTGTACGTGGTTAGCGATGATGAAAGAGATAGAAAGACGCCCTCCAACTTGCTGAAGTGCAGGATGGGAGCCCTTACCTCTGGGATGGCCAGCACAAGTCCTGGACTCTGGGTGCATACAGTAGTCTGCTTCCTTCATTAACAAGTTGTTTACTTTCCAGGACAGAAGAAATTCCCATTAACTTTCTCTTTCTGCAAATCTGTCAAAGGAAAGAGGGAAGAAGAGAAGAAATGAAAGAAGGGAAGGAGAGAGATTCAGAGTGTTTTCAAATTTGCTTTTGAGAAAAACAAAACTGTAAGCAGTTTGGAAGTACAAACCTTCAGTAAACTGAACATGAATCTTGGTTTTTGCAGAGCAAGGCAAATCTCTTGGAAGATCAGGTTTATTCAGAGCAGTGAGGGTCAGACTGAATAGAGCTGAGACAGCAACATGCCCATCCTGAGATATGGAGGGGACTTGGGGCTGCTCTAACCAGGTCAGGCCATCTCCAGTCACTGACATTTGGCTCCGAAGTGACTGCTTGGCATGTGCTAGTTGTTCCTGTAGCTTAATTATTCCTGTGCCAACTTGGCTTGTGAAATGTTTACCAGCAATTTATGGTTCTTCGATGAAAGGCACAAACAGGCCCAGAGGGCTTTTTAAATGCCACTTTCCTAATTTCTGTTTTTGGAAAAATAAAATGGAAAACAAAGTTACCAGGAGGATTCTCAGCAGGCCTTCCTTGGGGTTTGCAGGGCCCCAGCAAGAGAACAAAGGAAGGCCCACAGACATGGGTTTATAAAGAAAGCTATAAGCAAATAACAACAGATAAAGTTATAGCGTTTCCTTTGACTTTAGCTCGTATGCCTTCCTATCTTGAAGGCTGGATCCAGATTTAGAATTTTGAAACTGCTCAGAATTCCACAACATATGGACAAAGCTGCTCCCTGATCCCTAGTCCTTTCTAGAGGGAGGATTTTTTGAGATTATTGAAGTATCCCATTCTTCACCAAATGTATGCCTTCCTCACTACTTTTGGGGTTTAACACTGCACACCAAGCTGCCTCCTCCACATACGTGTTCTCCTTATCCCACTCAAGCTCAGCTCCCAGCATGAGGCCTTCTCACCTCTTAGACTGTGGCACCCATTCTGAGTACCTCTGTCTCCTAACTCAATTGACATGAAGACAAGTATACCATTCACTTAATGTCATTTGGATTAAAATTATTCATGAAGGGAAGGTAGGGATAGAGAAAGTGGATAAAGAGAAAGAGCAATATTGATTTTCTTTCGTAATGAAGAATGTGAGTATAGCCAGAATAAGAATAACTCCACATTAGAAAATACCTCCTTGAATTTGAAAAGTATTAGGAAATTTGCTCACACTGACTGACTCTTTTTCTTTTTGGTACTGGAGATTGAACCCAGGGGCACTTTACCACTGAGCTACATCCCTGACCCTTTTTGTTTTTATTTTAAGACAGAGTCTCACTATGTTGCTTAGGTACTTACTAAATTGCTGAGGCTGACTTTGAACATGTTATCCTCCTCAGCTTTCCGAGCTGCCAGAATTACAGGCATGTGCCACCTCACCCAGCACCTTATTCTTTTTCCTCATTGGTAAGATAAGCTCACACTGTGATATTCTTTTAACATGGAAAAACTGAAAAAGAAGTTTGTCTAGGACCTATGGAAAATAAATTGCTGAGCTAGGATGAAACATTTGCAGAGTAAAAGCTGTGGTTTTCTTCTTCTTTGCCTGGTGAGCTCCTATTTCTGGTTTAGAAATGATAGGTAGAGGTTACACTCACATAGTTATTTGAGGGTTCTACATATCTGCTGAACAAAACATTCCCCATTGATCTGCCTTGCCTTCACTCTGCCATCTGCATACTCTGAAGTTCCTATGATTTGTCACCCATTTTAAGATGTAAACAAACAAAATATACCACTGGGAAACAGCTCCCAGTAAGTCTTTATTTATAATGAGCATCTATTGCCTGAAAGACAATAGTCCTTAAAGAGAGTCCTTTAAACATCTCCTACTGATGACCCTTATCCAACAAGTTCAATGAACAAATCCCTGTTGAAAATCCCCCTTGGGTCAGGTACTGCTAGGGAGATGGCAGTGAAGCAGACAGACATGCCCCTGGCTGAAAACAGAGAACACAGGGTGGGAAAGGGATGATATGGCGAGCTGACCTGGTAAATCTTCTAGACACTTGCAGAAAACAGGAAACAGTAAGTGAAAAATTAGTGGGAGAAGGAACAGAGGGCAATGGAGTTCTCTAGGCAGAGGGAAAGGAACAGTCTCAGGCTCAAACAGTGGACTATCACAGGCATAGAGAAAATAAGAGGGAGGGTGACCAGAGGTAAGAGAGACTTATGCAGGTCCTAGAGGGCGATGTAGTAAGAACAGACCTCATGCCAAGCACCATAGAAATGAATGAAGTGTTTTTAAAAAGGAGGAGACATGCAAATTTGCATTTTAAAAAGATCTCTATGGATGTAGTTTGGTCAATGGACCACAGGTACAAGGGTCAACCAGTGAAGAAGTGATTTCAGTGGTCTAAATGACAGATTCTGTTAGCAGTGGGATTCAGAGAGGAGGACAAATGGAAGAGAAACTTACAAACTTGAGTTGATAAGAGTTGGTGATTCAATATAGGAAGGAGGAAGAGTGTTGGATGGTACATTATCTTTTTGTTGGTAGTGCTTACAACTATGACGATTTGTGCAATCATTTACTCAATGTCTGCCTCCCACAAGGTGATAAGCAACCAAAGGGCAGGGACTTATTTGAAACTCCTTACCCCTTAAGTACATGCTACTGTAGAGTATGGCACATAGAGGTGTTTAAAAACTCCCTGCTAGCTAAATTATACTTTTGCTCATAAACAACTGAAATTACGGTGGTTTCATTCAATTGAGTTGGGGACATGAAGGAGGAAGGAGAAGTTTGGATAGAGCAAATTGAGAGGCTGTCACTTGGCAGCACCTTTGAGACATCCATGTGTAAATGTTTTTGAAGCAACAGGAAATGCAAGTCTAAAACCCAGGGTTGTGAGGTGGGCAGGCAGATGTGGGAGTCCTGAGCACAGAGAAGGCAATCCAAGTGGTGGAGCATATTGAGAAGGTGGGCTAGAGTGTGAAGAGAAGAGGTCCTTGGAGAGCTCACTAGGAAGCAATGATTAAGGGCTGTGCAGGGGAGAAGCAGCCAACACAGGAGACTGAGAATGGGTGGCTAGAATATTCTGGGTTAGAGACAAAACCAGGAGAAAATGCAGTCCTAAGACAAGGGAAGAATGAATGAGAAGGAAAGAGGAGTCAATAGTTTCCAATGCTTCTAAGACCTCAAACAATGGAGGGTATGGATAACCAGTTTCAAAACAGTGTGGGCAAAAGCCAGAGTGAATTAAAGTGGAAGGAGATAAATAAATTTATCACCAACTAATTTTTTAAATTAGGCAAACTTCATCTTTGTTCCCCCTGTGCAGTGCTTGGATGGAATCCAGGAACTCAGGCATACTATGCAAGAGCACTACCACTGAACTATACCCCCAGCCTTCAACATCATCTTCAAAGGTTTTATTCAGAGAGAATGAAATGAGCCTTTTGAGTTTTTTAAAAAGAGAGGTCATCAAGTCGACCAAGGACCTAGTCAACCAAGAAATGCCACTTCTCACGGACAGATGTAAAACCAGACCCTCAAATCACTCTGACCTCTGAGCTCTCAAACTGGCCTCCTAGTGGCCCTGGATCCTGACAGCCCTGAAGTCTGGAGCCTGCACACTCCACTGCTTCTCCTGGCAGCCAGTTCTGAGCTCCGTGCTCCCTGAAGGCCGCATCTGTCTAGTCCGAGGAGTGGGAAGAGGCCCCTCTTCCCTACATGCTCTGTGTCCCACCTTTTTCACTACCTTGCAATCACCCTGCCATCGGACTGCTGGCTCAGAAGAGGGTAAAACCGATTTGAGTGGAAATCTGAGCTCAAGAGGGCACAGAGCCAAATCTCTACCCAGAAAACAGCATCTCCAGGGCACTAGACACTTAGTGATAGGTGTGTTGGTTCAGAAATCAGGCCAAATCCAGGAGTAAAGAAATGATAGGAAAGCTGTCCCTTCCATGTGCTTTTATCACTTCAAGCACGTTTTTGTGTGTCTGTGTTTCTCACAAAGCTCTGCTCCCAGTGGATATTTGTGATGAGGATTAAAGAACTTAGAGATAAGTTCAAATATACCCAAGATTGGAATTCCAAAAAGATAGGTCTTCATTACTCTTCATCTTTACCCATGTATTCTACCCAGGAAAGTTTTCTCTGGACACTATAAACACCTTCTATGAACATTTCCATTTTCATTATGATCTAGCAGAGGGCACCTTAAGTCTGACCCTGAAATACATTTATTTAACAAATACTTACTTTTTTTTTTTTTTTTTTTTTTTAACATCACACCAAGCACCGCAGCTATGGATGTGAGTTAGACAAGATCCTTGACTTCAAAGAACTTCTGCTTTAGGGAACATTAAAGGAAAAGAAATTCAAAGGATTCTGAAGACCTAAAGTCCTCTGGAGTCTTAAGGTGATTACACATGGGTGTCCTTGGTTGGTGTGCTATCTTCTGATTCTGTTATTGAAACCAAGAGTCTGAGTCCAGTACACCTGTGAACACAGAAGACCTTAGATGATTATGCTGTTAAATTTAAGGCTAATCCTTAAGGAAAGGGCTTTTGCAATCCATTTTTTGTTGAGTTTGTTTCTGAGGTATTCCTTAGTACTGCAGGACTTATTCAATGATTTAAACATGCTCACCCACTTTGAGAGCCAAAGACATTTGATAATAAGTACAGAATATAATGTCTGAGAATTTTGTGTTCTCTCTCATTTTGGTGGCTTTGTTCAACCCATTTAAAAAGTCATACCCTTAATTATTCTGTAGAATTCATACTGAAAAACAGCTTTATGAGCTGGGTTTTGACATTTTCTATTTGTTGATCCATGGTACCATCAAAAATGTGCTTCACAGTTTATTTTCTGGGCTCCTAACTAAAAACACTGGGTGCTTGAAACTGAGACACACACCAAAAGTAAGACAAAAGTTCAAGATGTTTTCACACAACAATGATTTAATATCATTTTTCTTTCATTCTAACTCTGCCCTGAAAGTTTAGACTATGATTTTAAGCAGTTATGTCTACATCATCACTCTAAGTGGATGTCCAGTAGGTCAATGCAGAGCATTATGTAGCTCGTGAGCTCAAAATTGAGTTATCTTGGGTTTAATAAATATTCAATCTTTATTTCATTCTTTCATCTAACCAACACTTATTGGGGCCATATGAAGAACAGAGTATTTGGGGTGTTGAGAATATATCAGCGAAGAAAACTAACAAAAGTTTCTGTCCCAATGGAGTTGACATTATAGTGGAATTTACATTCATTTAACCAAAACATTTTAAGTAACCAATTTGGAGAAAGAACTCTTCAAACATAGGGCAAGAATCTCCATTCTTGGAAAGTTGCAGTATGCTGTCCTTAAAGGGACACTGATTTGCAGTTCAGGAGATACAGTTATAGTCCTAGTTGTCCAAATACTCCTTGCTGTTTTTTGGTTCAAATTTTCTCCTCTGTTAAATAATGGTATTAAATTGAATAATCTCAAAAGGCCCTTACAGATTGAATGATGGAGCAGTGCATTATTATATGACATTTAACAGGCATTTACTTACTTATGATAAATTTATATGCAACAAAAGGCACAGATCCCACAGATCTATTCATTCATTCACTCTCTCATTCATTCATTTATTTTTGTGGTTTTGGGGATCAAAACCTGGGCCTCACACATACAAGAAAGAACTCTACCGCTGAAATGCACCACCAGCCAGGTTAACCAGGTTTTTGTTTCTGTTCCTTTTTTTTTTTTTTTTTTTAAGAAATGTGTATGATCATGCTAACCTCTATGCCTTCTGTAACTATAGTGTAATATAGAATTACTTATTATGCTCAGAGTAATGATTCTGAGGTATAACATGTACTGAAACAGTAAAAAAAAGAGTTAGGTACAAATATCAGAAATTGTGTGGAGGTGGGGGGGGAGAGAGAGAGAGAGAAAGAGAGAGAGAGAGAGAGAGAGAGAGAAACAGACAAAGACATAGAGAGACCTTGCCAGGTGAAAATAAATCAAAAGCTACATAATTAGAAAACTCAGCAATAACCCTGTTCCACCAATACATGTTTCTGATTTCTGATCTGGCTCTGTTGCTCCATCCCAGGCCTTCTTCAGCTGATGTCTACTGGGATCATCCCTGCATCAGGGGAAGGAACTTTTGCACGAAAGAACCACAGATGTGCTTCCTCCTGCAGGACATGCTCATTCCTGCAGCCCCAGCGATCTATCTGGACCTCAGCCTGTGCTTTTCTTTAGAACAGCAGAGTTTCTCTCCACCATGTGGCGCTGCTATTCGAATGATCTCTGTTCAACCAGCTTAGCCTGGGGAAAACTTCCTGATAGCAAGAATGGGAAAGGATGGGCGAGGATGCCAGAGGAGGGAGAGGTTAAGGAAGATAGCTAGCAGGCTTTCTGCCACAATGGGTCTTCCCCATCACCCCCTGACCCATTTCAATTAGGAAACTTACTCCCAGTAACTCACACTCAAATGTTTTGATTCAATAGCCCCAAACCTGGCTGACCAGAATCACCAGGGAAACTTTTCAAAGGTACAGTATCCCAGATTTTATCCCAAGAAACTGATAAATAAATTTGGGGATAGGCCCCAAACTGTCCCTTACAAAACTTCTTAAGAAGATCATTGATGTATCATTTATGCAAAATGTGTAGGGAAAGAAGTTATTTTAAGGACTCTGAATACAACTTGTATTTCTCAATTCGACAATAAAAACATACAAGTATTAACTGTGCCAGTGATTCTCTAGGAAATAGGTGCATGGTTTGTTAAGTAAACTGTTCGGTCTTCTTTAGGAAACTGTCTGCTGAATGGACTCTGTCTAGTGTTTCTTGCAGCCCAATTTGTGCAGAGACAGACCCAACAGGTCCATGTTCCCTAAAACAGAAACTGGTTCCTTTCTCTGTACCAAGCATCCCAGCAAGGAAACCTGGGATCTGTCTTCAAAATCATTCACACCTGAGTTTGAATTCTAACTCAACCACTCATTTACCTGGGACAATAAAACATTTCCTAATCTTCCTGAATCCACTAGGAGAGAAGCACACCTGCCTCTGGAGGCTGAAATAAAATTCAAATGAGATCTGTTAGCATCCTGAGCACCCTGGTTGGCACATAGTGCTCAACAAGTGCTAGTTCATAATAGTAGTGGGGATAGCCTTATCACTCTGCTGCCTTGGTCTCTACAACTTCCCTCCTGGTCTTGGTGGTCTGACCCTCTGTGCACATGTTCTTTCTGGGTTCTAACGCTCTGTTCTCAGAACAACTGCTTGATCTTGCCTCCAATAACCTGTAGAGAAAGGAAAACAAAGAAAGTTTCCTCCTTCCTAGAATCAAGGCAGGTGGAGAACACAAACATCTTTATCCATCCTTCCTTCTCCTTTCCATCCTTCCCTCTGTCAGAATGATATCCTGGAACTTACCAGGAGTGCTTAAACGTTGGGTAACAGTACATGTGTTCAAGTGGAAGCAGATGAAAATGCTGCTTCCTGGGTGACCCAGTGAGAGTCTGACTAAATTCACCTGGTGTGGAGCCCAGTCATACCCAATTTAACAACTCCCTAGGTCACAGCAGCAGAACACAGCCTGTAAAATTGCCTCCTCCCCTGGTATGCACTCCAAGGCTTCCAGAGCCCAAGCAGACAATGCTCAGATGTGAAGGGGCAGGGTGTAGCAACAAAGGGAGCTGGGCTTTCCAAATACAGCTGGCAAGTACATGCCTGTGTATCTTCTTTACCTGCTTGAAATCAAATTTAAATGCATTTTTAAACAATTTTCTATGCAAATAAAATTTGTCTCTGAGTCCAGAGAAGGAAAGGGGCTTGCTCCGTGTGACTTGCTGAGGTGGAGCAGAGCCTAGAGCCTCCTGCTGAATCTCCCTGGTTGCGCTGCCCTGTTCCAGTCTTCTGATGAAACCCAATAGGCTCCTTCATTGGCCTAAGACTAAACCCCATATCCATCTGGGGAAAAGAAAAAGCATCATGGAAACATCCCAGGCCAGAGGGCTTCTTTACCTTGACTACTCCCCCAAACAGGATTTTCTTAAAGCAATGCAGCCTGGAGTAAAGTCTTTATTCCATGTCCTGAGAGCCAAGGTGTTTCAGAATGAGGCCAACACCTTCAAGTGCTTGTGAAGAACCTACACACCAGGTAAATGTTTATTTCAAAGCAACTGGAAGCACTTTGTATTCTTCTTGAGAGAAATATCCACTTAGTAACTATGATCAATAATAAAACTATCAGATTATATTTGTCCTTAGAGATATCCCCAATATTCCTTTTGTTATTGGTAAGTGCAAAAACGAAATTGCAATAAAAATGTACATAGTAAAGTGATAGAAAAATGTATATGTAATGAAAGGATAGAAAAATTCTTGGAAAGATGTATACCTGACTCTAACAGTGAACACCTCTGGAGAATGGGAATGGGGAGAAGAGAGGATTCCATTTTTATCTTACAGAACTCTGGGATTTCATTTTTTTTTTCTTTTTCTGTTCATATCAATAACATTCCCACTGACTCACATTTGAAATATACCTAGACTTTGAGGGCCTCTCGAAAAAAATTAAAAAAAAAAAAAAAAAGGACCATCCACTATGGACAGACCCTGCGGTCTTGCTGTGAAGCTAACTCCTATGGTTTGTTTTATTCAGTCTTTATTGTAAGCTCTTGTTATTGATGATATCATTTTTCTGTATGCTTCTTAGGTCGAAGTGTTCTTCAGCCCAAGAAAGTCAGATCAGAAGGGGGTTGTTTAAATTCACCATTATCTGACCAGTCCAAATTCAATTTTTGAAGAGGTCGTGTTCCCAAATTTAGCATCCTCTGGTACCAGTGTATGAAGAGGTGATGTTTCCATGTTCCAATAAGACCTCCCAATCAAGCTCCACCTATACTTTCTATTCCATTTCTAACTGTATATATTTCTCTTAGTCTGAATCTTCCAAACACTATCACAGTTCAAAATAGGAAGATGAAGAAAAGGAAAAGAAATTCCTATTCTGTATCTAAGAGATACACAGTTTGTAATTAAAATAAATCTTGGAGAACATTGTACAAATACAATTGCTCTTAGTGAGGAAAGTCAAGAATACAAATTAGTAAAAGGAGGTAAGTTCTTCAAACGCAGGTTTGAATTTATTTCTGTTTGATCTGTGGCTGGTTAGTAAAGGCAATAGAAATTGATGGTTGGAGCAGTTTGAGGAAATTTTAATATCCATTTGGATTTAGTTCCATTAGGTAGTAAAAATGGTACTCAAGTGCCAAACCCTTTTGTTTTGGCTACTTTTTAACTATTATTCAGCTAATTGTTTGGAAGGATAATTCTTAGGGTTCCCATGTTCACTGACACTGCATCCATCAATACAATAGAGAACATGAATATTTTCAAAAGTCTAGTCTACAGGGATGGAAGTAACTAGATCAGGAAATAAAATTCTATTGCTCCATAGTGACTGCAGAAAATGTTCCTGTGCTGCTAGGCTTCTGGAAACAGAGGCTGGGTCATTTCCTTAGCAGCTTTCACTTAGAGACCAAGGAGAGGGGGTGAGCCCGCCTACTCCCTGTTAGAGTCCTCATTTAAATGCTAAGTGCTGAAGTACTTTTCTGTAGCTCAGCCTTTCTCAGCAGAGCTTGCTACAATACATAAAGGAAGGAAATAGGACAAGGAAAGACAGCCTGTGACCCTATAAAATACCTGGAATACAGATGACAAGTCCCTTTCAGGGGAAAAAACCATCATTTGAAAACTTGTGATTTACTTGGGAAAGAATCTGCCTGAGATTGCTTTGCCTTGGAAATCCGTGGTACAGATTTGTCCCCGGGGTTATTCCTTGGCCTTTGTCAATAATTTTTTGGCAAGGGAATGGATTTGAGATATTGTGGGATTTAATGTACATTCAACATAAGGACTGACATGGACATGACTGTTAAAGTTTTTTATTTACTTCATCCAATTGGTTTATAGGGTTTTAAAAATTGAAGCACACTTCTATATTATATAGAAAATTCACATTTATAAATATACTCTTAAGATTATTTACAGGACTGAATTCCCTTTGAAGAAAGAGATGGGATTTCAATCAGTGAAACAGATACGGGAACATGACCCACAGCTGCCCCTTCCTGAGTTTTCCCTTTGTGCTCATCTGGGAAACCCTTCTCTCACCCCAGTCTCTGCTGCAACCCTTTCTCCTTCCTCTCTTCCCTTCCAAGGACCCAGCCCTCCAGGGCCACACTAACTGCTTTCACTCCAGGACTCTCCACTCTGAAATCTGGCTTCCCTCCTGGCCTCCTGAATGAGGTCTCTGCAGATGCTGGCTTTGTCTGTCCTGACACATTCCTAAGTAGGAGGAAATCTGTCTTTGAAATGCTTAGCACTTTTCTTCCCTGCAAGACATCAGGGGTCTGTGCCTTCTACTTCCTACCCGCTGCCCATACCTACATCAGGGTTACTTTCAATCTATACTTTACAGTGGATAAGAATCAGTTATACAGAGCTGGGGTTGTAGCTCAGGGGTGGAGAGTTTGCCTGGAAAGTGTGAGGCACTGGGTTTGATGCTCAGCACCACAAAAAAATAAATAAATAAAATAAAGGTATTGTGTCCATCTATAAATTATATATATAAATCAGTCATCCTATGCATCCTTGGAGAAGAAAATTTACCTTTTAAACAACTCCTCATTGTGGAGTGGATCCTTCCTTGCTTAAATACCCTTTCTCATTATATGTAGGAAGGGATATGATTCCACAGTTATTAATGAGACCTGCAGCCTGCGTCATTATGTGCATGTGCACACACCTGTGTAGCTTCTGCATGTGTGCTTATGAGTGTCATGGATGACAGAGTCACAAAGGGCCTTGCTCAGAGAACCTGGTATAGGTTCTCCCCAGGCCCAGGCACACTGAGGGTTTTATGGAGTGAAAAACTGCTGTTGGAGATTCATTCTGAGGGAAAGTTGCCCCAGGAGAATTTCTAGCTGGAGCCCCAGGCAACTTCCCTGTTGGGGACCCTCTCTGCCCCATCTATCCTAAAGTCCCCCATGCTGGTCTCCAGGTGAGGCCTGCAGGCCAAGCTCACTCCCAACTCGTCTCCTCTGTCCTGGGCCACCACACAATTATAGCAACCCTCTGGTGACTCCTGAAGGAGGCCAACTGGATACTCGTGATCCCCAAACTTTTTGTTGAACTTTGAGAGAAGTGATTAAATAAGCAAAGAATATCACTCAAAGACTTGTTGGGGAAGTGCAAAGAGGCAAAACCATTGCCCTAGGATAAAAGTCTTGGGTGTTAAGCAGGAAATATCAAATTCTGGAGATTCATATTCAAAACTTTTACTTTTTTAAAAATTTATTTTTATTGTAAACAAATGGGATACATGTTGTTTCTGTTTGTACATGAAGTAAAGGTATACCATTTGTGTTATCATACATTTACATAGGGTAATGGTGTGTGATTCATTCTGTTATTTTTTCCTTCCCCCCCCACCCCTCCCACCCCTCTTATCCCTCTATACAGTCCTCCTTCCTCCATTCTTGCCCCCCTCCTACCCCATTATGTGTCATCATCTGCTTATCAGTGAGATCATTCGTCCTTTGGGTTTTTGAGATTGGCTTATCTCACTTAACATGATATTCTCCAATTTTATCCATTTGCCTGCATATGCCATTATTTTATTATTCTTTATAGCTGAGTAATATTCCATTGTGATATATATACACCACAGTTTCTTTATCCATTCATCAATTGAAGGACATCTAGGTTGGTTCCACAGTCTGGCTATTGTGAATTGAGCAGCTATGAACATTGATGTGGCTGCATCTCTGTAGTATGCTGATTTTAAGTCCTTTGGGTATAGGCCAAGAAAACTTTTACTTTTTAAAAATATGAGTTGGGCAGAGAGAAGGGGATCCTATCTATAGTCTAAGCTGCATCAACCACTGCATTCAAACACATCTGGGCACACATGGCCAACAGGGGAGTCTGGTCCCTAGGGATCGTACTATATGAGACTGAGTTTCCTCCTGGGAAGGAGCATGCATAGCAAGGGAAGAGGGAGTCCAGCATCCAAACATGGCGAGTAACAGAGTTGTAGTTGTGTAATGGGATAAGTGTGAACAGGAGTATGGTGCTGGATACTCCCAGTCCAATCCCATCTGTCTCATGGTGAAGTAAGTGTGTGTCCTCACCATGGGTGATGTGGCACCAAATATCTCCTGGGTTTTGATAGTTCAGAGAACTAGCCTGAAATAGGGAGAAGGTTGAGACCAGTTGGTTAGTGGCTTAAACCCCTGTCTACAATTAGATCTTTTATCAGGTGCCCCTGATAAAAGCTTTGTGGCTAGTTTGGCTAGGTTATAGCCAGTGAGGTGTTGGCACATGAAAGGGTCCCTGGAACAGAGAATTCATAGGAAGTACTTCCACATGGCTCTCCTGTGGAAACCAACCATACCCTCAGCCTGTAACAGCTAGATCCTCTGATGGTCCTTTAACAATTGGAAAGTTATTTAGTGATGGTGAGCACAGCAAAGACAGATGCACATTAGGAGGAAGGGAAAGAGTTTCCTTACAGTTTCTGAAGTGGAGATGCTGTGGCCAAAGGTTGTAAGGACAAGGACAAGAGGATGGAGATTAGTCAATTAGCAGCCTGGATGGGAACAAGTGACAGCAGAGCTGCTTATAGTGGAACATGTTTTTGAGTATCAGCACCAACAATGGAGAGAGAGGAAGAGATCTGATTGTTCTTCCAAATTCTTACTGGTGATAAATTAAGTTGGGAGAAGGATGAAGTGACTTTAGGAAGTTGCAGAGGAAAAAAATAACACAAAGAGTGAATTTGAGACTCATTTCAGGACTGGTGACAAGAGTACAGAGATGTTCCAGGGACGTAAATGAAAAGTTGCTGCATTAAGTTCCACAGTGAGTGGAAGCAGTGAGTGGAGGGGCTAGAGGACAGATGACCCTCAGACAGACTCAAATCCTTGTGGACGTATTACAGCGCCCCCCTCCCCCCGCCTCAATTTTATTCTGATGTGAGGAAGATTGCCATAAGCACATCAGCTGTCATTGCTAGGAAAACACTCTTTCAAACAAAGGAGGACTGCAGAAGGAGAGAGATTCAGGATTTGGATGCTCAATGCAGTCAGAGGCCAGCTCTCCAGGGCAGTGACCAACAAGAGCTGCCCTTGAAGGTGCTCCTTCTACATGTAAAGGAAGAGAATGTCCACCACGTTGCTGCTGTTGAAGTGGGAGAAGCATTTTCCAGAAGACTGAAGAAATAGCTTGAATCTCCCAGGTCCTCAAGTGATTTCTTCCATATTAGCTGTTTTTGACCTTTCTCTGGTCCCATGCTTCCTGTGTGGAGCCTGCAGAACACCTGCAAGGCAGTCATCTTAGGAACTTGTCCCATAGATTCCTGTCACCCACTTTAGCTCCTCCTCATCACCATTACTGAATAGGAGTCTCTGGGACTAGGACCAGAAAACTTCATGATGAATAACTTCCTCCTTCAGAATCTAGAAAGCAGGATCCAGTTCTCAACTTTTCAGGCAAGAACTGGAGGAAACATCTCTGCAGACTCGGAGAACCTGAAAGGAAAAAGTTATGATATTGATATTGGGAATCACTCAGACAAACAGTCCCATCAGGAGGCAGAGATCTCACAGAGTCCTACCAAATGCTCAGAGCTTCAGGGGCTTTGTTCCCCACTTTATAGGTAAACAGACAAAGACCATAAGTTACCTCAGACAGACCAGCCAAAACAGGAGAGAGGGGAATTAAAAAAAAAAAAAAAAACCCAAAACCATGGACCAGAAGAGATAAGAGATTATGTAGAGAGAAGAAAAAAAAAAATATATATATATATATCAGTAAGTTGACACATAACTATGTCACTTAGAGATTTAGAGGGAAATGTCAAGACTCAGCTATAAGAGGTTACCTTAGAATAGTGAGGAGAGGAGGACGAGGTACTCTTTTCTTTTTACAAAGACTTATTAAATTATTCAGCTCTTTAAATTATGCACAAGTATTTTGTAGGTATAAAACCAGAACAAAATACCAAGAAACTTCAGATTTTCAAGTGAACATAGCTCTCTGGGGACCCCTCTCCTAAGCCCTTGTGACAACATTGTCTTATTTCAAATCTCACCTGCCTTCCTCTATCTCCACTCACTCTCACCCCAACACCCAAACAAGGCTACTAAGAAGAGGAAAGGGAGACGCTGGGAGACTCTGGGATCTGCTCTGCTAGGGTGGGGTGAGAAGCCTGAGTCAGCTATGGTTCACTGATACCAAACTTAAAAGTTTTACCGGGGGTTGAACCCAAGGGCACTGAGCCACATCCCAGCCCTTTGTATTTTTTTATGTTGAGACAGAGTCTCGCCAAGTTATATAGGGCCTCACTAAATTGCTGAGGCTGGCTTTGAACTTGTGATCCTCCTGCCTCAGCCTCCCAAGCCACTGGGATTATAGGTGTGCACTGTTGAGAGCAGGGTGGTATCTGTGCTGCTAACTGTCTCAAGGACAAACAGGACTGCTGGGCCCCTGTGCTTACCAAGGTTGTTAAGAGATATTTGTCCGAGGAATGTGCGGTTGCCTGGAGACCTTATCCGTCAAGGACGGGAGCGGGGCTTAGCCCCGACTCATCTCCTACATAGTTCACCCCTTCCCTCCTCCCTTCTTCCACTAGGACCGTTCAGTTCTGACAGGACCCAATGAAAATCAAATAGATTGGCCGGACCCAACCAGAGGAGGTTTAGCTGTTCAAATGTTAACCAATTGAAAGAACACTGTAAAACTGCTTGCCTTTGATTATAAAAACCCTGCTGACAAGGGCTCGGGGCCTCTCTTAGCGTCACTGATTAAGGACGCAGAGGGCCGGGTTCGAACTTGCTAATAAATGACTCTTTGCTGCTTGCATTGATCGTGGTCTCTGGTGGTCCTTGTGGGGTCTCGAGCCTTTGGGCACAACATGCACCACCGCACCTGGTTCAAAAATTTTACATAGAAGTTACGAGTATCAAAACCAGGCTGACTCAATCCTCATGTGCTTGCTCTTCCTTACTTGCCATGGAATATTCTTGTCCCCAAACCTTAATTTTAAATGTACCTTCTCTTGCTGCTTTCTCTAGGTTCTACTCCTGTAGAGGCTGAGGTCTCTCCACAGGTAGGACTCACTTGGTGAGTCTTTAACACGTGGGTAACAGACCCTTTGCTACCCTTTCACCTCACTGTGTTCCTTTTCCTGGAGACAAAAGAGAGAGGTACATTTGGCTATGGTTATTTTTGTACAGAATATTATCATTTGCCTGCCAAATTGTATAATATTTTCCCTTTTTCTTTACTAGCAGTTTCACTGGCTCTGATTGTAAGGTTAGTCCATGATATAAACAAGGGATCTGTCTGGATGAAAAGAGTTGAAATGACACTGGTAGACCAGGTGTCCTCATCCACTCATCACACAGTACTCACGAGAGAATTCTCATTTTAGATTAGTTCCAAACAAACATTCGTTCTTTCCTTGTCTCTGATGGATGTAACCCTTTTATTCATGCCTGGTTACTTCATTCTCAGTTAAACAAAGCAAAAAGGGGTATTTAATGTCCTGGAAGAAAGAATTGGGATTCAAATGTTAATATGTTCCAAAGGTTAGGATGAACTTTCAGGGGATACTTTTAAATTCCTATGTTTATGTCTAAAATATTTGTTTCACCAACATAGATTGGGGAAGACTGTTTAACCACTCATGAAAAAAAGTATGAGTTTTGGCTAACTATAAACTTGATGAATCCACAGCAGGAAGTGACAAGGGTGCCTGCCAAGTAAGTACATACTTCTCTTTCTCTCTCTTCAGGAATACTGGTAAGATCAGGTTTTCCCTATCAATCAGTTTATCAGTATTTGGTGAGGATTTCTTTATATCTAGTATGAGGAAGCTGGCATAGAGAACAAGAGGAAGAAGTCAAGGATGATGTAACAAAAGGCAAGAATGATAACGACTTTGGACAGTACTTTCACTTACCCTGTGCATTCATGTCACCTGTTTTGACTTTATAGCTGTCCTTTGAAGTGGCAATTCAAATACAATCACCATTTGAAAGATGAGAAAACTAAGACTCAGAGAAGAAAAATCAATGATTCTCCTTGAAACTAGTGACCTCGTACCATAAACAAAAACGAAATAAAAATGGATCAAAGGTCTACATTTTTTTTCAGTATTGGAGGTTGAACCCAGGAGCTTACAACTGCTAGACAAGCACTCTACCACTTAGCTGTACCCCAGCCATTTTTAAATTTTATTTTGAGACAAGAGTCTCACTAAGTTGCCCATGTGAGCCATCATGCCCATCTACAAATTTAAGAGCTATAATTATTTTTAAAAAATACTTAGAAGAAAACTAAGTGTAAATATTTGTGACCTCAAAGAGGCAATAGTTTTTAAAGTACGACAATAAGAGCTGGGTGTGGTGGTGCATACCTGTAAACCCAGCAGCTTGGGAGAGGCAGGAGGATGGCAAGTTCAAAGTCAGCCTCAGTAACTTAGTGAGTCTGGAAGCAACCTAGTGAGACCCTGTCACAAAATGAAAAATAGACAGGGCAGGGGATGTGACTCAGTGGTTAAGTGCTCCTGGATTCAATCCCTGGTACTTAAACAACAACAATAATAATAACAACAAAACATCAAAAGCACAAACAACAAAAAAGTGGTAATTGGGATCCATCAAAATTGAAATCCTTATGCTTCAAAATATACTATCAAGAAAATGAAAAAATAACCCATAGAATAGGGGAAAATATTTCAAATTGTACACACACACACACACACGCACACATGCATAAACATACACACATATTAAGGAACCTGTGTCCAGATTAAAAAGAACTCTTACAATAAATAGACACTTCTCAAAAGAAGAAATACAAATGATTGACAAATATATGAAAAAATGTTAAACATCATTAGCAATTAGGGAAATGCAAATTGCTGAGATTTCATCTCACTCCAGACAGAATGACTGTCTCAAGAATAACAAACAATAATAGATGCTGGAGAGGACTTGGAGTAAAAGGAACACTTTTACATTGTTGGTGGGATTGTAAATTAGTACAACCAGTATAGAAATCATGATGGAATTTCCTCAAAAGACTAGGAATGGAATCACCATATGACCCAGCTATACCCACCTTCAGTATTTACCCTAAAGAATTAAAGTCATACCATAGTAATACATCACCCTTGTTTATAGGAGCACAGTTCACAATAGCAAACTAAGGAACTAGTCTAGGTGTCCATCAATGGATAAATGGATAAAGAAAATTTGGTCTATATACACAGGAGAGTTTTATTCAGTCATAAAGAAAAATAAAATATGTTATTTGAGGAAAATGGATGGAATTGAGACCATTGTTAAGGGAACTAAGCTGAACTCAGAAGGTGTTATATTTGGACGTGAGGTGTCCCCCAAAATTTCACATGTGAGACATGCAAGAAGGTTTAAATGAGAAATGATTGGATTATATCATTGACCAAATTAGTGGATTACTCCCTGATTGAATTCTCTGAGAGGTAACTGGAGGCAAGTGGGGTGTTGTGGGAAGCCATCCTTATCTAGCAGAATTAGACATGGTTGAGCCACAGAACACAGAGGCCTGAGTACTCTACCATTGAGTTACAACCCAAGCTCCAGCTGTGTTGTAACTGATGCCAATAGTTTACCAGACAGCCCAGGGTCATACCATATGACAGTGGCTCTCCTTTACCTAGTTTATAATATAAACCCTTCCTCCTGCCTCAGGCGTGGGCATCCTGAGTGGAACTTCTATAAGAGGAAGATGCCCTTGAGGAACTTGGAACTTCACAGAAGGGTGAAGTAGGATTGGAAAAGTAGAGAGGAAATGTCAAATCTGTTTCTATGGTAGAGATTTAAAACTCAGGTGTGATTCAATATTAAGGTGGGTCAGAAGGAGGAGAGAGCTGGGTTCTTGCAGAACACAGGAAGCTTGTGCAGTTTGTGCTTGAGTTCAGCTCCCTGTCATGGCAGCCAGGGAGGAGGATCCCATCACCAGGTTTTGCCTCTGAGTATAACTGGTTATCACTGGCAGGCTCTTGGGTGTAAGAGATTTAGGCCTGTCTCCTTTGTCCTCTACTCTGCAGGATAATATTTTCAAGGTCCATTCATGTTATATCATGTATCAGTATCAATACTTTGTCTTTTTCTTCTTTTTCTTTTTGGTTCAAAGGATTGAACCCAGGGACACTTAAACACTGAGCCAAAACCCCGCCCTTTTTATATTTTATTTTGAGATCGGTTCCTGCTAAGTTACTGAGGGCCTCACTAAGTTGCTGAGGCTGACTTTGACTTGCAATCCTCCTGCCTCAGCCTCCTGAGCTGCTAGGATTATAGGTGTATGCCACTACAACCAGCAAAAGTTCTTAATTTTGATAAATTCTAGTTTATTTTTAAATATTCTTACCTCTACTTTTGCTGTCATTCATAAAACCATTTTCTAATCCTAGGTGATAGAGATTCTTGCCTATAATTTCCGCTGAGAATTTATTTATATAGTTTTGTGGTACTAGAGACGGAATTCAGGGGTGTTCTACCACCAAGCTATATCCCAAGCCCATTTTATTTTTTATTTTGAGACGGGGTCTTGTTAAGTAGCTAAGTCTAGCCTCAAACTTGCAATTCCCCTGCCAGAGCCTCCCCAGTAGCTGGGATTACAGGCAAGCACCACCATGTCCAGCTCTTCTAAGAATTTTATAGCTTGAGCTGATCCATTTTGAGTTAGCATATGTAGATGGTGTGAGGAAGTGAACCAACATTCCTTTACATGTAGATGTCCAATTGTCCCAGTAGTATTTTTTGAAAAGAATATTCTTTCCTCATAGAATCATCTTGGTGCCCTTTTATAAACCCATTGATCTGACATTCAGTGCTGTCCTGTTAAGTGCCCAAGGTCCCACACCTGCCTCTGCTCCCTGACTCTAACCCCTGTTCACTACTTCCTAGCAGGGTAGTGGGGTGGTGGGGGGAGAAAAAAAGAAAGGAAGGAAGGAAGGAAGAATAAAACACTAATTTACTTGTCACTGATTTATGTTTCTATCTTTTTGCCAGTACCACTCTTACTTTATCACGGATCCTTCATAGTATTTTGAAAGCAAGATGTGTGAGTCTTCCAACTCTATGCTTCTTTTGCAAAACTGTTTTGACTATTCTAGTTCTCTTAAATTTCCTGTGAACATTAGAATCAATTTCCTATATAAAAGGAAATGAAATCTGATGTGTATTACTTTGAATCTATAAATCAATTCAGGGAGTATTACCATCTTAATACTGTGTCTTCTAATTCATGAACATGATGAACATGGGGTTTCTTTCCATATATTTAGGTCTCCTTTAATTTTTTAGTAACATTTTATAATTTTCAATTTATCATTCTCATGAACTTTTGTTAATTTTACTTATATTTAATTAATTAACTAAATAGTTAATATATTTATGCTTTGGTGCTGGAGATTGACTCCAGGGCCTAATCTATGCTAAGCATGCACTCTACCATTGAGATATATCCCTAGCCCTATTTTTTTCCTGCTGATATAAATGGAATTATTTTCTTAATTTCATGTTTGTATTATTCATTGCCAGTTTATGGAAATGCAATTGATTTTTATATGTTGATATTATATCCTGCTGTATTTATTAACTCATAATTTCTCCTGTGCACAAGAGTGCTTTAGGATTTTCTATGTATGAAGTCTTGTCACATGCAAAAAAAGATAATTTTACTTCTTTTTTTTTTTTTCTTTTCCCTCTTTTTTTGGTCCTTAGAGATTTAACCCAGGGGTGCTTAACCACTGATCCACATCCCCAGCCCTTTTTATTTTTTATTTTGAAACAGGGTCTCATTAAGTTTCTCGGGGCCTCTCTAAGTTGTTGAGGCTGGTTTTGAACCTGCAATTCTCCTGCCTCAGCCTCCTGAGCTGCTGGCTATTATTTTTTGAGAGGACATCTCACTGTTTTCCAGGCTGGTTTCAAACTCCTGGGTTCAAGTCATTCTCCTGCTATAACCTCCTGAGTAGCTGGAACTGCAGACATACATTGTCTATGCCTGGCTCTTCTTCCTTCTTCAAACATTTACAGATAGCAATAAGAAAACAGTCCCATGATGAAATAACAAATATCAAAATACAAATTTTGGGTAAGAAGGATTAAGATATGTTTAACCCAAGAGAGGATAAGCAGATGTGGAATAGAAGGGAAAAGAGAGAGAGAGAGAGAGACAGACAGAGAGACAGAGAGAGAGAGACACCAGTTCCTGCAGAAACGAAGTAGAGAATCAGAAGAAAGAGTACAATTGTAGAACAACTGAAAAAAACATTCTGGCCAGATCATTTGAACAAAATAAAGAAGGAAAGGGGCTCACAGTAGAAAGTCAAATATTAATTGATGACATCAATGTCACCATCAACTTATTAAGGTCTGCAAAACCTCAATGCATACAACTTTTGATTCTGAATATTCAGAATTAATGAGGAAGTTCTTTTAGAATGATTAAGAGAGTTGTGCTTTCTAAAGGTGAGGGCATCTTTACACCAGGAGGTGAGGTGACCTGGCAGAGCTGGCTCTGGCCAGTTCTTAAAAGCCTAAGTGTTGCTTGAGGAGGTGCCTGCTGGAGTATGGAGCTTCTAAAAACTGTAAAGTCTGTCTTACTCTTTTCCACATGAGGATTTTCAGGCAAAGTAAACAAAGCAAAAAGTAAAAGTGAGGCAAAGCAAAACCACCCTTTCCACCTTATGATCATTAAGCCCCTCTCTACACCAGGAACTTACAAACCTTCCCTTGGGCTGCATTTTCTTCTTGCTGTAGTTGCACATCAACACTCAGGAAGCTGTTTGTTCTCTGGAGGTGAGGACATTCTAGGGATAGGAATGAGCTGGACTTCCCACCCTGGTTGCCATGTAAAGTACTGCTTTCCCTGACAGAGCTTCTGCTGCTACTCTAGGCCTCTCCTAGCTTCTCTGTTTTGGGTCCATGTGACCATGTGACACATGGATACCTATCATTTCCCCAGGCCAAGGTGATGACAAGGTGTAGAAGTTGATGAATGGAAGCTGATACCTCCTTCCCTGCTGCCCAGTGTTTAACTACAGTTACCCTTAAGAAAGGGAGGGAGGGTTACTGGGTTATGATGCAACCCTGGTCTACTTATTTTTTATTTCAAAAGGTGATGGACATAGATAGGTTATTGGGCCATAGATAAAGGTCTTAAGAGACAATCACAGGCAAAAAGCTCACACAGTGCAATCAGATTCACTTCACTTTTATTTGTAACAAACATCATGTCAGATCACTACAACTAGCTTCAGAGTTGATTTTAGAGAATATTATTCCAAAATCATTATTTGATTACAAATGACTACGATTTCACATAAGAAAAAAAAAATCCCACCAAAGGAGAAAAAAGATATCCTTTACACATGTTCATAGCAATGATTATATGTTGTCAAATTTTATCCTTCTAGTTGCCCACAAGTGATAGAATTCATTCATTTCATCTCTCAAGAGAACCATATAAACTAATGATATTATCTGGGATACAGGAACATATCATTTTCATGCAAGACAATGTTACTATACAAATACAGAGGCCATGACAATTTCTCTGTTGAGGATCCCAAAATGCTTTATAAAAAATATTAGTCATGCCTCAAAATTGCCCTTGACATTGGCTAGGATATTACCCCCATTTGAACCAAAGGAAAACTGAGGTACAATATACCTCATAAGTGACTTGCGTAGAGTCTCACCCGAAGTCAGTGGCACAGTGGTAGAAGGCCCTCATCTTCACCATTAGAACATTGGTCTCCTTCCCTTCTTTACTTTTCATATTACCATTTGGAATACAATTATAATAGGGATATTAGCAATCCACAGAGAAAAAAGTTCCACTTTAAAAGATATAACCATCTTCTAATATCAAAAAATAATAAATCAAAATACATTTAAATTATTTCTATCCACCATCAGATAAAGGCACTTAATAAAAATAGACATAAGGCAAGTATCCGGAATGAAATGCACAGTGAAATCAATGCGTTGATAATTCTCCAACCAATCTCCTTTATCCTGGACATATCTATAGGATCTCACTTGTAAAGGAACATCACAGAGAGAGTGAGAGGAGGCCCACAGGCAACACATGAGAAGAGACGTTAGGTGTCCAAAAGAGTTGTCAGTGGTACACAATGCAAGGACAGCTAGAAATTCACTCTTGATCAGATCAGAGTTCCTCATTAATGTGTCATTTGAATTGATCTTTAGAATCTTGAAAATAGAGTTCTTACTAAGCCAACAAACCCCTACCTACACACCCACATTCACACTATCCCCACTCATGTAGGGACATGGCATGGGTCACATCCATGGAACAGTACTAGAAGTGAAAGATGAGTTTATTAGTCATATATTATAAAGAAGACATCTCAAGACCTATAGAATTAAAACTACATAAAAGACATTTCCAGGGATAGATACACAGGTCAATAGATCCAATTTATGGTGATCTTCCAAGAGGTTCTTTCAATTAATAGCTCACAGACAAAGCTGCCTTAGCACAGGTTGGTCCCAGTAGCCTCTATACAATTGATGCGGGAAGGAAGGCCCTGCTCCCTCCCACTACTGGGCCGCAACAGCCTATCCACTGAGCATTTGGTATTGCACACTCCAATCCTGAAAGAGAAGAGCCAGGCTTCTGCATTGATGACAGAAGCACAGGGCAGGTGAGGTACACGATCAACAAACACTGTTGTTCCATGTTTTTCCAGATTTCTTCTATCCAATTGTCTGCCCTAGGCTATGGAGGGTTGTCGGTTTATTAACACTTTCTTTTCAGCAAAGTTCTTGGCATCTAGATCCCATGTCTAAGCCCAGGCTTTCCAGCAGACCCTGCCTCCAGGTGGGGGGCCTCCTTTAAATGTGAGGCACTTGGGAACTTGTCCTTACTTCTTGTGCTCCCCAGTGGGTTTCCTCCTCCTCCTCCCCAAAGCATTGCACCATTGTACTTTCATTGCTGATCAGCCCAAGCCACTCTGTTGAACACTCAGGGGCACTGTGCATGCTCTCTGTTCTGACCCATATAGAGGGAACTAACAACACACTTTTGCTCAGTGGCCAGCTCACTGGCAAAATGTGAGCATTGAGATAGGCCATGACTCATGAGACAGAGCCTCTCTGAGTCAGCCAGATTTCTAGAAGAGTTCTAGCCTTGTTTAGGGTTATCTGTGTGGCAGAGGCATAGGGAGAGTTGGAGAAGATCTAGAGGTCATGAAAAAGTGGCATCAGCTCTACGTGCTGAAGAGACACAGCACTACAGAGCCAAAGAGTATTGTGACTGCAGGAGAAGGAGCTTCCTGGGCAGCAATTCCTCAGTGTCCTGAATACCCACAGAGGCTACCCATCCAGGGAAAGAAGAAAAAGTCAGGGAACACAGAGAACAAGTAAGAGAAAAGGGACAGTGGGTAGAGCCAGGAATCCAGAATCTTAGCGGATAAGACATTCTGACCCTCTTCCTACTTTATAGGCTGGATGGTCACAGAGCAAGGAATGACTGAAGGGTACAATACCAAGGAAAAAAACTCAGTTTCTACTCAATCTAAAGAGCAATTGGGACAAATAAAGGGACCTAGCTTGGAACTTGTTTCATTATGACACCTAATAACTTACTCGGCAACTTCCTGAATCTCCTAACTGTGTTCTCAGAGTCCTTCCTTTGGAAAGTCACCTCAGAGGAGCTGTCTACAGATGCTGTCCCTCGACCTCTCCATCACCTGTGCAGCAATGGGAGGATTAGGCAAGCTACATAATTTCTCCTCTACTTCAAATTTCTTCAATATCCCTCTTTCAGAAGTAAATACTCCAAAACATTTTCAAAATCCAAGCAAAGTATCCATATCTATGTATGTTTTGGCTGACACTTCACCTTCTAAAACCCTTTTTGATTTGGCTGTTTGGAAATGCCACAGTCATCATTATGAGACGTATGACCAATTATTATGAGAGGTGTGACCAATATCACAAATATGGCAGAAGAGAGTAATGAAAGAAGTTGGAGAGGTAGCTCATGGAATGCTCAAAAGTCTGTGGGTGATTTTATATGCCAAGTCTGGACATAGCCATCCTGAAGACTTCTTGTGAAACAAATAATCTTAAGAAAAATTCAATTGTTCTCCAGTAAAGACCATGTTTCCTATTAAGTAAGTGCTGCTTCTGTATTCTCAGGTTAAATTACATTGAGACACTGAGATTCGGTGTTGTGTTCTGGTATTGCCAAGCTCCAAGACAATTCCTTTTCAGTGTCAGAGAAACAGAGAGACTCCATGTCTCTGGTTGGTAAGCAACTAGTTCTGGTCACAGAAAGTTTCCTTGCACCTCATTTCCAATTCATCATCATCCTTACTTGTGAATCACACCCTGCATGCTAACTTTCTCCTGATAGTTTATCTGCTTTGTACAATCTTTGTCAAATAAAGTTTTTTTTTTCCATGTAGCAAGTGGGCTGATGATACTTAACCAACAAATTCCCAGAACTTTTGTTGCATCTCTAGTTTTTGCCACCTATCTTTAAGCTCAGGATAGCTCAAGAAAAGACAGTTTTTTGGAGTGAAGACCTTTACTTTTACACTCTAGAAAGGATGATAGGATTTGAAAGCAGGACACAGACTATAACTGACCAGCAGCTTTCCTGTGAGGCAATGAGGGAAAAAGAGAAAGGCGATAGGACAAAGCAATGAAAAGCCAATGGGAAGAGAAGAGAGAGAAGAAAAGAATATCTGCTTAACACAGTAGAGTTGTTGCCTTTCAATAGTTGTGCATTTTATAAGAATCCTATACTGGAATGGGTTAAGGTCATCATTTAGTATCCTGGTAGCATTACTAATTAGTGAATTGACAGAACATTAAACTTCTGTCCCGCTGGCTTTTGGAACAGGGCCCCAGAAAACCCCAACTCAGTCACTCTTGTGGCTTCCATCTCCAGTTCTTTTAACCCTGGCCAAGATGGCAGCCTTAGATACTTTCTTCCGGTCATAAGCCAGACCCAGGACAGCCATGCAGTCAATGAAGAACGTGGTGAAGTTGATGTGCCAGCGGTACTCACTGGCAGAGTAGTCATAGGGAAAGGCATGGTGGTAGTTGTGGAAGCCCTCGCCTGGAACAAAACCAAGGAGAGAAGTTAGGAGTTCAGTGGATTGCTTTCTTCCTGATCTTTGCACACTTCCTACCTAGAGGGGTACCTTGAGCCCTGGAGAAACCCACTGTTACTGAATGAATGAATGAACAGTGTTCAACTGTGAAGCAAATAGATACCTCCCAGAGGCATCTTAAGCAACAAATCCAGAGGCCCCTGGTCAACCATTTCTGTCTGGGATCCTTTAAAGAAGGAATGTTTCTCCCATGGATAGGAGGATTAGAAAGAAGCTAGTTCTGTTACACAGGTGAGTAAGGAAACACACCTTTCCCTAATGCACTGGTGTTTCCTGTAAGGATGGGAGCTTCCAACAGACTAGCCGGAAACACAAAAGTTAGAGGTAAGGAGGCCTCCCCATGGACTGGAGATTCCTCAGTCACTGCTGGTTCACAGTGGGCTACTATGACTTCTAATTCTCTGAACTTTGATCCTGGGGTGGGGGAGGTGCTGATAAAACAGAGCAAGTCTAAAATTGCTGAGTGTTTCCCTGTAACCTCTAAGATTCTGAAAATTCTTGTGATTAACTTTTCATTTTGAGAGGAAAATAAAGGTGCTCTCAATGGAGGAGTGCTCTATGGAGGACAAATATTTGGAAACTCCATGGACACTTTGCCAATCCTTGGCAGGACTCTTTTTTTCTGAACAGCTTCCAACATTAGCAGTACTGAGCCTTATCAGGTTGGGATAAATTAAAGCTAATAAAGGAATTTTTGGACCCTAGAGGATAAAAATATCCCCAGTTAGAGTAGTAACGATATGAACAATAAGCAAGTAAAGGAAGTCCTGCAAAGGAAATGACCCTAATCAGGGCTTCTAAAAGTGCATGTCCCTATGTACACTGGTTTGTCTGGAGTGTGAACTGAGAGAGTGGTGTGTGGTAACACCAGGCTGAAAAAGGACTGCTCACCTCCATGATGGGTTCCTCAGTAAGGCTCTGAGTAAGCACTCACTTGACCTAGAGGTACCCAATTTAAAACAGAATAAAATGCATCCATAGACGTAAGAGAAAAGTGAAGAAGAGGGTCAGAGGTGGTAACTAGGGCAGCCAGAGACAGCTCCAGGAAGGCTCAAGGGGAAGGTCAGCTTTGTCAGAGAGAAGGAACACATGTGACTACTGTGAGGGGAGGTCATTCAAAAAGAAGAAGATTAGAATGGCAGGAACCTGAGCTGGAGGAGAGCAAAGGGTGGAGAGAGGGAGGAAAGGGCAGGTATGCAGAAGTGAATGACACGAATGACAACGGTAAGGCCGACAGCCGCTTTGACTGGCAGTTATAAGGAGACTGGAGTCAGGGACATTCACTTGAGTTCTGTTTAAAGTACAGGACACATTTCAGTCTGGACCATTCTGTTTCTAGGAAAATCTCAGAATTGCACAGCATAGGTCAATGTAAGAACATGCACAATGGTACTTGTGCCTGAAAGGTGGTGGTGGGGATTCATGAAACTATAGCAAGGACATAAAAAAAAAAAATGCTTTCAGAATGGTATATTCATCCTTTTTTAAACAGTCATAATTACTTCTTTCACATTTTATATAGCATGATTAAATATAAAACACAAGGCTTCTTGACCTCTCCATTGACCCTGATGTTCTTTTTATGCACCTCCTGCCCCATGCATGCCTGCAGCCAGGCCAGAGGTAACAGGAGAAAGGAAAATTAGGAAATGACTCATTATATGTAGGATATGGAGATGACTTTGGGACCTGGAATGAAAGACACTATTATTTTTCACCATCTTTTTACAAAATCCTTGTTGCCTGACTCTCATATGGGTTTCCCAAATTTTTCCATGGAAGAACCAAGATACAAAAAAGGTCATAAAATACTAGAATGTATCTGGTATTTCTGGCTCCAAACTGAAGACTGTCATCCGCTGATCACCAGATTTTACTGGTTTTACTGTGTACTGCTGTCTTACCCATAGTTCCCAGGGAAACCAGGGAACTCTCACGGGGTTCGATGTTCTTGTCATAGGGACGGTATCCATAGAGATGGGCGGCACTGTTCACCAGCCAGGTGATGTTGAGCACTACAGCATATCGCAGAAATGTGGCAACATACAAGCTGTGTAGAAAAGTTTCACCCCAACAAAAACAGGGCACCAGAGTGGGCAGGATGAAGCACATCAAGAAGACAGCAGGCTTGTAGTACCTACACGAGAGAACCCACATTTAGTTGGTTGAGTGAGGACTCATGCACTTAACTTGGATTGTCCACTCTCACTGGACTGAGCTGTGCCATGCCTTTCCTCTTACACAGTGAGTACATTTGGGCAAAAAGCGGCCTTGGGGAATGGGGAAGGAAATCTTTTGAGTATAGAGTATCACTTTTTAAATGAGGCATTCAATGACTTTTCTAAGATTACACTAGGAAACAGTGCAGCAAGGATTGGAACTCTTAGCTCCTGCTCAGATTGCTTATTTGACAAGAGCATAAGGAAGAATGTGCCAAACAGGTGATGGTCAAATCACAAAGTCACCAACCAAGTTCTGCTGCCTGGGCTGTTGTCCATGTGCCTTAGGGCTCCATTCTTTGACCAGTCATGCTCTTTGGTACAGAGTGTGTTTGTATAATGTCACCGTTTCCTACTACCTCCCCCTGATCAGTTACTCTGCTTTTCCCTCAGAAGGCACACTGAGTGTCCTTGATCATCTGCAAGTCACTCCCACATAGACCAGGCCATTGACACACCAGGGAGATGACTGTCTACCTCCCTTCGGCAGACGTGTCTTTGATTTTTTATGTCACTGGCATTCCCTGCTTCCAACTCCTTTCCATTCTTGCCACTGCTTCCTCAGCATGGTCCCCCGCTGCTATCCAACCTGTGTCCCTGCTCTCATCTCTCTGGCTCAGTGGTTACCTACCCAAGAGCAGTCACTCTGAAGCACACCTCTGTGCCACTTTGCTACAGAGGAAACCAGTAGTAGTTTTCTGCTCCAAGTGAATAAAATCTGAAGTCTACATCTATGACTTTACAGAAATGGTCTCTGTGCTCCTTTTCCTGTCCTACCCTATTTTCCAAGCAGAAGGACATCCTTCCCGGAACTTGCCTGAATCTTTAGCTTATTATGTTTTTCTCATTCCACTGTCCTTGCTCCCCATACATGTGAAAGTCTCTATCCACGGGTGGATTGATTCTACTCTGTTCACAATACCTTGCCAACAGTTCCCTCCTCAATAATCTCCCTCCTCTTTCTCTCAGGTACTCACAATATTCTGCCTTATATCATGGTTATTTGGATCCTTGGATTAGCCCTCTAACTCCAATAGAGTAGAAAGTTCAGCTGAATTTACTTTTTGTGTCCACGATTATCCCATGTCAGTTTGCTACAGTTAAATGGGTTTTATAAAGATAGGTCAGAGAGGAAGGAACAGAGTCCTAAGCTATGACTGGGGGCCTGTGGGACGTTAGATATTGTGGTTTTAAATGAGTTTGAACTTACAAACAGTAAATCCTTTGCTGTTATTTTCTAAGACTAAGAGAAAAAATGAGGTCCCCAAATCCCAGATGCTCAGGGCCACATCCCCAGGCCCATCCTCCCTTCACTCACCTCCTCTGGAACATCACCAGCTTCTCGGCTCTTAGGTCAGACAGGTCCAGCGTCATGCCCTTCTCTTTGACGGCTGGGTGTTTGCGCACAAGCAGCCAACCCACGTGAGAGAAGAAGAAGCCTCGGCGGGAATTGTGAGGGTCGGCATCTGTTTCTGAGAACTTGTGGTGGGCGCGGTGATCTCGGGCCCACTCATAAACATCATTCTGGAGGGACAGAGAAGAGGAATGCAGGCCTGAGGAGGGATGCCCTACTAAAATTCCAATGCCCGATGTCCGCAAGAGCCCACAGCTCTCAACCTAACCTCACACAGTCCCCAAGAGTCTGGCTCCAAAGGGGGCATGGGGGTGGGGCTTGTCCTCTCCTGCACACTTGCCCTGAAGCCTGTGCAGAAAAGCAACTGTCAGTCCCAGACCACAGGAACAGCACTATTGGTTCCTGAAGGTTTTATGGTGGGGAGAATGCAGGTAAATCACAATGCTCAGATAATTTCACTAAGGAAGAACATTGTAATTCTGCAAGCTAGTTATGTAGAACAAGGTTCTTTTGGGGTGCCTGATCTCACCCCAATATAAACAGTGTTGGGGCCCAGGGTTCTGGTCTGACTTGAACCAGTGTGATGGTTTATCAGTTCTCTGAATGTAGGCAGTGAGAGGATTGGAAATAAATCAAACACAAAGACAGAAAGGTGGGACTCAGTGGACCCCTGAACTCCTGGTGGGAGAAACACTGGCCACACACAGGCTCCACATGTTTATTATGTTATTAAACATCAAATGGATATGATGTTATTAAACATCGAAAGGATTTATTGTGAGAAAGCTTCTTCAAGAGAAACAAAACGAGGTCGTGAGCAGGAACAGCACAATTAAAAGTGCATCAGCTTGCTCCCATATCTCTTCTATCTCCAGGCAGCTGGCATTTGAACCCATGGCTATTGAACCAATAAATTCTGTGAGGCACAGAACCCCCTTTGAACAGGGTATCACCAGCAACTAAGCAGTCTCAACCCACCGGGAGTTCTTAGAAGGGCATCACCTCTGCCTTGGGATAGTTCAAAGAAACCTGTAATTCATTCGCCTCTGCCAACACTGGTCTGTGGATAAAGCTGGGGGCAGATGGCTGCTGATGCCTTCAAAAGTGACAGCTCACCAACCCAATATGAGGGTACCAGGCTTGATGTCTGGTATCCCCCATCCCCCCAGGAAAAAGAAAGAAAGAAAGAAAGAAAGAAAGAAAGAAAGAAAGAAAGAAAGAAAGAAAGAAAGAAAGAAAGAAAGAAAGAAAGAAAAACCAATTTCTCATTCTTGACTTTGCTCTACACAGATAACATCAGCAACCTCAAGGTACAAGTTCCTAGGGCCAAGATGATTACTCATATGTGGTAAACACTTCAGATATTGTCAAAAAAAGGGAACTAATTTGTTTTCTGTTTTCTCTTTGCTCTAAGTTAAGCCCACACCACAAGCATTCCTGTGCCCATTGCTATAACTTAATGAGAGTCCCTTCCCCAATTTTCTTTTTCTGTTATGAACTTGTGCTCAATCAACCTCATAGGTGAATTAGCCAGCATGGCAGCCCAAGATAGGAATCCAAGTTTGGTCTATCCACCCTCTTAGTTGCTCAGTTTCCTCATCTCTTAAAAGGGGTGTAATAATAGGTCCCAGGTTCTAAGATTGTGTGAGGATTTAATGAGGTAATCTATGTCAAGTGCCCAGCACAGTGCCTGGTACAAATTGGGTGCTCTGAAATGTTTGCTCTTATCTGAAAAAGCACAGCTACAAGTCTGTGGCACATTTCCTTCTATCTCATTGTGTTGGGATCCCCAAATAGTCTCCTTAAAGAATGAGTTCATTGTCCACTAATTATGCAGCAAACCAGGGTTAGTACCTACAGGGTAGGCTACGGCCTCTTCCTGAAGGATTGCAACAGCTAGACTGTCAACAGAGTGACTTTGGAATGAAAAATAATCCCATCCCTTGACAGTCATTCCTACTTACCTCCTATTTCTTTTTCCATTGACCCTCAAGTGTCCCAGGCTTGATGGACCTAAGCACTGAACCTGCACTTGAGGTGACCACAAGAGACGGGAAATGACAATGACTGTCCTGGTGGAGCTGCTCTCCAGGTTCAGATCCCCTCCATTTTTCCCTGAGTCATCAACAGGGTGAAGGCACAAAAGTTAGCACCAGCTTCTCACCTGGAACGCCATGGTGTTGGCGATGATCAGGAAGAGCCGCAGGGGCAGTCGCGCTTTGTAAGTTCGGTGGCTCCACAGGCGATGAGCTCCTGCTCCGATGCCCTCAACACTGGTCCAATAGCAGAAATATGCTGCCAGGACAAAACAATGAGTCCCAACCAGTGTGATTCCCAACAGAGGAAGCATAACAAGTACATTCTCCTGATGATACAGTTTGTGTCATCTTTAGATTTTGAGTGAGGATCTTCCACCCTGGAACCTGAGGATGCCTTGGTCTCTGAGGCCTTGTACTTCCCCGCCCCCTTGGATTTATTTATTTATTTTTTTAGTTTTTTTTTTATTATTGTAAACAAATGGGATACATGTTGTTTCTCTGTTTGTACATGGAGTCAAGGCGTACCATTTGTGTAATCATAAATTTACATAGGGTAATGTTGTTTGATTCATACTGTTATTATTTTTCCCCTTCCCCCCACCCCTCCCACCCCTCTTTTCCCTCTATACAGTCTTTCCTTCCTCCTTACCACCCTCCTTATCCCTATCCCTAAACTTAACCCTAACCCTAACGCTAACCCCTCCCACCCCCCATTATATGTCTTCATTCACTTATCAGCGAGATCATTCATCCTTTAGTTTTTTGAGATTGGCTTATCTCACTTAGCATGATATTTTCCAATTTCATCCATTTGCCTGCAAATGCCATAATTTTATCATTCTTCATGAGGCCTTGTACTTTTATCACTTTGAAATATTTTACCGTCACCCCCCAGCCTCTCTACCCAGGGATAAAGATGAGTTGGGTAGCTCCAGGAAGTAAGGAGGCAGAGAGAAAGAGAGAGAGAGGGAGATAGAGAGAGAGAGAGAGAGAGAGAGAGAGAGAGAGAGAGAGCGGGAGAGGAAATAAGCCTCTCACCACTGTGTCACCTTCATTGTCAACCTGCAGGGACTATATCCAAGGTCTTATCTCCATGGACATTCAGTTCACCTTCTCTAACGGGTTCAGGACCATAAATTACTTCACTGAGCTTAGGAACATAAGCAAGGGTGTTCTGAAAATAGCAGCCAGAGCAACCTGGGCACTGACCAATTGAAGAAGCCCTATGATACAGGATCCACTTAGGGGTGCCAAGCAATGGATATTTATCAGCTGCTCTGAAAGTATTTTAGCATTGTAGCAGGTAGTGCAGCCCTAGTCAGCTCCGCATGCAGTCTATTTGCACAGAGACTCAAGCTTTACCATGGATGCTAATATTCTTGTATTTGCCACACATCTTGAAAGAGGTAGGTGCTATTAATACCACACCTTGCAGGTGAGGAAATAGTTGCTGTAGATGTTGTCAGAGATTAAGTATCAAGGCTCACATGGCTAGGAAAACTGGAGCCAGTGTTAGCAAAGTATTCTGACAATAAGCAGTTATTGTTCCACCTCTACCATTCAATTTCTGGCAATGGAGCACACCACTGCTGTCCTGCCTCACTGTCCTCAAGGTCTACAGGCTCAGGAGGTGTCACATATATCTCTAATTGGGCAGGACAATATATGTGGGACCTCCTGAGCCTGAGTCTTCCCTTTGTAGGCAGCACTAGGAGACACAGGTTGAGGCATTGGGAGAAATTATTAACAATATTTCATTCCTGAGGCAGCTAGAAACAGTGGATGTTCAGGGGCCAATTACTTAATTGCAATTGGAGATAACCATGCACTGTAACCAATTGTCCTGTGTTCTGCAACTGGAGATAGTTTCCTAAACAGTAGGCATTCTCCTCTCCCTTCCCTACCTCCTGCATACTATCCTGTTCCTCCTACAGGATTCCCAGAGAAGCCACAGAGCCAGTGTCTCAAGGAAAGTTCTAGCCACATTCTCTCTGAGCTGGGCTGATGTCCCAGGTGATTTGTGGCCTCTGGTATGTAGTAATTGAGATCTTCTTCCCTGATTCAGTATCTAACTCCATCTGGACAAACCACAGTGAAACCACAGCCCTGTGACCACCAGGAGGAAAGAAAGGACTTTGGACAGAACAGGTTGTTTCATGGTGCTGATGACCCTGGGACATTGAATCTCAAAGCACATGCCATCCCATCTTAACAGCGGAACTGGGACAAGAATGCAGGCACTCTGGTGCCTGTTCTAGCCACACCAGTTTGTCTTTCAAGTAGAAGACTCAGTCAGTTACATTTGTTCTGCTTCTTTTATGGAAGAACTGTTATTGTTTGCAATTGATAGCTAAGAAACCTCCTATAGCTTTGCCCTGAGAAGTAGACTGCAGGGGCTTTGATTTTGGCTCTCAGTGTTGCCAGAGATCTTTTCAGCCCTGACCTGAGGGCTTTTCTGAGCAGCTTCAAAATGAAAGAGAACTATCCCAAAATTGCTCTGTCATGAAAAGTGCTGGAATCACAACCAGTTGTTCATTTTATATTTTCCTTTGGGATAAAACAAGAACAGCTGCTAAACTCTAAAGGTGGCAAGAAAAGATGCCCAAGCTAAAACCTCTAGCCTTATTCCTTAAGGCAGAGGAGTTTTGAAATCTCCATTTCAAGATAGTTATTCTGTCAGTCACACCACCCACCAAACGGCCCAGGGACAGAAGCAAAATAAGTCACCATCCGCACAGTGTGCCTAGTGTCTGTTCAAAGTTATAGCACACACACATGGACAGGGCAACAAAAGATAGCAGGCTCAGCCTTGGACTATTCTCTGCACCAGCAGCTGAGGGTGACCAAGCACTCGCAACATGGTCATACTGTAGTCTGAATGAGGTCTTCAGGGAGATTTTAGGCTGAAAGGGGCTTGCAGGTGACAAAACTACTCATGAAGGCTCTCCTCTTGAGGAGAAGGTGTAGAGAGGGGTGTTCACAATCTCCCTGGGGACTCCAGCCCTTGCTCTTGGTTTATCACATTGCAGCTCAAGTCTCAGAGCAGTGAGAGAAGTCACCTCCTCTCACACACATAGCAACTCTTCCTGGTGTGCAGATGGAGCGACCTCCTGCCTGACTTACTTCCACCAAGTGCCTCTGGGGCAGGAATGATACCATCTAACCAAAGGAACACCTAAAAATGTGAAATTGTCCCCAGTTGGTCCCTGGTCCTCATTCTGAGAAAAAAAATCTTCTCTGTTGCATTTTCCTGTGACATCTGGAAGATTTGTCAAGGTAAGGCTCAAGGGAGCATATCTCACCTCCTATGAGACCTAACAGGTGTGGGGGTCCAGCTGTCTCCTGACTGACCAGTCCCTTCTAAACCACTGCCCTCCAGAAGAGCTGCCAGAAAGTTCCCACACCTGAGGTTTTTCCAGGAAACCTCTAATTGTCTTCTGGAGAAGGAATACTGGCTCCCTACTCCCCAGAGAGCAACAATTGGACACCCAGGTCTCTAGGGCTCTCTGTTCTCCCTTCCAAGCTCAGCTTCAGGGGCAGAGGTGAATCTAACTGCAAAGCACAGGCATGGATCCAGGGAGCTGACCTGCCATCAGCCCCCAGCCATGGGTCTCTGAAAAAACTGAAAAAAGGGGTCAGGAAGGAACTGGAAACCCTCTCTCCCTCATCACAGCAGCCCTTGGAAGACATGTAGGGGCCAGGACTCGTATTTGGCACTTCATGGCATCTGGAGGGAAGGAGCTGGTAGGTCAAGGAGTAAAACAGCATTTCTGCAACCTTATTTCATCCTAAGAACATTTTATTGACTGGCATTTGCTGTACCCTGGAGATCTACCAGAAGTAACAGAGCAACACATCTGTGCAACTTAGGTCATACAGGAGTCTTGTTATCCTGCCTATGTAACAAAGGAATCTGGACTAGCCGAGGAGTCAGGTCAAAATATTTTTCTGAATTACCTCCTTTTCTTTTCTTCTCTTTTCCACCATCTTTCCTCTGGGTTTTCTAGTGGCAAGTAAGACTTTGACAGGCAGTCACACAAATGACTCAAGCAGAAACTCTCTTTCTGGGACACCTGCCTCTTTGCCATTTGTCTACTCCTCCAACCCTCTGCACATGGTCTTAAGGCTTATTCCACAATACCACATTAAGGGCCCCCCAGAACTGACATTCCTATCCCTAAAATTCCCTAGGCTCTTTCCCCAGCCCGGTTAGTATCTCAAGCAATCAAAGACACATGGTTGGCAAAACCTGGACAGAGAGGGGCTCGCTCTGTGGAACAACCCACGTTATCAAAGAGCAATGAGAAACCTGGGAAACCTACTTACCCCAGAGCCAAGTGTAGAACTTGCAGGTGGGAACCAGTGTGAGCCCATACAGGGCTCCCAAGTGCAGCAGACCCATGAGAATGATGTTTCTCCAGACATACTCAAGCTTGGGCCTGGGGCCCTCTGCATCCTGATAGCTGGGGTCATATATGTCATCTTTCATTTCAGGGCGAATGTCTTCTGCCAAGTAGAGAGAGATCTTCTCCAACTTCTCTCCTTCATTCTTCAGGCTCCCTTTGGGAGGTGCTGTGATGGGGGTGGTGGTGGTGTAGGAGCTGGAGAGCTAGAAGGAGAGTCAAGTGGAGAGTCAGGAGAGAGCAGAGGCCTGTGTGCAGCAGAGTCACTTTGCTCTCTAATAGGACTGGGGGAAGGGTGCAATAGAGGCACATATGCTGCCCTGGTGTCAAGGTTAACTAGGATTAGGTGGAAGAAGACATTTCTAGAAACTGTTCAGATAGATTGGGAGTGAAAAAAAATCTCAGGGTGAAGTGGCGGGACTGAGGGGAGGAAACACTTGCACCCCTAGCCACACACAAAGGAAAATCTGCACATATATATAAAGGGACAGGCACTACTGGATTTTTCTTTACTTTAAAGTTTAGGAAACAAAAGTTGGATACCAAGTACCCAAACTTCCCACCAGTGAAAGTGGAAGTTCCCACCAGTGGAAAACAGTATGACTTGGGAAAGGTGGCCAAATTCTCTCTGGAGATTTCAACTTTCTCCCTTACCAACAAGACACCTAAAAGCCCAAAGGGTACCATGAAACTCAGAATTTGGGGACCATTGTGAAAGAAAAATTATAGGAGATCATTGTTTTGGCCTAAATTCCTGTACGAGGCCCTAACAGACCAGACCCACCCAAAATGGTGTCATTCATCCTAAGTGCCACATAATCAAACCAAATCTTTAATGAAGTATGTAATTCCCCTAACAGGTAAGTTTTTCATGGAAACAGGAGGTTCCCATGTACCTGAGTTAGCACGATAAGAAAGCTCCCTGGATTAAACTCTCATGGAAATGTAACCTAAAATAATCAAGATTTTCTTATTTTTCTGTTCCCTTGTTCCTACCTTACCTGTCCACTGTTCTGCTATTGTCCAGTGGGAGGTTTCATTGTCACTTTGTAGAATGAAGGCAGCCCTGATTTCCAATTAACAACCAATTAGATCCATAAGTAAATTTGTGGCAATTTTATCCTCAACAGTTTTGACAATTTATAAAGGGACTCCAAGAACACAGCTATGGATGCAGGAGAGGTGCTGCTGATTCTCTTTAAGATCTCCTGTCTTCCTTAGGAAGCCTCAAGTGTTGTAAGTTCATCTCAGACTGAACTCTGTTCTTTTTGCATTTGCCCTATGATCTTTTGGCTTTTGAATCCAGGGTGAGTGGACTGTAAGAGGGCATATGAACTCAGGGCTGCAGACAAAGGGTTAGTATGTGCTGTAAAAAAATCATGTGATGTTGTGGGGTTTGCAGAGGCTGAGGAGTCACTAGCAAGAAAAGAAGTCATGACAGAAGTAGGACTGGGTCCTATAGGGGAACTGCAGGTGTCTCACTATGACAGAAACTGGCATTTAATGGCAATTATAAAGGTATGTTCCAAGATCCCAATAGATGCCTGAAGGTACAGAGTAATACACACTATATACTAGCACTTTGCCACTGCCACAGTTGATTTGATCACCAAGATGGCTGCTAAGTGACTGTTGTATAGGTTAGGCAACATGAGTATACTGCACAAAGGAACCTACACAGGATGGATTAGAACAGCACTCTTTCATCACACTACCCAGAATGGTGTATAATATTAAACATATCAATTGTTTATTTCTGAAATTTTCCATTTAATATTGTTGAACCATGGTTGACCAAAGGCAATTGAAACCACAGAAAGTGAAACCATGGATAAGGAGGCCCACTGTACTGCAGGTGTGTGAATTCCAATTTCTAGAAATTCATAGGAAGTTTGTTCTCTATCTTCATAGTTCCCTTTTCTTTTTTTTTTTTTTTTTTTTTTTTTTTGGTGGTGCTGGGAATCGAACCCAAGGCCTTATGCTTGCAAGGCAAGCACTTTACCAACTGAGCTATCTCCCCAGCCCGATAGTTCCCTTTTCTTAAGCTTGGGGAAAAATCCCTAAGTCGTCAAGGGGATCTCAGAACTCAGTCACAACTTAACTAGTGGGCATGGATAGAGTACTTAAAGGAATGTCAGATTACTCATCAGCTAAAATTGAGAATTCCAGGAAAGAATAAATTGAGTACAGAACACTGCACCTGCTGGCCATGAGAAAACATTTTGCTTTGAAGAAACTCTATAAAAGATCCTGGAGCTGGGCACAGTGGCACATGCCTATAATTCCAGCAACTTGGGAGGCTGAAACAGGAGGATTGCAAACCTCAACAACTTAATAAGACTCTCAGCGATTTAGGGATACCATGTCTCAAAACAAAATTTTTTTTAAAGTGGGAGATACTAGTTGGTAATGAGCAGTGAAATGTGAACCAATAGCCAAGCAGGGTCCTCCTGGGGTTTCTTTGAATTGCCTTTAGTGAACAATCAAGTAATTTGTGGAATGATAGGTGTACAAACCCTGAGGGTAAATAGGTGGAAACAAAGGGAACAAATTAAGTTCTGAGGATGAACTCTTGTTCTGTCTTCCCTCCATCTATTCTCTAAACTATCTCTTTGCCAACTTGTCTTATTTTCTAGCTACCTTATTCTGTCCTATGTAGTTACTGTCAGCTAAGAAACATTCTCAAACCTTTGCTTTATCTAAAGTCATGCTTATTCTTGTGTTTATCTTCATATTCTCTGTACTCAATCCATGCCCACTAGTTAAGTTGTGACTTGATAGTTGGGGAAGTAAGTTTTTCCAATCTCCATCTGTTCTTTAATAGAAATAGCTCTGAAGGTACCCGCTCTGTGTCTCCTGTTATTATTATTGGCCAACATAAATGGCCCCCATACTGATACTATCTTACTGAAAGAGTGAGGACCACCTTAAATAGCTGGAACGGCAATTTCTGTACTTAAGATATGTTTTATTTTAGGGGCTGGGGCTGTGACTCAGTGGTGGACTGCTTGCCTAGCACACATAAGGCACTCAGCACCACATAAAAATGAATAAAGGTATAAAAGTATTTTAAAAAGATATGTTTTGTTTTAATCAAATCTTGCCCCAAAGAGACATGATTGCCATGAGGTATTTGTCCTTCTTGGTATTGAGATAAAAGATTAGCTATAAACAAATCTCTTTCTATTAAAAGTTACCTGTTATCGTCCTATCCCAACATGTCTCAAAACTCTAAAGTTTTTGTGTTCTCACTTTTTAAAAACAACAACCAAAAAATTGTAAGGTCTTCAATGTACCTAGGTTAATTGAGATCTTAGGGATTTTGTTTTTAGGATTATTTTCCATAAAGGATTTCTTTTCTTGAGGTCTAGGTAGGGGCTGTCAAGTACCCTGAAGTCTGCATAATGGTGACAAGGACAATTGTATTGCCAATAATTTGCAGATGATTTGGGACAGACTTAAAAGTCCTATCCTGCTGGGGATTAATAGAGTTCCCCTTCATTATGTAGCAGACTAATGCCCAGGCCCAATGGAGATGCAGATTATCCTGAAGATATACTATGGGACAGATTTAAAAATCCTATCCCTGGTGGGAACTCGGAGTACCCAGAGGCCTATGTTTTCGTTCTGTTTTTCAGAAAACCATTAAAGATTGTGGGTGATGCATTTTTTATTCTTGAAAACTCACCACTTGGGTACATATTAAATAATCAGAATTCTTTTAAGACAGCAAACTTTCAAAAGGAAAAAAGAAATTGATTATTTTTTTCCTTGTAACATAGCTTGGTTTTAATATAGATTAGAGCTTGGAAGCTTGTTCTATAATGGGGGGAAAATGTCAAAAATGTGACTATCTGGGTCCCTCTCCTTAGTCCCCCCCCCACCATTGTCTTTTTAGGAAGGCTGATTATTCAAGTGTTGTTCTCTTAAGCAATTATTCAAGGGTTAACTCTCAAATACATTGGGAAAGAAAAGAGATCTTCCCCTTTAAAAGGTCCTAAAAACGGAAAAGAAACAATGGTGATGGATCTACCTCATGGATGGACAAGTGACCACCTGAACCATTGTTTCAATGTCCAGGCATGCTTGATAGACCCTGTCCCAGCCACCTCCAACTACACAGGCCTCCCCCAAATCTGTGTCCTCTATTCCTCACTGTGTCACAGAAGACATCTGTTATGAACTGTTTTGGTTTCTGAAATTTTAAACCTGGCCTGCACTCTGTTTAATGAGCAGCTTTAACTTTCTTATCCCCTACCTATAGGTACCCAATACCTGGAGTATGCAAACTCTAAAAAGAAAAGAGGCCCTTTCTTTATTTCTTTTGCTTGTCTTGAGAGAACTTTTCTTTCTGTTTTTTAAATAAAGGGGATATCTGGCCCACTGGTGATTTCCTTAACTCTTTAAAAAAGAAATTTTCATCTGTAAGGATCTCGTCCTGTATTGACTAGTTCTTAAGTTAGGAAAGGATATTGACTTAAGTCTGCATAACACGCCCCACCTTTAAAATTTTGGTTTTCACTTGCCTAAGCTCTTCTCAGTGATGTTTAAATTAAGGTTTGTGTCTTTGAGATGTAATAGGACCATGGTAATTTTTTTTTTTTTTTTTTGAGACAGTCTCACTAAGTTGCCTATGGCCTCGCTAAATTGCTCAGGTTGGCCTTGAACTTACGATCCTCTTGCCTTGGCCTCCCGAGTGGCTGATGTTAAGTTGTGTGCCACCATGCCTAGATGGACCATGGTTATCATATCAATAGATTATTAAAAAAAAAAAACCCTGACAAATAGTAAATCTAGATTAAAGCTATAAAATATTTGTTTTTGTCTCTATTTTTATGTGTGTATTATATGTTGTGTCTACATGGTATCAAATTGGCTTATGGATAAATCAACACTCATAAATTTAAAAAAATAGATCCAAATGCCTTTTAGTTCATGTGACTTAAACAATCCTTTAACAATAAGGTAAATTTAAATTGGTTACAAAAATGAGAGTAAGGGCTGGGGAGATAGCTCAGTCGGTAGAGTGCTTGCCTTGCAAGTGCAAGGCCCTGGGTTCGATCCCCAGCACCCAAAAAAAATAAAAAAATAAAAAAATAAAAAAATGAGAGTAAATATATTTTCCAGATGATTAGCCAATAAGGAGAGTGCTGTTTTCTCTAAAATGTTTGAAGTACAATGTCTATTGCTTTTAAGATTTTTCTTTGGCAGAAAAAAGAAGTCTTAAAATGTTCATCTGATATCTTGGTTCATATGAGTTACCTAAAATTAACTGTTAAAATATGTACATTAGGTTTGACATAAGTGGAATTTATGAATGTATTAGGGAAGATATCTGATTAATTTGCAGGTGAAAGCACTAAAACACAACTGCTAAATAGAAATTCAAGTACTCTTGGCTTCTTGAATTTTATAAGAAAATATATATATTTGGGTTTGTGTGTTTTATATAAATTGTTACTAAATAATAAAACAGTGTAATGTTGTTCTGCTTCTGGGACTAAACTAAAGACAAGGATACTAAGAGTTAAAATTCTAACCAGCAGCTAAGCATGGAGATACATGCCTTTAATCCCAGGGACTCTGTAGGCTGACAGGAGAATTTCAAGTCTGAGACCAACCTCAGCAATTTATCAAGACCCTAAGCAACTTAGCAAGATCCTGTCTCAAAATGAAAAATAAAATGGACTGGGGATGTGGCTCAGTGGTTAAGCACCTCTGGTTTCAATCCCTGGTAAACAAACAAACAAATAAAAATAAATAAAATAAAATACTTTAAGCTTTCCAGCCTTGGCCTTGGACCTGAAGCCTCTGCAATGTTGATGCCCAAGAAGAACTGAATTACCATTTATGAACTCCTTTTTAAGGAGGGAGAAATGATAGCTAAGAAGGATATCCACGTCCTCAAACACCCAGAGCTGGCAGATAAGAATGTGCCCAACCTTCACATCATGAAAGCCATGCAGTAACTCAAGTCTCAAGGCTATGTGAAGGAACAGTTTGTCTGGAGACATTTCTACTGGCACCTTACCAAAGAGGACATCCAGTATTTCTGTGATTACCTCCACCTGCTGCCTGAGATTGTGCTTGCCACTGTAATGCTGTAGCTGACCAGAAACTGGCAGGCCTTGGTAAAAAAGGTCTGGAGGACAAGAGACCTGTAATAATCATAAGAGGGGAAGCTGACAGACACCTACAGACAGTGTGCTGTGCCCCCGGTGCTAACAAGAAAACTGAGGCTGGGACTGGGTCAGCAACCAAATTCCAGCTTAGAGGTGGATTTGGTCGTGGACATGGTCAGCTACCTCAGTGAAGTTGGAGAGGATTATTTTGTTTTGAATAAACTTGTAGTTAGAAAAAAGTAAATAATATAAAATACTTTAAGATTTGTAAGGGCTGAGGATGTAGCTCAATTGGTAGAGTGCTTGCCTTGTAAGCATAAGGCCCTTCGTTCAATCCCCAGCACTGAAAAAAATAAATAAATAAAATAAAAAAGATTTGTCAAAAGGCCAACCTCACCTGAGATAAGGCTCTGCCTCTCATGGCTCCAAGGCAGGCTAAAATTAAACTCATTTAAATTTATGTTTAAAAAATAGATTTTTGTTGTAAAGATTTCTGTGATCTCAAAATAAAACAGAATATAATACAAAACTAAATAAAGGTTTGGGTAATTTATAAAAGGTATTTAAAGGTTGCAGAAGAGTTTTAAAAGAAAGTAAAGCTTGTATAGGATTTCATATGTGATTGAGTTGATAAGTTTATGGATTTTTGTAGGAGCTAAATAGATACCAAAGATACATTAGTGTTATAAAAATTGTTTCTTGGTTCAAAAACTCTTCTACAAGATAAATATGTTTTTGCTCTTATTAATTTCATTTTGTATTTTCTTTGTGAAACCTTATAAGCATTTCATTTTAGTGTTTTGCAGAAAGCACTACAACAAACAACCTGAGTTAAAACAAAACAACCTGAATTAATTTAAATAATAAACTATCACCTACAGGATAGATAGGAGATAATGCTGCCTCCCAGTACTAATAATGACCCCAATTAAATAAAAGGGATAACTGAAAAAATTATAGACATTAAAGTCAAAACCTATTACTCCCACTTCAAGACTGGTGAAATTGGCTTACTAGATGTGTAAAACCAAAGTATGGAGCCCTCTGACATGGCACATGCCTATAATCCCAGGGACCGGGGGCTGAGGCAGGAGGACCATAGGTTCAAGGCCAGTTTCAGCAATTTAGTGAGAGCCTACACAATTTAGCAAGACCCTGTTTCAAAATAAAAAAATGAAAAGGGCTGGGGATGTGGCTCAGTGGTACAGCATCCCAACGTTCAGTTCCCAATACCAAAACTAGAAGACCAAAGTCAAGGAAGTAAAGGAGCTAATGAAGGGGGGGGGCGAAAAAAAAAAAACAAAAACAAAATACAGCCAATATTTTGGTCCTTGCCCTCTAAAGTCAGCCAGAACTCAGGGAATGATGGGTCCTCTCTAAGGACCCTGCAACCCTTGCTGAGTCACCTGACCTCCCAATAAGGGGAATTGTAAGGACCTAGAGAACAGGAAACCAAAATGTACATCCTGCAAAGAGGAAGGTCACTGGAGAAGAAAATGTCCCTGATGCTTCCAAGGGAAGCCATGTATGGTCAGCAAGACTCTGACCTATCCTGGCAGATGGAACAACTGGTATAGAAAGTTAAAGAATCCAAGAGGCTTTTCACAAGTTCCCAAGAGTAACCCTGAGAAATCTCAGCTGACCCTAACAGTAATAGAAACAAGGTCAATTTTTGACAACTTGGTTTTAAAAACTGGCAAGAAAGTATAACCTCAACACAGCCATTTATGAACATTCAAAGGTAAAACAGCTGGGTGTGGTGGCACATGCCTGTAATGCCAGTGACTTGGGAGGCAGAGGCAGGAGGATTCCAAGTTTAAGGCTAGCCTTGGCAACTTAGCAAGTCCCTAAGCAACTTAGTGAGGTCCTATCTCCAAATAAAAAATAAAAGGGGCTAAGGGTTTAGCTCTGTGGTTAAGTGTCTCTGGGTTTAGTTCCCCAAACCAAAAAAAAGTAAGACAATAGTTCTTTTAGTATAACTCGAGATACACACTTGTATGAGCCCTACCAAAACCAATTAAAGTTGAGATGTTATAGAGAAAGGGGTCTTTGTATAAGTGCCTGATAATAACTATCCAGAGAGTCTTTACTAAAATCATGTTTACCCTGAGTTATTTTAATTCTGATCTGTCAGACATGTTTTTGAACACAAGAATTCCAACCCATTCCCACAACTGTGTCCAGTGTCTATCTCCTTATTTAGATCAATCAAGATGAGATTTTTCTTGTACTGGGGACTGAACCCAGGGATGCTTTACCACTGAGCTACATCCCCAAACTCTTTTATATTTTATTTTGAGACAGGGTCTTGCTGAGTTGCTGAGGCTAGTCTTGAACTTGTGATCCTCCTGTCTCAATCTCCCAAGTCATAGGATTACAGGTGTGCACCACTGTGTCCAGCTCAAAATGAGACTTTTGATCCCTGACTAGGCAGAGTCATTTTCCCTCGGCAACCTGAAGCAACAACCTAGAAGATAGGTTTTTTGTTTTTGGTACCAGGGAATAAATCCAGGTGTGCTTAACTTCTGAGCCACACCTCTAGCCTGCCCCCCTTTTTATTTTGAGACAGAGTCTTACTAAGTTGCTGAGGCTGACTTTGAACCTGCAATTCTCCTGCCTCAGCTTCCCAAGACACTGGGATGACAGGCATGTGCCACCACTCCTGACCTGAATTGTCCCTTGAATGCAGATTCCTTGCTTTCTTTACCTCAAAGGCACCTCTTTCTTGAGATTGTCCCATTCTCCCTTGAATGTGTATCAACTTTCCTAAATACACCTCTGTCTATGCTTTTGACTGGCACATATTGAAATTCTTTTCCATCACTTATTTCAAAACCCCTGCTGGTTCTAAGTTCCCCCTTATCTCTGGCAACTCCCTGGACCCTTCTTTGGAGACATGTCTTCTCTGGTGACAGTTGAACAGGAAGGAGTCTGTGCAGTTGCTGACATTTCCTGTTACATATGGACAAACACATTAGGTATTACAGGGACTCACTTGTAGAAAATTTAAGAAATGCATTCCTTGATTAACACAAATAGATTCCTAGCTCATTCTTCGATCTATTTGATTTTAGCAGATTTGGTTCATGGGTACCCTACCCTAGCTAAGAAGCATATTCTCTTTCTCTCTCTCTCTCTCTCTCTATCTATATATGTATATATATATATACACACACACATACATATATGTAATACATATGTATATGTATATATAAATCAAATATATGATGTATGTCATATATATGACATATTATATATATATAATTATATATATTTATGTATAAATTGTTCCCTTGTTCTCACCTTATAAAACTTGAGATTCTAAGGTTCTGCAATGACACCATAGAAGATTTCGCTTTATTTTATAGAATAGAGGCTGCCTTATTCATAATTTTCAATTTAAAGTCAGATTCATAACTAAATTATTGAAACTTTGTCTTTTGACGAGCTTAAGAAACAAAGGTTGGAGGATCAAGTTCCCAAATTACCATCCACATTCCCATCCAATTGAAGGCAACACACTCTAAAAGATGGTCAAGGCCTCTCAGGAGCCTTCAACTCTCTTGCCCACCAATTAGTTACCTAGAGGCCCAAAGTGAGCCCACAGACATGGATGCGGAAACCGTTGTTGGAAACTCACCTTTTCTTGCAGCAAGCGCACCGGCATCTTGGCTCTCAGACGCTGGGATGACTCTACCAAGGCTGAGGTTGCCAAGTGGAGTTCTGGACTGCCAGGACAGAAGGTGGACTTCTGCTCCAGGGCTTGCCTGTAGAGCATCAATTCTGTGCAGAGCTCCGAACACTTCTCTAACCTCACAGGAGTGATGCTGTCCACGCTGGACCTTGCTGTGCGTATATCTCCCTGAGATGAGGATTTAAAGGCTACAGCTAATGATGGTTGATCGTGCCCCATATTTCCTCCACCTTTTATCTGCTGCCAATGAGGGGGAAGGGCACAGAGCTGTCTGACTTAGGTAGCCCTGAGTGGAGGTGAGAGTAGGAGAGGGGAGGGGACAGAAAGCAAATGCAGGTAGGGTCCAGCTAGGGTGACTGGAGGCTGCAAACACCAACAATGCTAATGATCCAGAAATAATGCTAATAATCCTTCTGTCAACTCTGGCTCCCCACTGGCCAAAGAGAATTTGGTGCCACCTCATTCCAACATTACCATTGGTTCAACTCAAATCTGCTGTTCCCCTGCCACCAACTCCTTGATTCCTTTTATCTTTACACCTTCTTGGCTTCTTTTCCAGCTGTTGTTGGATTTCTGCCCAGTACCCTGTGGCCCAGGAGTGTTCTGGAAGAGCTTGAGGGCCTAGTTCAACACTGAAGGTTGTGTCCAAGCCCAGACAGGCCCTGGATTCAAGGCAAATTGCTGGGCATTGGGGCAGTTGCACAAGAAAGATTGGGAAAGCCAAAATGGGGCCCACATCTCAACCCCATCCAGTCTTCTCTTTTCTCTAGGTGTGTGGAAGGAGAAACTTGGCCTCCAACCATCCTCCTCACCCCACCTGCTGCAGTCTTGAGCCAAAATCTTGGGTGAAGCCTGCTTACTTAATTAGCTAGTGACCTAGGCTCCCATTGGGCAAACAATCTCTCTATCCCCCACCCCCCCAGCTGTAGGATAACAGACTATGAGAAGCTTTGGCGACATTGCAGAGGCACAAATGGATTTGTTCACCTGCAAGATCCCAACAAACTTAGTCACTGAGTATGTTCCACAGAGAAAGGGCATCGGCAGGTACCAGTTGGATTTGCTATCCCCATTTCTACTCCTCCAGAAAGCATGCAGAATGGTTTGAAGATTCTTTTGATTATTGGGTTGGAATTTTCGAGTCTTCTTTATGGAAAAAGGCAGAAATTACACACAGTGTTTTCTCCCAACAGCAGGTCAAGGACTAGCTTGTGGAATAAGAGTGGGGAGGAGGTGCTCAAGGAACCCAGCAAGCTGATTCACAAGAATCATTTCATTGAACCCTTGCTGTGAGTCTGTGAAGTGGGTACTGCATGATTCCATTTTAAAGATGCAGAACATGAGATATAAAAAGACCAAATGACTTGTCCACCATCATAGCAACCAGCAAATTGTGTAACTGGGAGATGGTCATAGAAATGTGATGCTGGAACCCAAGCTCAGGACACTGTTGACCTGGGACCCCGCAGTGCTCTGACCTCACTGTTCTCATCAGGACATAATCTCTGGGTCTGTTTGAGTCCTACCAGGAGAGCTTGGAGTCATGCAGGCTCTACATTCACCCAGGTTGCTTCCATGACCAGGTCTCCCCATTGCTGTCCCATCCTCCTCTGGAAAGAGGGGGAGCTAAGGAGTTCTGTGCAATGACTGGTTTCTAGGAAGAGAGGCAACTGGGATTGCCTGGGAGTAGGACAGAACTCTGCCCTCTGGTCTCAGGGGCAGGCCAACTACCTGACCAGTGACCAGGCACCTCCATTCCATTCCTGGTTCCCTGGCCAGTGGGAAGGTGCTGAATGAGCCTCGGTGATCTCAGAAGTAGAAGCTCATGTGGTGATGACCCAGAAGTGTCGTGTGGAATCCAAGTCCACCTGTGCTGCTCCTCTTCAGGCTCTCTCAGCAAGGTCAGCTCTGCTAAATTACTTTCCAGTTGCAGGTTTACTCTGTCCTAGTCCAATCCAGACTGCTAAATGAACTACTACAGACTGGGTGACTTTTTCAACAGAAATGTATTTCTCATGGTTTTGATGGCTGGAAGTCTCAAAGGAAGCACCCGCAGATTTGTTCATGTTGTAGTGATGTTTACAAGGTGGACGTGATCATATATATTTATGTTAGCCCGACAATGTAGAAAATATTATAGAAGGGAGAAAGGAACAGAAGTATTAGACTTCCCATGAGCTTCCATTGGGCAATTCTTGTGGTGGACAACATATCCATGCCTCTGGATGATGGACCTCAGCACAGGACATTTTCAACTCCAGAGGAAGGACACAAACCAGACCAGCCTGGGAGAAGCAGGGAAGACTTCCTGGAAGAGAGCCTAATGGGAAATCCTAGCTAGGTGTGAAGAGCAGGTAACAGTTCTAAGGCCATAGGAGGGAAAGAGACTCTAAAATGACACTTCACTGACTAGGATCCTCAAACATGGCTCCTCCCAGGCCACAGGCTTAAGAGATGGTGCCTCAGGTCCTCAGCTGGGCAGCCCTGGAGGAGAAAAGAGGTCAGTGCATCCATCCAGCCCAACTCCCTGGGTTACCAGATGTGTGTCTGTACATGCACACAGCTGCTTCTGACTCCCTTCTCACTCTAGCCCTTCTCCCCTGTTTCTCCCCTGCCCAATACAGAACTGGAGTGTGTGAGAGGGGCATACACAGGCATGTTTGCAGCCACAGGTTCCTGGACTAAGCGGGAGGACTCTATCAGGCTACTACTACCTATCTCTGGGAACTTGCAGCAGTTCTTCAAATCAAAGAGTGAGGGTAACTGGACAGCTAATGTCTTAGGGCAGTGTAGACATTGGGGGTTGATGACCAGGGCAGGCAGGACCTGGGAACAAAGGTCTTAGGACAGGGTCAGGGCTGGAGATCCGTGCGGTGGACTGACCTAGCAAGGATGGCTCTTCCCAGAACACAGGCCACTCCCTCTCTCCTCGGGAGTTCTATGGAGGGTCTTTCCAGAACTTGGAGAGCCAGGCTCACACTTAAGCATTCCACCTAGGATAGACACAGAGGACAGGCATTCCTAGGGTCTCCGATGACAAGCTGATGGGCAGAAGGGAAAGTCTTTCCTGCCCTAACTCAGTTTCTGGGCCAAAGTGGAAAGAGAAGAGGAGTTTAACTTAACTGTGCCTTTGTGGTCAAAGAGATGCACCCCCATTGGGTTCCTGCAGTGGCCAAGAGGGTCCAGGATTGGGGCTGCAGTCCCAACTATCCTCCAGATTTCTGAAATGGCACTTTCCTCTCTCCAATATGTAAAAGAAACGGATTCCAACAATTCCTGTCCCTTCACCCCACTCTCTTTCCCTCTTTCCATCCTGAGCTGCTGTCCCTACAAAACTCCTTTCCTGAGTCCATCTGGTCTCAAGTGCCAAGGGAGCACTAGCAACTAGTGTGCTCTCCTGGCCTTCCCTTTGCTCTACTGTAACCTCACCCGCACTGATGTCACCCATGCTTTCCACTGACAGCACTCAGCTTGCCACAGAAGGGCTGCAAGGGCCAGAGGACAACTGTCATTGTCCTAAGCCAAGCCTCCCTAGAGCATTTCCCAATCAGGAGTCCGTGTCTCCCCATCTCGCCCCTCTGTGCCAAGGTACCCACTCAGGGATTGGGCATTGATTGCGCCTCCCTGTGCCCGCTGGAAAGTCCATGCTCCGCTCTGTGTGGAAGATGGAGCCACAGCTCTGCTGCCACCCTGGGGAGCTCACAGATTTCTAAGACAAATGGGACAAAGCACAATAGCAAACCACACAGGCCAGCATCTAACGGGCACAGAGTGTAAACACACCATATTAAATGGGTGGGAGTTCAGGGAAGGGAAAGAGGGGCCCTTCTCAAGAGAGGACTGGGTAGACGAGAGAATGGCGAGCGATGCGCAGTACTTTAAGCTTCTCCTTACATGCACTGTGATGGGTGCTCTGACAATCTAGTAACATCTGCCCACAAATTACCCCCACTTTGCAAGACTCAGCAAAGGTTGCTGGGCAGGAAATGCTATGGCAAGAATGTGTCAGAACCTAATATCTGCCAGGTGTGTGCAGGGACTTTGCATATTTTGTCTGGCAAGTAGCTCTTTCCAACTGCAGAACAAACATGCCATGCAGAACTGGAAGGATGGTCACTGTGCCCTGCTTCTCCTGTGTCCACCACCACCCTCCCCTCACCAGGGCCCCAGTCCAGACACCCTGGAAACTGGGCAAAGTACTGTCTGGAAGGCTCACTGGCCCGCTAGAGGTGTCTTCCTTCTACCCCAAGGCCCCACTGCACCTTCTTCCCTCTCCCCCATCCTAGAGGGAAAAGGGGCAGTCCTAGGCAAGCCCTTGGCATTCAAAGTATAAGTGACTGTAATCCTGGTGGATTTCCAAGAGTCTGTCTTCTGCTCTCCCATCAGAACTGGCTGGATTCCCTTTCAGAACAGAGTTATTTCCTTTTGCTTCCCATGGAGACTTTGAATTTGCAATTTCATCTGACCCAGATGTGCTCTTGGGGAACTCTTGATTTTCCCATGTCATCCTTTCAAGTAGCAGCCTAGAGAGTCATCCACAGCTGAGGACCAACAACAGGGGGAGGAACCAAGTCTAGAGTCCCACATGCAGCAGGCCCTGCAACCCTTCCTCAAATCTTTCGACCTCAAGAGCCTCACAGAGGTCCAAAGGAGGGTAGAGATCTGTTGGTCCCCAGGACAAGGTAGGCACCCAACATTCTTATCCTTTGCCGTTTTTATTCGCCAAACTTCTGCTTTCCACAGACAAGTGCCTGTGTCTTCTTCCTGATCCCCAACAGCTACCTGAGTCTTTGGGTCACTTGGTCAAACTTCAAGTGCTCAGTGACATAGCTTGGCCTTGACTGAGAACAGCTCCACACTGCTGATTCTGGTGTCAGGGGAGGACACCTGAGAAACGGAAACCTCAGAAGAAAGATGGGACCTGATGCCAATCAATTAGCTGAGTGGGCAGGCTGATACCCAGGCCTGTGGATAGGAACTGGAGCCAACAATCAGGTAATCCCAATACCCCTTACTGGTTTAGGACTATAAGCATGAAGAAGTCAAAGGCAGAGGCAAGGAAGAGCCTGGACTTGTTTGGGGTGTATCTGAATTCATCCAGAAGAGCAGGAACAGAGTCTCATTCAGAGGCTGGAGAAGCCTGTAAATAGGTCACTGGGAAGGATTGGGAGAACAGTGTGAGAGCAGCACAGGAGGTGAAAGGTGAGGGGTGAGGGGTGAATTGTGCTCCCCCAGAGGTTGGAGCAGACATGGCGCTTAGTAGAGTCCTGAGGATGGAGGCTGACCCTTCTCCAAGAGAGGGCATAAAGGCCCTGAGGATGGGCCTCACAGACTGCCAGTTACAGAGAAAGTCATTGACCAAGACCATTCATGTAGGCCCATACTTCCCATGGCTTCTCCTCTCCCAGTTCACAGCCAGACAGAATAAGGCAGTTGAACAAGCCTGTCCAGAGGAGACTCCCCTGGTGGCCTATTTTGTTTTCCTAAAGGTTTCACCAACCCTTTCCTGGGCTGTATTGCACTCATTTACCCAATCTCTCCTCCTTGCCCTCATCTAGCTCTCTAAGAGTCAGCTGCACATCATGGCTGACAGCCCTGGTCTAACTCAGTCCTCTCCCTCTGTTCTCTCACAGTGTTTCCCTCACTGAAAGCCATGCCGCTTGTCCATTCTCAGGTCTGCTTCTCAGAGGACCCAGCTACACACAAAACTCTACCAGGCCTCTGGAATGATCAATTCCTGTGGGTTAGAACCTGTTGACAGGAGCAGACATGAGCCTGCAGTGTTACTCAGAGGAAAAAGGTAAGTAACAGGAAAGAGCTGGGGAGAGAAATGGTCCCAGGATAGGGACCCTCTGAGTGCACAGACCTGCAAACTGGGTTGTCTGCTTTTCCTTCAGCAAAGAGCAGTTCCTCCTTAAAAGGGAGATGGAGATGAGGCTTCTTCTGCCACCTGGTGGCCATATCAGGTAAAGCACTTTTGTGACAGCTGTGTTGCCTTTCAGCTGGAGCAGGAAGGAGTGGAAAATTTGATGGAGTGGAGAATTTGATGGAGTGTTTGGGGTCTCCTCTCTCCCCTGTCCACAGCAGACATTGAAGGAATTCTAACTTCTCAAAACAAATATTCTTCCACAAAGGACTGTAGTTTTCCTCTCCGTCTGCCCTTGCCCATGCTGCCTTCTCCAGATGCAAACAGAGAGGAAGTCAACATCTTGATCACTACAACCTTAATTCTGAAGTCAAATGTCACCAGCAGTTTTCCTGTCTTCCTTCACCTGTAAAAAGAGATAATAAAAACCCACCCCAGAAGATTCCGTGAAAATTAATTAATCTCTAGCACTGTAAAATGCCTGACTTCTCCATGGTTAATAAATGGTAGTTAATTCTTTATTTCTCTTCAAACATTACCCATGCTTCAAAGTCCACCTCAATGGCCATTTCCTTCCAAATTCCCTTCCTGACCCTCCCACTTCCTGGCCCAATCATTCTCCTTCCTTTGGACCACTACTAGCCACTGTCCCCCAAGCTGCTCTTCCCACGCTTGTCACTCATTTCACCGGTACTCCTCCCAGCTGGGATCTCCATGGAAGTGGCCATCAGTACAGTGTCTTGGTGCAAGTAAAGTGATAAGCAAACCTGCCACAAGGGTGGCTTCCACATCAAGAATAGACTGTCAATGTGGGGTACGGTGGCAGGCACCTGTAATATCTCTGATTCAGGAGACTGAGGTAGGAGAATTGAAAGTTGGAGGTCAACCTGGACACCTAAGATCTTGTCTCAGAAAATAAAAAAAGGATGGGGGTGCAGTTTTGTGGTAGAGTGTCCCTGGGTTTAATCCCCAATACCAAGAAATAAAATTTAAAAATTTTAAAACATCAACTGTCATGATTCCTGCTGAAGTGGGCTGAAAGTGCCAGGACTTTCTCTACGTCTGGGATCAAGATGAGCAACAAGTCTCATAGTACTGATTAGTATCTTTCCAAAAATAATTGTTTTTCCAAATATGATAGCACTCACAATCATTGCAGAAAAAAATGACAAAAATCACCTGTAATTACACCATCCACAAATGACCCCTGCTAATTTTTAATTCATTTTACTCTCTGCATCTTTGTAAGCGTAATGTACACTTAAAATTTTCATTGTTATATTATAGGTGTGTATTCCAGATTTTTCTCACATCATGTGAAGAGGAGTTTCTCTTGACATTAAATATAGTTAAATGTGAATTTCTGCATGGTTGTTCTGGTGTGAACGAATCATAATTTATCGAACTTTTTTCTAACGTTAAAGCTTTAGGCTTCCATTTCTCTGTTTAAAAAAACTGTCATCAATGATGCCGATGGGAATATCAGAATAGATTCCTAGATTTGGGATTATGGATTCAAAGGAATGAAGGAAAAGAGCTCTTGCTTCTGAATTCCCATTCAGGAAACTGCTAATTGCTGGGTAGTTTCACCAACTTCCCACTCAGCTAGTCTAATATAAGATGTTCAGCACTGGTGCAGTTCCCTGTTCTTTTTTCCCTGAGAAAACAGTCACCTCAGAGTTCATGCCAATGTTTGGTATACTGGAGAGATGGGCACTGGGCATCTAGGAAGACTTGGTGACACTCGCAACTCTGTTCCAGTCTAAGCCAGAGGTTCACCTTCTTTCTAATGTCTGGGCCTGGGACAAGAGATTCATAAAGCCGACTTGGGTATAACAGTTGAGTTTCCATGCAGTCTTAGAGCTGCACATTTAGAAGGGGCACAGTGAGTTATCCAATGGCTCAGCCCAGCTTTGCGTTTTCTGGGAGCAGGATCTCCTTATAGAAACACTCAAGACTGAAGATCATCACCAGACTGACATTTTGTTGAACTTGAAGGTGAACTTCAGGGCAGTGCAGCTACAGAGAAACCCTAAGCAGGGAACCAGGAGTTGAGGACAACTCCCTGCAACCATCTTGGATAAAGAACTGCAGAATGACCAGGAGCACTTGTGGGGTCTAGAACTTAACTGTAGGTGAGCCAGGGCCGTGTTCAGAGGTCAGAGCAGGGCACAGACAGGGTTGTGCTTGGAGGTCCATGCCAGGTTTTAAGCAGAGACCTGAGGTATAAAGAAAGCAGACCAATCCCAGTATCTCTTGTATTGATGTTTTGTGCTCATGATTGCAGTTCTAGGCTGGGTGCAGATCCCCACTCCACCCACCACCTCCATAAGGAGTCCCAGGCAGTATTGTCCTTGCCCTTAACTCTCTCATCCATTCTTTCCAGCAGTACGTAGCCTTCTCCTAAGTTGAACTCCATACTCAAGAAACGCCCTTACATGGGTATGCCTCATCCATAAGCCATGGAGGGCAAACCTCAGAAAAAGAATCCAATACCTAGAACTCTTTAGTCCTTTTTCAATCCCCATCAAGCTTCAAAGAACCTGTCCCCTACGATCTGAAGCAGGGGTTCCTCCTTCCATTATCCTTTTCTGTGACTATGGGGTTGGGTAAGGAGGGGAGGTGCCCTTCTCCACTTACTAGGGGAGACCTTGAAGGAGCCCATTGGCTGAGCCTGGTAGGGGGGGGCAGCACTTCTCAGTTTCCATCTCTCACTTTGGTTCCCCACCCCAATCCATGTTGGCCCTTTGAGGTGCTTTTAGTGGAAATCTGCAAGACCCACGGTGGAGTCTGGCAGCCTCCCTCTTCCCTTAGCTCCTCTAACTACCCCTTCATCACCTCTTCCACTGGGACTCAGGACATCCTTCCCCAGGCTCCATCTGCTCCCCCAGAATTCACCTCTTCACCATCCTTGCTTCCGCTCTTGCCTGCACACCACCTTCCCCTTCCCCTCTCTCCTCCTCAAACCCTGACTCCCATTTCCCTCAAAGCCCCTTTCTTTTGTGCCCTAAGACTTGCAGAGAAAGAAAGAGAGAGAGAATCCCTGACAGGATTGATGGTCATCCCCACGCTCTGTCCTTCCTTGTTCCCTCCCCCAGCCAGTCACAGACTTCCTCCCAAGGCAGGAGGCAGAGGCTGCATGAGAGCAGTTGCTCTCAGAATCCCTTTACTTGGCTCTCTGCTGGGTAGACCAGGCTGTGCCTTTGTCCCCCATTTCTCCAGGTGAGAGTGGGCACCTGAGGTGCCAGGATCCCACCTCCATCCCCATGAATGCTGTGGAAAGTCCCGAAGGGCAGGAGCTGCAGGAGCTGGGGAACAGAGCTTGGGACAACCCTGCCTACAGTGGTCCCCCTTCTCCACATGGGACACTGAGGATCTGCACCATCTCCAGTGTGGGGCTCCCACAGCCACAACCCAAGAAGCCTGAAGATGGACCCCAGGAGAAGACACAAAGGACCCTAGTGTCCAGCTGCTGCTTCCATATCTGTCACAGCATCAGAGGTACTGCATGTGGGGAGGGCTTCCCTGGGGAACCAGGAACTTTGAGGGGAGGAAGGTGACCTGAAGAAGAGGTGAAATTTCAGTGACTCTTTGTAAATTGCCTATTTTAGAGCCTGGCCCCAAGAGACAGAGGCCAGCCTTATGGTCTGCCAGGGGGGCACCTGGCACAGTCATCTTTGGGGACGCAGTGGGGTATGTGGGAGTCAGGTTGAGGGAGGACACAGCTCTGATGAGGCCCTAGATCTCCCCACCTGGAACAGGTGCCTCCCTTTCATGACTTCACTCTTTTCGGCTCAGCACCCTCACCCATCTGCTTCAGGGGGATTGGAATAGGGCTGACCTGGTGTGGGTAGAGCAGCCAGATTTGTCTGGGGACAAGGGATGGTAAAGAGATGGGGTGAAGTGCAGGCTAGGTGGAGGGGTACTGAGGGGAACATGCTGGCATCCCTCCAATGCCCTTAGGACTCTGGGGAACAACCTTGACTGAGAACACAGCAGAGAACCGAGAACTGTATGTCAAGACCACCCTGCGGGAGCTTCTGGTGTACACTGTGTTCCTGCTGGACATCTGTCTGTGTAAGTTGCATCTGCCTCTGGGGACGTCTGTCTGTGAGCAGTGTGTGCAACATCTGCATGCACATGTGCACGGGTGACACCTGCGGGGCAGCGTCCACCTGCATGAGCAGACTGCTCCCTGGGAACTTTGTATATCAACAAACTTTGTATACCTTTCCTATTTACTGCCTTTTCAGCCTAAGGTATTTCTTTGACAAAGAACTTGTCACTGAGTCAATAGAAGAAGGCAGATTGTTAGAAAGGCTATTCATGAGAGTGGATGCCCAGAATAGCAAGGGGAATTCAGGTTCGAAGTTCAAGTTCCTGTCACTGACTCAGCAGCCACTGTTTTCTGCTCAAAGATGGAAGTGTTTAACCCTTCTGGAAAGAGTGGACGATCACTCCTTTATGCTTATGGTTTTCATGTGTGTAGTTACTGTGCTACATTCAGTCCATGACTCTTTAGGGGCAGAAGAAAATGATTATGGAGGCTTCGAGCTCAGATCCCTGAGAAGAGGGTGAGGATGAAGGGTGTGGTGGGGCCCCAGGGTAGAGCCCACACACACAGGCAGCCGTGGAAACTTCTGCGAGGCTCTAGCTGTGCACCCAAGCTGGGGAGGTTTGATCTCTAAGTTCAGAGAAGCAAGTGGAAAGATGGCAGGGGAGCCTATGGCAGACAGAGTCAAAGACTGTGGTGACAATGAAGTTGGACCACACAGAGGCTACTAGGCTATATAGATCAGGGTACAAGCTTTATTCGGTTCACTCCTTCCTTTAAAAGTTGCATGACAAGAGGGGTTTGCCCCACTTACTGGAGCTGCCTGTGTTGTGTGTGTGTGTGTGTGTGTGTGTGTGTGTGTGTGTTTGTGTGTGTGTGTGTGGTGACTGAGGATGCAACCCAGCTGTGATGCCTCCTTACTAGATGACTCATCCTCAGCAGCCTCTGTGATTTGAGGGTGCACGAATCCTTGCAAAGTGAGATGTGAAGGTCTCATAACAGAGGTGTTGATGGGAAATGTCATCATCTCTGTGAATCATCCACACTGTGTGGTTCCCTGGGAGCTGGACTGTTTGCTTCTGGTTGTGTGCTGTGGGGGCAGATCTGGTTGTTTCTCTCCTACACACAACACAGTGCAGAGGAGACTGTGTGGGGGCAGTGGTCAGGCCAGAGTTCACATGGTAGGACCCATTCAATTCCTTTCAGCACATGACTATCAGAGACTCGTTTGTTGATTTATTGATTTTTCATTCTAACCATCTGCTAGGAATGAGGGTTCCTCATTCTTCACATCCCATGACTGCAATTGAAATACACAGGCAGAGCTTTTCTCTGAAGAAGAAGACCAAGTCATCTCTAGTTCCACATCAGCTTTCTAGACCCATAGAATTACCATGAACCATTTCTGACTCCTCTGTATGGGACTGGAAGGGTGGAAGCTAGGGTCCTGGAACCCAGAAGTCCTATCAGCCTATGTTCTCTACTTCCTAAAAGCTCAGTGCACTTGTGAGTGCCAGATGGTCTGTGACTTGCCAAAAGTCTAAGTCAAAGACTCAGTCCAATAATTATAGAACCTTGGAGTGACAAAAGACTCTAGGTTTCTTCTGGTTCAAGGGTACAGAATAAGCAGAGAACCTTTTCCCTATTAACCCTCCTACATGGCTTTGCTGATGTCCAAGTAGCCCTTGGGGAGTGTCCATGGGGATTTCAGAGTCTCATAGGGAACACATTTTACCATGGGCAGCTCTTTTTCTTTCCATTTATGAAGCGCCTTCTGCTGTGCCAGACACTGAACTGAGGGGCAGAGATGAATGACACTTGGGCCTTTACCCAGAGGGGTTCACATTCTGCTTTTTAGGACTTTCTTCTATCAAGACATCTACTTTCCATTTACTTTCTGAAGTGACAGCCTTTCAACCGTTGGAATGAACATAGTGACCATGTTTCTCCTCAGTCATCTGTTCTCCAGTTTAAATAATGTCTATTTTCTCAAGAAAGAAGTCATCATAACATGGTGTCCAGAGGTTGTATTATGCAGAGATTGAAGGTGTGAGCTCTGAATTTGCACAGATTTGGATTCAGACACTACACTCTACCATTTACCATTTGGGGACACTTGGGTCAGTTGTCTCATTTCTTTGATTGTCAGTTTCCTCATATGTAACTACTTGATCCAGAAGGATTGTGTGAGAATTGTGTAGGTTACTAACTGTGAATGCCATGATTCAGTGCCTGGCACATCTTAAAACCCATTTCAGAATGTTCACTATGCTGGTTGCCTGATCTGACCAATTTGATGCCCATTATTGGACAAAATATTCCTTGGGCAATCTGACAGTTGAAACCTGGTATGCCATTACTTCTGGTGGATCCAGATTTGGGGGATACATGGGGGCACACATAGGAAGTGACGTCCAAGTTGAGAACTGAGAAATGAGGATTTAACCTCTTGAAAGGAAAATGAAGAGAGGGGAAGTTTCTGGGAAGAGGGGGCAGCAAGTGCCAAGGTCCAGCAGGGACAGAGGGCATGGTTTAGTGAAGATACATCAGTGTGGCTGGAGCAGAGATGGGGAGGAGCAGAGAGGTAAGAGGACAAGGTTGTTGTGTAAGCAGGGAAGGTCAACAAGGGCATCTTTGAACGACATGGAACTGGACTTTGTCCTGAGGGTCACTGAAGGAGTCACTGAAGGATTTGAAGCATAGAAATGACATGATACATTTGAGTTCTCCCAATTCAGGGGGGGGGGGGGTGGTGGGCGGAGAATAAAGGCCTAGACCTTGGGGTAAAGAGGTGTCTCTGGTAAAGTTGAGGAGAAAAGGTAATTGTCCTGTGGTTAGCACATTGGTGACATATTTTATTTAACCCTCACGGCATCCTTATCAGGGTCACTGAGTCAGCTTAGTTGATTTAGCATGCTGGTTAAGCACTGGAGCTCTGAAGTCAGATTGTCTGGCTTCAGGGTCTGGCACTTCCAAGTGTGATCTTGAGCAAGTTTGCTAACTTCTCTTAGCCTTGGGTAGTGGTTATGTCTACCTGATAAGATTACTGTGGTGGTTAAATGAAATAACCCACAAATATTACACTAAGAATTTAGCACAATGTCTGTTGGGACATGATAAATGAAGCCTATTGTTCAGACTGTAAATCTGTACTGCAACATCATGAACCCAGGGAGCTATGGAGGCTAATGGAAGGAAAAATAGCCTTTAAATCTCTGAAAACCTTCAAATTCCCTGGAGTTGGGATTTTGGTAGTTCTTGAAATCATTTCATTACACTACCTGAAGATGTGCCATTTAACTGCCTCTGACCTTGAGATTGAAAGTCTTCATCCACAAAGTGCCAGCCTCCACAAGAACTCTATGAAACAGAATTTGGAGAACTTCATATTCTGAGGCCATGCTCTCTCTAGTCCCCACAACAATTAGTAAAATAATACTCACACTAGTTGCAGCCTTTCCCTGCCTCTTCCTTCTTTCAGGCAAATTTTTTAGCAACGTGGACCTCGATTATGGTCTCAATAAGGCTACTTTGGCACTCTCTAATGTCCTGGCCTCAGCATCCTAGCATCTGATCTCTGCTCCGTTAGCCTCCCTGAAATCTGCCATCTGCAATTAGGTGATACATTCTCAATGGGGATGATCAATACTACCTAGTTGTGTAGTGTCACAAACCTTCATTTAGAAATACATCTTAAATGTCTTCATGTAAGTATTTTATATATTTTTACTTTAATGATTTCAGTTATACTGCAATTAAATAAAACATTTATGTTATTATTTCAATATTTGCCTTTTATGAGTGTAAACACACACACACACACACACACACACACACGCATACACACACTGTTCTTTTTTCACTTTTGTTGGATTGTTTCCTTGTGAGCTTCCAAAGAATGATAATATTAAACCAAGAGATAGAATTATTTCCTTGGTACTTGCTTTGTGCTACAATTTTGCCTCTGTGCCACAAGTGGTATAAGATCACATTGATTTTGTCTTAACCTCATCAAAATTGGATTCTTTCATTTATACCTTTTAGTATTAAATAGGTGTAAAATGGTACAATTTGCCTTAATTTTCTTGTGTTTGATTACTAATGAGGTGGATAGTTTTCTCATGTTTTAATGTATGACACATACTTATTTTGTGTAAATTGCATAAGAGATTCTTTAAGAAGGAAAAGGGAGAGAAGGGGGATCATAGAGAAGCTGGACCACTAGACCTTCGGTGGGCAACCAAGCACCAGGGCTCTCATTTCCAGCACCTGGTTCCTGGGAGCCTAAAGAAAAGCCAGCCACAGTTGCACATCACCTGGGCAGCAGTCCAGCCTGGGATGGGCCCTAGTAACCCAGCACACACAGCCATGCTGACCACATTTATGCTACGCTTTATCCCAGGAACTTGGTGGCCTAGAAACCAGGCTATTTGGAGTCTGATCTGGCTGCACAGAGCTGTCTTTTTCATGCAGGCCAAGTGGGGGGACCATCCATCTTCTCATATCAGCTGTGCAGCCCTTGAAGCCTCACAAAGAGCTTCCACACTAGGATCTCATCCCACCTGACAGCAATCCTATAAGGGATAGATGTTATGATTTCCATTCCGAAGATTAGGAAAATGTCCTTATTGTCATTACAAATAGTTCGGGAAAGGTCAATCATTCAGAAGAGTTCCTGATGGGTGGAGTTGATCCTGTCCCAGCTATTGCTCAGCAGAGAAAGTGCTGGGATGAAGGATCTTCCTGCCTCTCTCTCCTGCCTGCCCCCACACCACCACCATGATATTGATGAACGGGTTTCCAGTTCTTTCTTTGTCTTTTTGGAAGGAAGGATGACTGTGACCTTTTGTTAAGGAAGGAGACATTGAAGGTCTTTGTGTAAAAACAATGGTTGCTAGTTTTAGGAGACATATTGTTATCTCAAAGGTGCACCTGGGCCTGGCCCTGGGTAGAGAGGCTCTGAGCCAGGACAAAGCTGGGTCTGGTCACCATGGAGTGGGAGGAGGGCAGAGACCCTTGGACTTTGTGACTCATATCTGCCCATCTACTAATGTTGATTGGATGCTTTTTACCCATTGCTGGCTGTGAAGAAACGCCTACCTTGGTTTGCTCTGCTTTCTTTCAGCAGGTTTCAAGGTTCCATCCACAGTTTGGTAGAATCTTGCATTATTGGGAGAGGACACAATGAACTTGGAGATTGGAATAAAATTCTTTCTTTCCCCCCGCCCAAATACTGGGGATTGAATCCAGGGCCTTGCACATACTAGATAAGTGCTGTACCACTGAGCTACATTCCCAGCACTTTTAAAATTTTCTGTTTTTGAGACAAAATTATGCTATGATGCCTAGGCTGGCCTCAAACTTCAAACCTCCTTCCTCAGCTTCCAGAGTAGCTGGGGTTATAGGTATATACCACCATACCCAGCAAGAAGCTGTCTTTCTTGACTAAGCATTTCTAGAATTTACAAGGAAAGAAACAGAAATATCTTGGAGGACCATGTTGTGTCTATTGGTGAGCTCCTATATGGCTGTAATGACAACAGAAGATAACTAACTGGTCACAAGGAACCAAGATTAATGAAGGCACAGAGGTAGACTAGACAGCATATTGGTGCCAGGAATAAAGTCATCTGGTTCAAATGATAGTGTTACCAGTGATTAGTCACAGGTCTTTGGCAAGATAAGTCAAGATACTTCAATCTTCCTGGGTCTGATTTCCTTCTCAAGAGAGGATAAATGTCTGCTTTACTGAGCTTGGTGGAAACCAAAGACGGTACATCACATGGTGTTCAAGGTAGGTTCTCCACAAATATTAGTGGTCACTCCACTACAAGGCATAAATTAGGGAAGGACTGAATATCATGTCAGTGCTCTGGATTGCTATAGATGAGATCAGGCTGTGGCCCTGTGGTGAAAGTGGCCAGAGAAAGGGCAGGGAGCTCACATCACACAGCATGGATCTGAATGCCAGTTCTGCCTCTTGCTAGATGAATGACCTGCGCAAATCTGAACATCTTGAATCCTATGGAACTTTGTTAGTGAGTAAGGATCTTCAGTGGTGTCTGACAGGCTGTTGGGGGACATTCCATGAAAAACCCTGTGATGACCATGAAATAGGTTGCACAGGTATGGGGTTATAAGGACATGATAATAATCTGCTCGTGTTATTGGTGGTGGCTGCAGGAAGCCTGGGATTTTATGTTGAGGCAGATCCTCAGGACAGGGGAGAGGTTCTAGAGCCAGAAATGAACATAAAAGAATGGTTCTCAAAGGCATGCTCTGAGGAGCCCTGGGGCTTCTTGTGACCCTTTCAGGAGAGTTGTGATGTCCTCTCTTACCCAATAACATATTTATGCAAGGCAATAATTTCTTCATCTACTCCAATAAAGCAACATATTGCAAAAGATTGAATGCAGAAGCAAACGTGAAAGCAGTTGTCTTTTGTTAAATCAGTTATCAAGGAGACTTAGAGATTTGCGAACATGACACAATGCCATTTTTACTTTTTTTTTTTTTTTTGCAGTTAGTGCAGGGGATTGAACCCAGGGCCTTGTTCTTGATAGGCAAGCACTCTATGAACTGAGCTATATCCCCAGCCCCCTCCACTAAAATCTTTTTTAAAGAAAATATAATGAGTTTTTAATTCAAAAATATGTTGTTTATGTTTACTTATATTAGTTTCTCTCTCTCCTCCTCCTCCTCCTCCTTCTTATTATTCTTTTTGGAGGTACTAATTAAACACAGAGGACCTCTATTTCTTAGTCACACCCCCAGTCCTTTTCATCTTAGTTTGAGAGAGGGTCTCCACAAGTTGCTCAGATTGGCCTCGAGCTTGTGATCCTTCTGTCTCAGCCTCCCCCATCATTGGGATTACAGGCCTGCACCACTGCATTCAGCAATTGTTTTATTTGATACTATCTTTTCTTTTTCATTTCTCATGTGTGTGTATGTGTGTGTGTGTGTGTGTGTGTGTGTGTGTGTGTGTGCTGGTAATTGAACCCAGCACCTTGTACATACTTAACATGTACTCTACCACTGAGATACATCTTTAACCAGTTATCATCATTTTTGAACTAATAAATTTTTGTGTTTTTCTTCAATTTTTTCTCAAAAATTTTTAAGAGTTACAAAGTGACTGGGCCTGGTTGCACATGCTTGTGATCCCAGTGATTCAGGAGGTTGAGGCAAGAAGATCACATGTTTAAGGTCAGCCTCAGTAATTTAGTGGGATCCAGTCTTAAAATAACAATTAAAAAGGGATGGGGATATACCTCAGTGGTAGAGTGTTCCTGGACTCAAACCCCAGTACCACATAAAGGAAAAAAAGTTATAAAGTAGTCCTGAGAATACAACATTTGAGAATGAATTGCATAGAACCTAAATCTGAGCTAGCCAAAGGAAAATATTTCACAGCATGAAGGAAAAAAACAGATGAGACAAAGACGAGATCATAGATTTTCACACATCATTCATACAAGCATTTATAAAGTCTTACTAAGTGCCAGACCCTAGGTCAAGTGTCAGAGCTTTGAAATACATGAGACACACCCTTTGCCTTTAAGCAGCAAGGGAAGCCAACATATAAAGAACAGTGACATAGAGTGTGGTGATCTCTTCGGAAGGATCCTCCAGGACTGTGGGGAAATGTGGGTGACAAAGTAGCCAGGAAGACCTGGAAACACTTGCATGTGCCAGACCAGGTGTCCATTGAAGACTGAGAAGACCCAGAGTCTTTGTAAGGGAAATTCAAGGTCATTACCATTTGCCATTTGCACCTGTTTGTTTTATCAGCGTTGGCTTTCACCTTGGAGGAACCAGGGGTTGGAGAATGCATTAGTGAATGTGTGATCAGGACCCTGCTTCTTTCTGGACACTTCTGGGTCCTGGGCTGACTCTCCCAGCACCCCCTTCCTTCCCTCTTCTCTCTCCCCAGGCACTGGCCCATTTTGCTTCCTCCTGACCCACCTCTGCCCACAGCTTTGGTATCCTCTTTTGTCACTATGGGTAAGGTGGATTCCCTAGTGCCCTGTCTCACAACCTTTTCCCTGTTCTCCTGTTCCTAACATAGGCCTAGGACTTTTGGGGAATACATTTTCTACTTTTGGTTCTTAAACCCCTGGGGAAAGTTTTTTTTTTTTAATTATTATTTTTTAAATTTTTATAGACTGCATTTTGATTCATTGTACACAAATGGGGTACAATTTTTCATTTCTGTGGTTGTACACAATGTAGATTCACACCATTCATGTAATCATACATGTACATAGGGTAATAGTCCACTATCTTTCCTTTCCCCACTGGCTCCCACCCCATTTCCCTCTACACAATCCAAAGTGCCTCCATTCTTCTCTTATCCTGCCTCCACCCCACCCCTGGGAAAGTTTGATAAAGTGTTTCAGAAAGTTCATACCATTCAAAGTAGTAATGACATCATTTCTTTTTAAGTTATTTAAAAATAAATCAACATATTAATTACTGAGATATGCTTCCCTTCATATAGATGCATTCAAGAGCCTCTTGGTATACACTGAGCGAACAAGCCCTACAGAAAAGGAGGTGATGCATTTCTCTGTCTTCACAGAATCTTCCTAGACTCTCCTTATTTTGCAGTGTTTCATTAACGGATCAATGATGAGGCTACCATGAACCGACCCCATAATTCCAGAAAACATCAGTTTTTGATATTGGGTGAACATATGATTTGGTTATGGCATAATGGTCACATAACTTTATTGACCCATGTAGCTCAGACTGCACAAATACAGGTAAAATCCAGGACTTCTATATATTGGAATTACCCATTACCAACTCTATTAACTTAGTCACCTCTCCCTTATTGTATATTAAGACAGTGCCTGAGATGGTGGTGTAATCATCTATGCATGTGGTCACTAGTTTTTTCTTTCTTGGATTCTCATCTCTTCTGGGTCTTCATTTTCAGGAACTCTGGCCTTGGCATTCTTTAGCATGAAGGACTACTCTTCTTATGCTTCCTCCATGTCCAGTATTAAACATATTTTTTGATTTAGCTTAATATAGGCAGCATAAAGTCTTTGGATCTCAGCTCTATTTGACTCCCTTTGTTTTTTCAAGATTGTTAGTCTCTGGGAGATCCCTGGGCAAAACAGTTCAAAGAACATGATAAGAGCAAGCAGAAGTCTTCTTTTCTTACCTTCTTCAGGAATATGTGGACAGACACCTCTGACTCATCAGTCAGATAAATCTCCCTTCTCAGGCAGGTGTAATTCATGTTATACTCCAAGTGGCATCTTCAGCTCTCTAGAAACAGTACACCTTCCTTCCCAGATTTCATAGCTACAAGCATCTTAAATATCCATGTCCTGAGATTTGTGGACAATACAAAATGATGCTATCTGGGTGGGGGAAGTATTCTTCCAGGATGGTTCTCAAGAAGACCTTCCAACATCCGTAGGACCTTTGACCTCCTGGTTTGACTACTGTCATAATAAACTCTTTAAGTAGGCTTAAAACCATAGAAGGATGACAAACCACCAGATAAAGCAGCACTAAGTGTATAAAAATCAATTGTACTCTCCCTTGCATCTGCATTCAGAATTGAATAGAACAGGGAAGTTCCTGTGGCTAATAGTAAGTGTATCCCTGATCCCTGTTCCCTAGTCCTATATCCAGTCTTCTAGGCATCTGACTATAGTATTCAATCCCCCAGATAATCTGTTATATTAACTTGCTTCAGTGATTATAGGCCTATTATTCCTGCTTTGCCAAGATCTCAGAGCCACTAGAATCTTTAGAGAGATGGAGATGAACAGTTCTTCAATTCATTTGTCTTTTCTATATGGATCCCCTTTGGCCTGATTGAATTCCCTTCAGCATAAACTCATAAAAATCTTTAGCCCTGAATTTGATATCATAAGAAGAAATTTGATTTCCTAAGAAACAAGTACATCTTGTCTTAGGTTCTCTAGAACTTCAATCTTCTGGACCTAAGACCTAAAAGGCTTCATAATATTTGTAGACTTTATTACTGGGGCAGGTGTGAATGACCTAGTTCTCTTAACTGTAATCTTAGACAGAACTGTGAACACATTGGTATTCTGTAAACCTCCAGTGTATACTCTGAGGATATAACTCTTTCCTCATTTCCAGGTCCCAACTTTCCTCTCTCTACTGCCCATCCAAAGTCACATGAGGCATTTGGAAACAAAATTGAAATGACCCAATAGCATGAGGCAGAATGTGTGGGTGGAATAGCAGCAAAGAAGAGATTGAAAAGATAAATTGCCCAAGAAGAAAAAAAATACAACAATAATGAAAGAATATTTTAGTAGTTGACTTTCTATGAAGAAAAGTAGCAGGGTCTGCATACCAAAGTACATGGTTTCAATTTTTAAAAATCTGTAATTATGTTTGATTTTTTCTCACAACAGGAATTTTGTCCTTATTGGTTTTTTTACTTCAGCTGTATTTTTTATATGCCTAATATTATTTTCTTAGAAATATTTCTTTTACAAAATGCCAATCTGACATGGATATATTCATGCAAAATCTTCAGTTGGGATATTTATGTATTTGTAATAACAGAATCGAAGTAAGAGTGACTTAAATAAGATGAAAATCTATTTCCCTGTTGCATGACAGTCTGGGGTATAAGACACTCTGAACTAACATGGGAATCTATACTCATGGGGCCCAGGCTCCTTCTAAATTACTGCTTTGCCATTCTCAACACGAAATTTTTATCTCAGGCTCCAGTCCATACATTCTGCTAGAGCAGGAAGTAGGAAAGTAAAAAAGAAGGCACGCCGTTTTCTTTTAAGGATATGAGCCAGAAGTTGTACATGGAAGGCCATCACTCCCTTGCCTGAGACCAGAATTCATTAAATGGTCACCAAACCTAACTTCAAAAAAGGCTAAGTAATGTGGTGTTTAGTTGGACGGAAATGTACCCTCAGATAAAACTACATTACTAAAAGAAGGGAAGGAATATTGGGGATAACTAGCAGTTTATGCTAGACAAGATGGGGAAAAAACTTGCCATAGTTTGTACAATTTTTAGCACTGTTTTTAACCATTATAATATTCCAGGTCCTTTGTATTAAAATCGACAATGTCAATTCTCCCAAGGTTGCAGCTCCTTATGAACTGGATACTTTTTTCTTATTTCACATTTCCTGCAAAGAGGCCCTTGAAAATGTAGTGATGTACTGGCATATGAAAGACTGAATCAAATTCTGACTCCTTCATTTCCTGGCCTAATGTCACCTTTTGAAATACACAAAGCAATTCCATTCCTTCACTGAATTTTAAAGGAAAGAACCAGGAAGGCCAGCCCTAACCATGCAGGCACCCCATCTGTGTGATCCTCAGATGGTCCCTGTCAACACTCCTAGCAGGACACTGGGTGTTTGTGAAGTGGCCCATTTCATGGCTGAAAGCACTAGTGACTGGGAAGGGCTGAATCTTAAGGAGCCTGAGTTTTGTCCCTGTAACTTCTCTCCCTTGGCTATAGTTCTGTCCTTGGAGAAGTACAGAATCGGTGCACTGTGGGGGCGGGCAGAGTTGGAATTCAATCCTGGCTCCATTAGTTGTTTTCTTGGGCAAGTGACTTAAACTCTTTAGGATTATAAAATGGGGATAACACCAGCACTTGCCAAACACGGTTATTGTCAGATTAAATGAAAAGTTCCCAGGCACATAGCACAGGGCACGTAATAGGTGTTCAGAGGCAATATGTGCCTCCTCTGGTCATTTCTTCCCCTCATATGAAGAAGGACAATGGTGATATGGGTATGTTGAGTCCCTATCACATTCAGAAATCTCTGAGCCAGGTGTTTCAGTTAGGTAAACTGGTTCTTCTCAGTAAAGTCAAACTAGGATCCTTATTACCTGAATAGAAACGAGTGGTAGGCATGGAGGGAGGGAGACGCCAGGGAAGAACAACAAGTTGTTTTCAACCCTCTTCTACCACAGTGTACCCGAAGGACATGATGCCCTTGGTGACTGCCACTGGTTCAGGTGGGCAGTGGGTTCAGAGCTTTTCCTCTGGGGCAGGGGCGGTGTGTTCTAAGAGGACTGTGTAGTTCGTGAAAGCTCTTCCAATCCAGGGAGGTTCTGAGGGCCCCCAGGAGAGGTGTGTTTCCCTCTTTCCCTCTCCCAATCTTGAGAGTCACTGAAATGGACACTGGGAAGCCCACTGCCTCTTGGTATCTCTATGGACACCGTGGAATTGATCATTTGATTGCAACAGGTCAGGGAAGTGGTTCTCAAAGTGGGGTCCTTGGACCCTGAGCAGCAGTATGAAGGGATAACTTAGTAGAAATGCTGATGTTGAACCCCACTCAAACCTACAACAATGTGTGCTTTAACAAGCCTTCCAGGTGATTCCACTGCATGTAATCAGTTTACTTGTCAGTGGCATAAGGAAGGGGAGCTGAAATCATCACCCCATCTAGCAAGCCTGGGCTCCCCCTGCCCTGCTTTGGGTTCATATTGCAGCAGGCTCTGAACCTGATGACCATCTGACGCTCTGGATGGGTGACTTATTAGGGAGATTGAGTTGGGCCAGCACCATTTCTACCTCACACTGTGTAACTGTTACTGGCCAACTGTGCATGATTCTTAGGCCAACCAAAGACGGACTCCATTTCTCTTATCCAAGACTTATATGAATATATTGTTCTCCCTTTTGGATGAAGCAATGTTTCAGCTTCCTTCTGACATCTACTAAACTGAAGTTGTTCTTGACTATTTTGATGATATTACTACTATGGATCAAATATGAATTTATAACACTTCATTCAGCTTAAAAATGATTCATTTATTTCATTATTACCTGTATTATAGTTTTTAATTTTCTAGTGTTTGTTCAACCCAATGAAGAAAAAATTAAAACTTATGACACAGTGGCGCACAACTGTGATCCCAGCAGCTTGGGAGGCTGAGGCAGGAGTATTGCAAGTTCAAAGCAAGCCTCAGCAACTTAGTGAGGTCCTAAGCAACTATGCAAGACCCTGTCTCAAAATTAAAAATTAAAAAGGGCTAGGGATTTGGCTCAGGGGATAAGTGCCCCTGGGTTCAATCCCTAGTCCCAAAATACTAGTACTACTACTAATAATAATAAAAAGAAGAAGAACCTATCAAACACCAGGCACTATGCAAAATGAACAAAGCAGAGTCCTTGTCCCTGAGGAGCAAACAACTGGATGTCTAGCAGGTATTGAGTACCTGCTGTTTTCCATGCAATTTGAAGACATCATCTTTAACTTCACAACTTGTAAGAAAGGTAATATATTTCCTTTCTTATAGATGATAACGTTGAAACTCAGAGGCTAAGTCTATATTGCAAGTGCAGAGCTGGGCTTTGAACCTAAGTCTGTCTGGCTCAAAATTCTATGCTTATTTGATGACACCAAGTTCATTTGGGGACATCTTACTCAATAGAACTTCTTGAGGATAGAAATCATGACATATAGCAAGGTATTTTGAACAAGGATAGATTTTGAATAATGTCTGTTTAATGAATATAAAAACTCTGTAATAATTCACATTCATAGACTGATAATTTTTTCTATTACATATCAAAATGTGGAATATATAAAATAGTTTGGGCTTCACAAAATAGTGATGGAAAGCACCTCTCATTTACTCTCACTCCCACCTATACACACATACACACACACAATTATTGTTTGAGTGTAATGACTCATTATTCCTAAATACCTTAAGGTATACTTTTGCACGAAGTACAAAATTTGCAGAAATAAGAATTAACAAGGAATGTTGTTGGATGTGGAGAAGGTGTTAAATCAATACTAAACCACATTTAAACCCTAATTTAGAAGTATTTTAAGTTTCCTTCTTGGTCTTATCAGTTCAATGTATTTTAATCAGAATTATGAAGCATGAATACTGAATTTCCATGTGTCAAGAGGCATTTGACCAGGTAAAGCCTTTTCTCTTAGAAGCCATAATCTTTACTGTCTTGAGTAATAATAAGAGATATTATCCCTCCATAAATGATTGATAAACTCTTCAGATCAATGTTAATTCTGGACATTTAACTTGAAATCAGAGATGAGAAAAGGCTATCACAATGACTACCACCTACTGGTCATTCACAAGCTTTAATCAACCGATGTCATTAGGAAGAGTTCAGTTCACTGGTCATTATTGCTGTGTGATCTCTCAGCAGAAGTTCAATTTCCTGTGGGAGCCCACTTTTCAGATCCAGAAAACACCTTTCTCTAGATACTAAGGCCAGATGTGAGTTAGAGAGAAATAAAGGTGGTGTGTCTTGAACTTTGTTAACAGAGTAGAGTGGGGAAATGTGAAGTAATGCTCTCTTCTTCGCTGATTCTCTGGACCCCCGGCCCACAAGAAGTATGATGTTAAGTACCCAATCAGGGTTCATTCATTGCCCCTCCATTTCCTCCAAGATATAGACAAGCTCTAGTTCACCCCAACTTGTTCCCTTTCCAGATGGAATGGTGATAGAAAATATGGTCCAAGATCTGATAAAGAAAATTCTTGAAGGGAATTGCTCACAAGAGGCTGATAAATCCTGCATTAAACTTTTTCATGTAATTACAGACACGTAGGAAAAAACAAGAATAATATAAAGAATTCCTATATATACTTTCTACATTTCACCCAGATTTCCCTATTCTATCATGCTTGCTTTCCCTCTTTTACACACATTTGCGCACACACACACACACACACACACACACACCATTACTGCTTAAGAGTAAATTGCAGCTACAATGTCCCATTATTAATTTTTTAAACTTTTTTAGATGTAGATGGACACAATATGTTTCTTTTTATTCGTTTTTGTGGTGCTGAGGATCAAATCCACTTTCTCACATGTGCTAGGCAAGTGCTGTACCACCAAACCACAATCCCAGCCCTGTCCCATTATTCTTAAATACGTAAAGTGTACTTTTAAAACTGAGCAGGGCATGGTGGCAGATGCCTATAATTCCAGCGGCTCAGGAGGCTGAGGCAAGAGGATTGCGAATTCAAAGCCAGCTTCAGTAAAAGCAAGGCACTGAGGCACTAAGCAACTCAGTGAGAGCCTGTCTCTTAATAAAATACAAAATAGGGCTGGGGATGTGCCTCAGTGGTCGAGTGCCCCTGAATTCAATCCCTTGTACCTCCCCCACCAAATCAAAAACAAAACAAACAAAAAAACCCCAAGAATATTCTCTTATCAAAGTCAGGAAAGTATCATTAATCTGTCATTGTCATCCATGAACAGAACTTATTGCAGTTTCACTAATTAATAGCTATTAAAGCAAAAGAAAAAAAATATAGTGCAAGATCCATTGTAGGATCTCATATTACATTTATTTTTCATTTTTGTTTAGCCCCTTTTTGAAAAATATTTTTTAGTTGTTGATGGACCTTCATTTTATTTATTTGTTTATTTATTTATTTACTTAATTATATATGGTTCTGAGAATTGAACCCAGTGCCTCACACATGCTAGGTAAGCACTCTGCCACTGAGTCACAACCCCAACCTATGTTTGGTCCCTTTTAATGTGGAAAAAGTTCTTAGCCTTTCTATGTCTGTCATGACCTGGTCTCCAAATTTTGAGTAACAAAATAAACAATAATAACAAATTATAACCCATGGTGGGTGGAAGCCAAGAACCCATGAGTTTAAACAGATAAATATAAATGAATAAGGAGCAAGGGAAAGCTTTTTCTCAAAATATTACCAAGTTGGGCTGGGGTTGTAGCTCAGTGGTAGAGTGCTTGCCTAGCATGTGTGAGGCACTGGGTTTGGTCCTCAGCACCACATAAAAATAAATAAATAAAAGAAAAGAATTTTGTCCATCTATGACTGAAAATATTTTTAAATAATAATACCAGGAGCTGGGGCTGTAGCTCAGTGGTAGAGCACTTACCTAGCATGCGTAAGGCACTGGGTTCAATTCTCAGCACCACATATAAATAAATAAATTAAATAAAGGTTCATCAACAACTAAAAAATACTAAAATAGAGCTGGGGAGATAGCTCAGCTGGTAGAGTGTTTACCTCGCAATCACAAGGTCCTGAGTTCAATCCCCAGTACTGCAAAAAAAAAAAAAAAAAAAAAAAAAAAAAAAAACTAAAATAATACTAATAATAATAATACCAAATAATTAATTCAGAAGGAATAATGGATTGAAAAAATCACCATTTGATAGTCATATTAGTAATAATCAAAGTTATTAATAGAAACCTTCATCTAGTAGGTAAAAGATTGGTAAGAGGGTGTCTACATAGTGTCCCCACAAAATGCATATTAATTAGAAAAAGAAAAATCTTAATTTGCCACTGAGGAAATCTGGTAGACCCAATCTTAACAAGGGATCAAAATTAACTTCACCAGTAAGGAGACAAACAAATATGCTCTGAGGAGGACACAATATCAACTGTATGGCACTCCTCCTTAAAACATATAACCTAAATTTAATCATGAGGATGTACCAAACAATCCAAATTGGGGGACAATCTATGAAATAAGTGATGAGTGATGTATACTCTTCAAATTCTCTCTTTTAACCAGGAATCCTGGAGAAGGTACCTTGAGAGATCCATTTTAGGCACACGGGACTGGGTGTGTTCTTATGAGTGGTTGAGGGAGATCCAGTTCTTCAGGGAAAAGGTCAGGTCTTTTTGATCTGGGATGCTCTGAGTTCCTCTCTCAGGAAACAACTAAGCCCATCAGGATGCACTAACCATATCAGAGGTGCTGTGCCTACCTGCTGCTCCCATGGCTGCAGATTCACAGACTCTAGAAGCCAGGAGACCACATCTGTACTGAAAAGTGATTGGCCAGAGTCTTGGAGTGATATAGAATTTGGAGGCATTTCCAAAAGACATAAGAAGAAGAAAAATAAAAGGTAGCACCACTCAATGTAGATGACATAAATATCTTGGCTCTGAGGAATAAATAGTAGGAAGTTAAGTTGAGTCAGGAGAGAAAAGTGAAATTCTAGAATGGCAATGTCAAGAGAGAGTTACTGAATAGAGTTCAGTCTCTCTGAGACAAGTTGGAAGGAAAAGAGGAGCCTTATGTTCATACCCTTCCCTAATGCATTCCCTGGTTTTCCCAAGAGCCACCATCTACCTCCCCAGCCAACTCAAGGGGTAGGTAGCACCTCTGTTCCCAGGGCAGTTGAATTTTCCTGCCACCTCTGCGGAATGGAGATGGGAACTGTGAGAAGAACACAGTCTCTGGGGTTGTTTTCTAGTGACCTATGGAATGACAAGCTCCAGTGCCTATTACTACACCAAAGTGATGTCCGAGCTCTTCCTACATACCCCATCAGATACTGGAGTCTCCTTCCAGGCCATCAGCAGCATGGCAGATTTCTGGGATGTGAGTATGAAATTTCCTCCCCTCTCTCCTCTTCTTTTCAACGACCTGGGAACCCAGGCCAGAACATGGATCATATCCTCAAAGATAAGGTCAGTCTGGAATCAGACTGAGTCAAAGGGTCAAGCTGAATTCATGGGTTAGGCTTGAGTCAAGGTGGAGGTAGGCAAGGGGTCGGGATGTTGATAGAGGAACCAAACCAGGGGTTAGACTAGAATTGGGAGTGAGAGGGTAGGCTGAACCTCAAAATGCATTTTATACATAGAGTCGGTTAAGGATCTGGTCAAGGTCCCTGGGTCACTTGGTTAGTTGAGGGTTCAAACAAGACACTGGAGACAAACTAGTGACCAGGGAGTGAGAATGAAGATCAGTGGTCAGAAGGAGGCTGGGTCTGCCCAACTCAGTTCCTGGTCCAGTTTGCCCAGGGCCCACTCCTGGACAGCCTGTATTGGACTAAGTGGTACAACAACCAGAGCCTGGGCCATGGCTCGCACTCCTTCATCTACTACGAGAACCTGCTGCTGGGGGTTCCAAGGTTGCGGCAGCTGAGGGTCCGCAATGATTCCTGTGTGGTGCACAAGGACTTCCGTGAGGACATTTTGAGCTGCTACAATGTCTACTCTCCAGACAAAGAAGAGCAACTCCCCTTTGGGCTCCTCGATGGCACAGCGTGAGTAAGCCCCCACCAAGGCCACAGGGCTGCCCCTCTGAGACACACCATCTCCAGGAGTGGGAACTACTTCTGCTGAGCCCTCAAGAGCTATAGGGGTGGGCATTTCAGGGGACTTGATGGGCATCTCCCTGAGTCCCAAGTGCAACTCTGTGGGGACCTTGGTGTGTGTCACTCAGAAATAGAGGAGACAGGCTAGAGACAGGCTGTAGCCTCTGTACCTCTTCCCACATATAGGTCACAATCACCCTTCTCTGCAAGCAGTCCCCACAGGGAAAGCATCTCTGCTCAGAAGTCCCTTGGGGGTATGACAAAGGGGTGAAGCTGACACTGCCACACAAGTCATGGCTGGAGAGCCCAGCCCTTGGGACTGATGGGGGAGCAGCAAGAGGTTTCCAATGGATGTGATGAGAGAAGAAAAAGAAGGGAATGGACAGGACAGGACAGAATGGGGAGGAAACAGGGGTCCAGGTTAAAAATTTTGTGAGGTAGAACCTTGGGGTCAAACAGTCATGAGAGCAGTAAGGATCCTTTCTGGATTTACAGTCAAGGTGCTTCCCTTATGGAGACTGCTCTGGTTTGGGTCAAAAATGGGGCTTGTCTTTGCCATTGAAAAAATAGTAGAAAAATGAGGAGATTTACATCTGAGTTTCAGTACTGTCACTACACAGCTGCTTATATCTTAGGAATCTCTGAGACTGTTTCCTCTTTTGTAAAATGTGGATAATATTTACCTCCCTTCTCACTTCTTTTTGGTTATTAGAATCAACCAAAATAATATGTGTGAAATACATGTTGTATGAAATATATATGTCATGTTATATATACATACATACACATATACATATGTACACATATAGTGTGTGTATGTAGATATGTGATGCACATAGAAGTATAAGACCCAGGTGGTCATAAAGTGTTGCCATCATCTTGGAGATGAGCTTTTGGACTTACTCAAACCCTCTTTACTCAGATGGCTTTTTCTATGGCAGGTGGACATACCACTCACAGGAGGAATTGGGAGGCTCTTCCCACTGGGGGAAGCTCACAAGCTACAGCGGAGGTGGTTACTACCTGGACCTTCCAGTGTCTCGACAGGCCAGTGCAGAGGCACTCCGGAACCTTCAGGAGGGGCTGTGGCTGGACAGGGGCACTAGGGTGGTCTTCATTGACTTCTCTGTCTACAATGCCAACATCAATCTTTTCTGTGTTCTGAGGTGGGCCCTTTTCCTGTTGTATCCTTCCATCCCTGGTTGCTGGTCCCTGTCTGCTATACTTGAGATCCTTCCCTAAACAAAGGCCAGGGATGGGTGTGGGAAGGAGGGGATGTGGGAGGAATGTTCCCAGTCCATGCCCACTAACCATCTGCAATTTCCTATAGACTGGTGGTGGAATTCCCAGCTACAGGAGGTGCCATTCCATCCTGGCAAATCCGCACAGTCAAGCTGATTCGCTATGTGAGCAACTGGGACTTCTTCATCGTTGGCTGTGAGATCATCTTCTGCATCTTCATCTTATACTACGTGGTGGAGGAGATCCTAGAGCTCCGCATGCACCAGCTTCATTACCTTAGAAGCATCTGGAATGTACTGGACCTAGTGGTCATTTTGGTGAGGGACAGATGTTTGGGACATGGGACATAATAGGGAAGGAGGAGCTTCCACCTTGGTGGGAGCTCCAAGTTCTTCCTTTTGAAGGCTGAGCCCTCTTCCTGAGTTTGGGTTAAATCACTGTGGCTCGCTGAGTGAGAGAGTGAGACTCCCCTGGCTCAGGGGACCTTATCTCCTACATGTCCTCTCCTCTCCTGTGGTCTAAACCTTTTTACACACTTGATATTCCTTTCTCTCCTGTCTTTTGCCTTTATGACCTGTTCCCCTGAAAGCCCTGTCTTTTCTTTTCTGTTCAAGTATTCTGCTCCTTCATTTTCATCTACTTGGAAGTTGTGGGGGTGGGGGAAAACATTTTTCCTGATTTTGGTTCCTTTGGCCCTTTACAACCTGTACATTTGCCACTGATCCTAAAGCCTTCTCTCAGGCTTTGGAACACTCAAGTTGCTCCCAGTCACCCTCTCTGGTTCTGTCTAAACCTGAGGTATTGAACACCTCAACAGGGAGGGGTGTTTCAATCCCACCTATCTACCTGCCCCACCTCTCCTGTGGGACCTCATCTTTGAAATTCTCTTGAGATCCCCTTAACCTCTCCGACAACCCCAGTATCCCTGTGTGACAGCTCTCCATTGTGGCCATGGGCTTCCACATATTCCGAACTCTAGAGGTGAATCGGCTGATGGGGAAGCTCCTGCAGCAGCCAAACACATATGCTGACTTCGAGTTCCTGGCCTTCTGGCAGACACAGTACAACAACATGAATGCTGTCAATCTTTTCTTTGCTTGGATCAAGGTACCTGGGGTTCTCCTCTCCCAGACCTACCTCAGGGCACTTACTCTCCCCTCCTTAATGCCTGTCTCATTTGTCACCTTCTGTAGCCTCCATAGGTCCCAGGATAGACTTTTTTAAAAAACACTTTTCATTTCTTCTACTTCACCACTTGGTTTGTCATGGCCTTTGCAGATATTCAAGTACATCAGCTTCAACAAAACCATGACCCAGCTCTCCTCCACACTAGCCCGTTGTGCCAAGGACATCCTGGGTTTTGCCGTCATGTTCTTCATTGTTTTCTTTGCTTATGCCCAGCTTGGCTACCTGCTTTTTGGGACTCAAGTGGAAAACTTTAGCACATTCATCAAGTGCATGTGTGTATCCCACTCTTCCACCCTCTACCCCTCACTCTCCAGCACCTTGGGGAAAATGCGGGAAGGCATATGGGCATGTCCGTGCTTAACATATTTGGGTTAGTCTCAGGAAGCCCAAGTGTGTGCTCAAGTAATTCATTTATCTGCTTCATCAGATTGGGTCAGAGGTACAGTGAGGGGTCTATATGAAGTTAGGAAAGTGGGGCAGGGTATGGATTAGCGCCGGGGTTTGTTTAGGCTCTGTGTGAAGCCCTGACTTGATCTCTCAGTTTCACTCAGTTTCGAATAATTCTTGGGGACTTTGACTACAATGCTATCGACAATGCCAACCGCATCCTGGGCCCTGCCTACTTTGTCACCTATGTCTTCTTCGTCTTCTTTGTGCTCCTGGTGAGGATCCCTCATGAGTGGTAATATAGCCTCCAGGGTAGAGTTTTGACCCCTTCTGTCCTGCACTTAGGATTATGATGGATTTCTTAAATCAGGGATGGAGAGTGCATGCATGCATGTGGCGGGTGGGGACCATTCCTTTGAACCTTCCCAGAGTTGGCTAATGTGGTCAGCATGTCCAACATAGTCAGGAGGTTTACTTCCCTGCAGGGAAATTAAACTCCCACCCTCCAAAGATGGAAGGGAGGGGAAAATGCCTCCTGAGAAGCAGCTGCCCTTAGAAGCTTCTATGCCTATTTTCCAAGATGGTCCTTCCTTTGGAGATCTTTTATTGCTTTTACTGATTTCTACTGTCATGATTTGATGATTGTTCTCTCTCCCTGACAACTGGGAAATATCTGGGATCTGGATTTGATTTTTATTAACATGGCCAGCAAAGACACACACACACACACACACACACACACACACACACACACACCTCTCTCTTTTCCTCCTTCTCCTCTTCCTCTCCTCCTCCTCTCTCTCCTCTCCCACCTCTTCCCCTTCCACTTTTTCCTCTTCTCCTTCCCCTTCTCCTTCTCCTTGTCCTCCTCCTTGTCGTCGTCGTTGTAGTCCTCCTCCTCCTCCTCCTCCTCCTCCTCCTCCTCCTCCTCCTCCTCCTCCTCCTCCTCCTTCTTCCAGTTCTAGGGATAAAACCCAGAGCCTCAAACATGCTAGGCAAGTGATCTGCCTCTGAACTGTATCCTCAGCCCCAGAAACTTCTTTATTTGATCAGTTATTGGGGATACCAATTGGGGATAGATGGTAAAGACAGCACAATTGTACTCTCATCTTGAGAAGTTTCTAGCTTCAACAAGTAGCAGGATTTTGTATGGAGGAAGTCTGTGGCCTATGTTGGAGTATCTTTGTGTCAGAAAGATTATTGTTGCAACTGAGAATGAGGATGCCAGGTTGATGAAGGAACATGATCCATCCCTAACAGAAATGTACAGAAAGGCTGGGCTCTCTGACCCCTGAGAGGCAAGGTGGGCCACAAAGTTGAGTTTGAGAGCATTGGACCCTTTAGAACATGTGTCTGTGGCATGACTTCAATGCTTCTACTGGGTCGGAAGGTGAGGACCCATGTCCCTACGTTATCCTCCAGAACATGTTCCTGGCCATCATCAATGACACATACTCAGAGGTCAAGGAGGAGTTGGCTGGACAGAAGGATGAGTTGCAACTTTCTGACCTCCTGAAACAGGTGACTACCCAGGCTCCTTGAGTTCCTGTCTACATCTGGGTTTGGTTCCAAGGTTCTGTGTCATGGTCTATTTCTGACTGGTAGAGGAAACTATGCCCTTATGTACCTTTGGCTTATCTCTGAAAGCCTGACATCCTTTGGATGGAGGAGAAATCCAGGAATAATGAGGAGTCTGTGAAGACTTCAGCTGTTTCCTTTCCTTTTCAGGGCTACAACAAGACCCTACTATGGCTGCGTCTGAAGAAGGAGAGGGTTTCAGATGTGCAGAAGGTCCTAAAGGGTGGAGAGCAGGAGATCCAGTTTGAGGATTTCACTAAAACATTAAGGCAGTGAGTAACCAGAGATCCAAATTTTCTTTAAATTTGGTCAATAAATTCTGATCATCAGCTATACATCCTTTGTCTATAAGACTCTGGTCTTGGTCTGTGTTCCTCTGCTCTTTGCCCATAGGTTGTTGTTTGGTTGCTGTCATTATTATTGTTGTTTTGGAACTGGGAATTAAACCCAGGAGCTCTTAACCATTGAGTGACATCTCTAGCCCTATTATTGTATTTTATTTGGAGACAGGGTCTCACTGAGTTGCTTAGGACCTCATTAAGTTGCTGAAGTTCTTTGAACTCATGATCCTCCTGCCTCAGCCTCTTGAACCACTGGGATTTCAGGCATGTTCTACCACACCTGGCTACCCATAGGATTTTATCCTGACTTTCAGAACTGTGCTCTTGCAGAGACTAAGGTATCTGACCATAGTCTATAACATTCCAAACCTTGTTGAATAACTCTTAGAACTAATGTAATAACACAATCCCTAATTATTGTATATATCCCTCATTTCCACAAAACATTGAATGCATTGTAAGCACCATCTGTGACCCAGGCACTGAGTAGGGAACAACATAACTAAATGAGACAAAGTCTTTGCCCTGTAAGATTTCATAGATATGTAGGCAAATAAATCAAATCACAGAATAGGTTGAATAACAGAAGTGACTTGAGGAGAGGGGGCATGGAGAAAAGAGAGTTATCAATTCTTTTTGAGCTTATTAAAGGAGAGCTTCCTGGAAGAGGTTATTTCTGAATAAAGTTTTGGAGGATGAATAGTTTACAGATGGACAAGAGGAGGAAAGTCATTCTAAAACATGAAATTATATACACAGTCATAGAAGTGTGTTGTTTGGTTAAACAATATATACAAGAGAAATAAGTAGCTGAGCATTGCTAAGGTATCATATGTTGTTTGGTTAAACAACATATACAAGAGAAATGAGTAACTGAGCATTGCTAAGATATCATATAAAAGGTGGGTCATAGCAGGAGAAGAGGACAGAGAAATGGGCAAGGGCCACTTTGGGAAAGGCCTTGAACATCAAGTCTATCCAAGGAATAGGATGCCCAGGAGGGATTTTTAAGCAGGGAAAGGGTATATTTAGACTTACATTTTATTTACCTATTTTTTTGAGAGAGAGTCTAACCATGTTGCCTAGGCTATTATCAAAATGGTAGACTCAAATAATCCTCCCAAGCTTCCCAAGTAGCTGGGACTATAGGCATGAGCCACCACACCTAGCTATTAGACCTGTGTTTTAAAAATGTTAGTTACTCTAGTTGTATAATGAAGGATGGATTTCAGAATCAGGAAGTGAAGCGGAAGCTGGGAGTAGGGAGTGGCAGATTATTTAGAGACAAAGAGATGTTGCAATAATCCCCAGAGGAGATATGAGGCCTTAAATCTAGCCATCAGGAGTCAGGGCAGGAAGAAGAAATAGATCCCAGCAATTTCTTGGATGTAAAATTGCTAGATTTTGGTGATTATGGCTGTCCCATGTAGTTCTCTTAATTTTCAGAAAGCAAGACTAAGGGGTCAAGACTTTTTGTGTGTGTGTGTGTGTGTGTGTGTGTGTGTGTGTGTGTGGTGCTGGGGATTGAACCCAGGGCCTCACAAATGCTAGGAAAGTGCTCTATCATTGAGCCACATCCCCAGCCTAGAGTCTTGAGGAATCCATAGTTGAGTGAGCACACCCTCAACAGGACAGAAATCATTTCATCATCCTCTTCTCCTCAGACTGGGGCACACAGAGCATGAGATCACTGAGCTCACAGCTGCCTTCACCAGGTTCGACCAGGATGGAAATCACATTCTGGATGAGAAGGAGCAGGAACAAATGCGACAGGACCTAGAGGAGGAGAGCGTGAGCAGGGCTGGCTGGTGGGGAGGCAGTGTAAGGATGTTGTTCCCCCTCCTCTCTTCCTAACACACCTGGTTACAAACCCAAACTGAAAATCCCCATAGATGAACAGGAAAGAACTCTCTAGAATAGTGATTCTCATGCTGCAGCCCGTTATATACCCTGAGAAACCTTTAAAAATTCTCATACTCAGTCCACACATTCTAGACCAATTAGATCAGAAGCTATGAGAGTATTTTCTAAAGTTTCCTAGGTGATTCCTAGGTTGATGCTATGGGTTCAAAGCTGAAGCACAGTCAAGGTTGAGCACCATTGCTGTAAAACAAAGACCTAGGGAAAAAGGACCAGTTACCCAGGAATCCCTGACAATTCCCTCTGAAGATTTGCCTTTTCCTTGGGATTTCCAGTTCCTCAGCTGCTCCTACTCAGCCTGCTCCATCCCTAGCCAGTGTACACCAAAATAATCAAGGTCAGGGTGACAGCAGCCCAGAGGGAAAGGATGAAAAAATTCTGGTACTGTCTTTCCTCTCCCAAATGGAGTTGGATTCTAGTGAACATCTCATTTAAGACTTTAAAGAGCTTAAATTTTGTTTCTTTGGGAAGTGACTCCCTTTCCAGAGATTAATCCAGCACCATTGTACTGACCCTACCATCTCCAGAGCCTGGGAAGAAAGTGGGATAGAAAGAACTGAAACCCAGAAGTCATTAGAGCAAGTAATAGAACAGGAGCTGATGGGTTCCCAGAATCATCTTCTCCCCTGTAACCTCTGCCTTCCTGATCAGGTGGCCCTCAGTGCTGAGATTGAAAACCTGGGTCAGTCAATTGTGTGCAGTCCAACGAGTAAGTTGGGCCCAGAGGCTGCCAGAGCAGGAGGCTGGGTTTCCGGAGAAGACTTCTACTTGTACGTGAATCCAGGAGCCCAGGGTGGCTGTGTCTGTAATATTCTATGCTGAGTTTCTGTCCACAACCTTCCAATCCCCCTGTCCTAGCCCAGGGAGAATTTTGCTCCCCTTTGATTCTCAGTACAAGGTTGGGTAACACCTTCCTTATTCCTATCCAGACAAACACCATTCTGTTATCCCTGTCCCTGTAGATACCCATCCCCACAATGATCTGTTCCCTTGGTCACTCTTAAATCCTTCACAGGCTCACAAGGAGAGTTCTGCAGCTGGAGACTGTTCTGGAGGGAGTTGTGTCTCAGGTTGATGCTATGGGCTCAAAGCTGAAGATGCTGGAGAAGAAGGGGTGGCTGACTCCTTCCCCAGTGGTGGTGAGTGAGCCTTCATCTGGGTCCTTTTAGTTCTCCAGAGATGAACTCTACTATCTTTTCCCACTCAGGGGTGGAGAGAACTTGTGTGTGTGTGTGTGTGTGTGTGTGTGTGTGTGTGTGTGTGTGTATCTGTGATACTGAGGATTGAACCCAGGGGTGCTTTACTACTGAGATAGCTATATTCCCAGACTTTTGAAATTCTATTTTGAGACAGAGTCTTACCAAGTTGCCCAGACTGGCCTTGATTATGTGATCCTTCTGCCTCAGCTTCCCTCATGGGATTACAGACATGTGCCATCATGCCCACCTCCTCAATGGTGGAGAGAGTAGAACATTTTTAAAAGACCTAAGTTTTCAGGGTCCTAGGGAAACATGTTCATAGCTGTCAGTATATCAGTGGAGGTGGTGAAGTAGGAAAGGTTTGGAAGCTGTAGCACTGGCCTAAGTCTTTCCTTGGCCTCTAAGTGAGGTCTATGTTTAAGTCTATTTGGCTTACTATAACAATCATAGACTGGGTGGCTTGCAAACAGCAGAAATTTGGGAAGCTTGGAAGTTTAAGATTAAGGTACTAGCAGATTTAGAATCTGGTGAGGGCTTGCTTCTTGATTCACAGCTTGCTGTGTCCTCACACAGAAGGAACAAGGGAACCCTCTTTATTTATTTATTTTTTTGTACCAGAGACTGAACCCAGGGTTGCTTAACCACTGAGTCACATCCCTAGCCCTTATTTATTTATTTATTTTTTATTTTGAGACAGGATCTTGCTAAGTTGTTTAGGGCCTTGCCAAGTTGCTGAGGCTGGCTTCAATCTTGCAATCCTGAACCTCTCAAGTCACTGGGATTTCAGTTGTATGCCACTGCACCCAGCTTAGAACTCTATTTTATAATCCTCTTCACAAGGGTTCCACACTTATGACCTAATCATTTACCAAAGAGCTCATCTCCTAATACCATCATATTAGGGGCTAGCATTTCAATATATGAATTTTGTGGGATACAAACATTCAATCTCTAGCAATCTGGGTTATCTGTAATCATATCCAGAAAAGAAAGGTGGGACACATATTCTTCCTTAAATGACTTATTTCTTTTTATTCCAACAGGAGGAACAAGCAGTTTGGAAACACCTGCAGCTAGCCCCAGCTGTGCCTCTAGCCCGGTGGGAAGTCCAGGAGAGTGGAGGAGGGATCCTAAAGCATCAGTAGCAGTCTCCTCTTTCTCTGCCTCCCCAGAGGCTCCTTCTCCACATGCTCTCCACTTCTAGGGCAGTAGGTCCCATCATGGCTTCTGCTGAGACCCATCCTGCACCTGACCTCTTTAGCCAATGTTGCTGTGTGTAGCTGGGCATCATGTTTAGGCTTGTGACTCAGTGTTTCTGTGTGTAGTCACATAGCTCTGTGAAATAACATTTCCAACTGGGCTTCTTATTCCATGTGTGCTTAGCTCTGTAATAGTAATAAAACAATGCCAATAACAAACAGGATAAAGGAAGGGAGGGTAAGGACTCTCCCTAAGCACCGACACAGACATGATTTGTGAAAAAGGTAGAAGCCAAGAGAGTAGGTAGTGTCTAGATGTCTTCCTACTTGCCAGTAAATCTTACTCTTTTTTGTGCATCTAAATTTTTGCTGTTAGCATCCATGGGTTTCTTGTATTCCCCTATACAGTTTCCATGTAAAAGAGAAGGGGAAGCCTTAGAAATGAGTAGGCTCTGATGAGGTAAGATTCCAATATTGCAGAGTTGTTGGAGAGATGCTCTGCCACAGCAAAGTCAACAAAGGCTTTTTCAGAGAATTCTGCCTCCTGGAGTTCTGTTGAACACTGGGAATTGAGGGAGTTGTAATTCAGAAGATGAAATGGAACCTGAAGGGAATTATGCAAGAAAATGACCTCAGGATTGAGACATCTTTGTAATGTGTGGTAGACTCTGATTCTATTCTTCCATAGGATAATGTGGGTTTCCCAGGTGATTATCAATAAAACTTTCAGAAAACCAGGTTTTTGTATTTGCTTCTGGGACTATAGAGGTAATAAAAGAGTTTGGAACTGCAAGCCATTCATGTATTTGGGCTGGGGTAAGTTCATACTGTCTTGGAAGTATGGAGTAGGAGCAGTGACAACATGAAGGAGATGGGCTTCCCCAGGAGTCCTGAAATAAGAACCTCTGACTTGTAGCAATGTTTTGAAATGGAGAGTATTATGATTGCTCCATATGGAAGAACTGAGACAGGTGACCTAGGGAGACACAGTCCTCAGCAGGGAAAGAGTCAGATTAAGAGGAGATGGAGGTGGGGGTAGCTAGCGTGTGCATTTGTGCATGCAGAGGGAGAATGATCAGGATTTGGGGTGACCATAACCCTGTGTCCCGATACTTGGTATACATCTCTTCCCTCTCCTGTGACCTTTATCCTTATTCATTTTACACCTTACATGGCTTCCCAGTCACTTTTTCTCATGCAATCCCCTCCCTCAACTCTGTTCTCCCATCCCACTAAGCACTCTACACACTTATGAAATTGTGAAACTGTTAAATGCAATTAAGATAGCCAGAGTATATCCTCAGTCCTAAAAAGTTAAGTTTCAAGTTCCCTTCAAAAAAAAAAGGCTGTTATATGCCAGGTCCTGTGGTGCACACCTGTAATACCAGCAGATCAGGAGGCTGAGGCAGAAAGATCACAAATTAAAAGTCTCAGCACGTGTACAACTAGAGAAATGAAAGTTGTACTCCATTTGTGTTCAATGAATCAAAAAATAATAAAATAATAGTCTCAGCAACTCAGCAAGGCCCTAAGCAACTTGCGAGACACTGAATCAAAATAAAAAAGGGTACCCCCTCCCTCCCAAAAAATGTGTGTATCAAAAGAGAAGCAGGTACCAGCCTGCAGTTACAAGAAACTGGGATCACTGAACTGGTGTTAATTCAGGACACTGAAAGGGTGAGTATTTAGGTTCTGGGATCAAGACGTTAGGGTTTCCCAAACCCTTAATAAGACTATTTGAACAATCATGGACTCCCCAAGCAATATTTTGGTCACTAACACCTGCCAGGGGGCGGAGTGTCTGGGGAGGAAGTAACCTGTCTCCAGAGACGGGGTCAGTAAGCCACTCAGCGTGGACTATCCCCAGTACAAGTCAAGTGAGCACTCCAGGGCGTGGCTTTAGGGATGAGCGCATCCTCAGTGCCAGATGTCCTGACTCTCGGCAGCAGATCGATTCATGACAGGCCATCTTAGCTTCAGTTTTGGTTTCCTGCTTATACTTTGCTAAGAATCATCTACTCAAGGAGCGATTTGGAAGGACAGGGCTGCGGAGGCGGGGCACGCCCGGTGCGCACGCGCAGACACCCAGAACCGGAAGCCGCGCAGGGCCGGCATGGCGGCGGCTGCGGAGGCTGTCCCTGCGACGCGACGCGAGGAACCCGCTCGAGGTACCGGGTGGATAGAGATGAAATGTCCGGCGGGGGTCCTGGGGCTCCCGGCAGCGACTCGAGATGGCGGGACCGAGTGTGTAGTCGGCAGGGATGGGCAGGGCGGAGGGGTGCACCGATCCTGTCAGAGCCACTGAGATGATTAGGTCGGAGGATCGGGTATGAGCGAGTGGCGGGTGCAAAGGAGCAGAGTGGGCATGTCAGTTGTGCAAGGACGAAGTGAGGGGTTGGAAATTATGGCAGGTGGAGAGTGAGGCCGACTTCTTTGAGTGAAGACGGTGGGGAGGGATGTAGGAAGAGGCTGCTTTGGCTGGATTAGGACCGGGTGTAGGGCAAGACACTTAATCATTCTCCCCTGGCCCAGACGATGCCGCCGTGGAGACAGCTGAGGAAGCAAAGGAACCCGCCGAGGCTGACATCACTGAGCTTTGCCGGGACATGTTCTCCAAAATGGCCACTTACTTGACTGGGGAACTGACGGGTGAGGCGCTGTCTGGGTTGATTGAGGTGGTGCACCACCCACTGGGGCTGGGTTTGGCTTTGCAGACCTGGGAAGTGCCATAGTACTCACAGTCGGTGGCTCCCTTCCTTACCCTACAATGCCCTAAGACCTGCCTGCTGGAAGTCTGGGGAGGTCGTGAATGGCAGGCAAACAGCCTCATCCTTTCTCATTCATTCCACTTTCAAAAACACATGGAAAATACCTGTTAATATAACTCTGTAGGCCTCTGTAGTGTAACAATGCGGGGGGTGGGATAGAATTAACATCCAGCAATATTAATCAAGAACTGTTTCCCTGAGGGAGGTGTATTTCGAATAAGATTGTGAAGGGAATGAATGGTAGAAAGGGGGGGAAATGATACAATTAATGTATGAGGTGGAATAAGTAAGCAGTTTGATTAAAGCAGAAGATGTTTAGCAGGGTACAGAGAAATGAAATTGGGGAATGGGGAGTGACCTGCAGATTTAAGGACCTGTAGATTGGTCTGAGAATTTGGTGACCCATGCTTTGAGACATGGTTAGTTTTTGGTCCTGTGTATGTTTCCAGGAGGACACATGATCTGTGTATGGAGGAGAAAATTAAGTAATGATGGTCTGAGCAAAGTGATGGCAAAAGGAATGGAAAAGAGAGTGCAGATGCAAGAATATTATAGAAGTAGACTTTATAGGACTTGTTGAAGTAAGTATTGAGCAGCCTAGGATGTTTCTGAGGTTTTTAAGACTGGGTGATGTCATCAACCAAATTATGGGGAGCTAGAAAGAGGAAACATGTTTAGTGTGAAAACAATGTTTTCAGTTTTGGCTTCACTGCTTGTAGATATTAGTAGAACACTCAGGTGACTTCTCTCAAGACACTCATGTGACTTGCATGAAAGCCTAGAGCTCAGAAACTGATCAGAGCAGGAGAAACACATTAGAGTTACCTGCATAGTGATGTGAATAGAGGCTGTGAGATTATCAAGAAAGAGCTTAGAGATATGCTTCTTAAGGGCTTAGACTAAAATCTCAGGGAATGTCTATATGGGGCAATTAGTTTGTTTTTAATAACAGTACTTAAAATACCAAAGTTTCCAAATTATTTATTTATTACAAAACTAATTTTAAAGAGATTATTTCCCCATTATTGTCATTCTTACTTGTGTAAATCCTTTTGAGTTTGAGAGGAAGCTAGCCGACCTTTGGGAATGTCAGTGGAAATGTGCTACCCATGTAAATATCAGTTATGTGTAAAAGCTTAGAAAAAGTTGAGAACTGATACTTAAAGAGTTTGACTGAGAAAGGATTTGGCACAGAAACCCAAGAAGAAAAGTCAGAAGGAGAATAAAAAACTCCAGTGTAGTACAATACCAAGTCAACATTTACCTTGTTGATACTATTCTAAAGAGAGGGATTTGGTAGTGTCAGATAAAATGGAAAGGTTTAGGAGTATCAGAACTAAGAAAATACCTTGAATTTGGTGGTTAGGAGGACACCAGTGATCTTAGAACTTGAAATTTCTCTGGATGGTGGAGGCAGAGGCCAGATTATATGGGCTTACATGAGTGAATGGTGAGGAAGAAGTAGTGAGTGTTGGCTACTATTTAAAAATTTTTAACAGTCCAACTCCATTGCTTTACTGAGCAAATAATGTAGATGTGAGGGGAAAGAAGGAGTGCTTTCGAATTGGAGGAAACCTAAATATATTTCTAGATAGAGAGGAAGGTACCAGGATGGAGAAAGAGTTTGGAAATGCAAGTTAGAGAAGATGATTGAAGAGAGGTCTGAAGAATTAAAAGGGCTTGGTATCAAGAGCACAAGAGAAAAGGTCTTGGACAGAACAGGAACATTCTGCTTCTTGAGAAGGTCCAGAGACGTTTGCGAGTAAGGCAGAGAGATTGACGCAGTTAGTGAATTTTGCTTTTGGGAAAACTACAGCAGGGGATGTTTATTTTGGGTGGGGAAAGGGAAGAAAATTGAGGATATGGGAAATAGATAAATGATTTGTAAAAGTCACTTGTAAAATGGTTATAGAATAATACACAGTAATGAATGAGTTACTAAGAAGTACGTTTTCATGCTATAGAAGTACCAAGACTATATCACCTCCCTCTTCTTAGGACATGAATTTATCATTTCCCTTCTAACCGTGAACCGGAACTTCCTGGGTGTGTGTGTGTGTGTGTGTGTGTGTGTGTGTGTGTATGCATTCCTTGTACATGCTAGGCAAGGGCTCTACCACTGAGCTACAGCCCCAACCCTCACCTTCTAGATCTTGTTTGATTTTAAACAGTGTGCTGATTACCTCTTGAGTTTCTACTTAGACATTCAGAGTATACAGGCTGAGTATAAGTGTCTTTGAGCTATGAATCTATGTCTGTAGGTTCTACCTCAAACTACCACTTGGCCTAAAATTCCACATTTCAATGATAAAAGACAGATCTTAAAGGCATCACATTTTTCTGTTTATTTTAAAGCCACCAGTGAAGACTATAAACTCCTGGAAAATATGAATAAACTAACCAGCTTGAAGTATCTTGAAATGAAAGATATTGCTATAAACATTAGTAGAAACTTAAAGGACTTAAACCAGAAGTGTAAGTAATAATTTTTATAATTAAACATGTTTGTATTTAATGTTCTTTTATGTTTGGGACCTAGGAGGAGAGAGTGAACATGGCATCCCTATCTTCTGGGAGTTTGTTTTCTAAAAATGAATTACAAAGTCAAGGTGAATTTCTTTCATTCTGAAGATCACCATGCTTTGTGGTGTGGTTAAATGTGCTTCCAAATTTTGATTTTGTAAGTTTATTCCTGTAAGGGGAAAGGGCAGCAAAGGGGTAATCAGATTCTAGTGAATTGATTGAACATTGAAATCCATAAAGGACTGCTGCTTTATAAACAGAAGAACAGAAAAATCTATGAATGGAAAATACTAATTTAGAGTGGTCAAATATATATTTTCATTGACTTATATTTGTGTTTTTTGTCAGTAGGACATCATTTTGTCAGTATGGGAGTGCCCAAGAAACTGAATCAGTAACAGAAAGATTGCTTGAGAACAATACATTAAAAAGAAAAGAAAATAGATGAGAGAGCCTTACTTTGGCTAGGTCACGATGCATCTACCCAGCTAACGATGAGAATCATGTCACTCCCCCTAGTCTATTTGAGGCTTATTAGAGAGACACGAGCATTCTTACTTTCCCCCTCTTTTTCTAAACGTCTTGTTGAAGATATATAAATGTGATTTGTTTTAAAGATGCTGGACTACAGCCTTATCTGGATCAGATCAATGTAATCGAGGAGCAGGTAGCAGCTCTTGAGCAGGCAGCCTACAAGTTGGATGCATATTCAAAAAAACTGGGTAACCAATTTTTTTCTGTTTTGCTTTAATAAGGAGTACCTCTTGCTAGTATTTCCTTAACTAATATAATATTTAACATTTATAGCGTACTTACAATGCTCTGTTAAAACCATATCATTATTCTTAAGAACATTTCCTGTTCTTAATGATTTAATATTCTACTAGGCCCTGTTCTTCATGCTTTGCATGTATGTGTTATGATTTTTATCCTCCTGATGATATGTGAGATAAATACATGATTTCTTTTAAAATTCCCATTCCATAGGGGAGGAAAACATGGTTTAAGAGGTTAAGTAACCTGTTTAAGGACACACAATTAGTAAAGCCTATGAATAAACCATACTCCAAATCCAGTCTGATAAATTACAATGCTCAATCTTTTAGTTGTGGGTCAGCATTTTGAATCATCTTTAATACATATGTCTTTAAAAAATGGAATCGTCAACCAAATAGTCAACTGGTTTTCTTGAAAGACCAGTTCCCTTAAGGAGAAAATTAGTATTTTTAGTATTGCTCACTGGCTGTCTGTTATATCCCTGCTGAAAAATAGTGAATTTGTTTTTAGCCTAGGTTACATTTATAGATTCCTTTATTTTCATCATTGACAATTGTTGACTACTTCAAGAGTGTGGTTTGTGCAGGCTGATATTTGACATGGATAGTGATCAACAATCAGTTTCATTGCCTACAATTACATTTGATAAAATTTCAATGTGAACCTTACCATGTAGAAGGCATATATAGCAGGTGCTTTTGAGGTTTTAAAAGAAAAAGAATGTCACAGCAAGAGGCTTATTTTATGATCTTTTAAATCTCTATATCTTTCCAAATTGTTTTCCTGGAGTGAGATGTAAGAGTAAGAATATAAAAGGTGAAATATACATTTATACTTCCTCAGGGTTGAGATAGGGTCTGGAAAGGCAGTTTCTAGCACTTAATTAAGGTTTCTGATGGGTCAAGTGTCAGTAGATCTGCTTAATTCTGATGGAGCTGTCCAAGCAGCTGCTGTTGACAGAGTTAGAACTTGGTGAACTTATTCTGGGCTCTCAATTCTGGGTGCATATGTTTGACTCCTTATTTCAAATTGTATAAGTTGATGATCTGTATATTTCAACAGATGATATTGAAGATAATGGATTTTTAAAAATATAATAGGCATATCTGAATTTACTTGGAAATGCTTAAAAAAAAAAAAAGTGTCTTTTTGAGAGCCACTGTCAAAAGCTGTAATGCCCTTCTCTCCCTCACATAGAAGCCAAGTACAAGAAGTTGGAGAAGCGATGAGAAACGTATTCCTATGGGATAAAGCCTTTTTTTTTTTAATGTGGAAGACTATTTTATAACACTCAGATCCTGAGGCTGATGAATTGTCAAATGTCCTCAAAAGGCAACTATGCTGGTCATCCCAGGAACATCACAATGTTGGGTAAACTGGAGGACTGTGGCTGCTCCTGAACCTCCTTTGAGGCAGTGTCCCTCAGAAACTCACACAGCTCCTTAAATTTTACTTGAATGCTTCATTATCCATTCAGGACAGAGACTCTCAAAGTTCAGAATAAACCTGGGCTTGCCGGTGGAATCAAATGAGAGGACCTGTTTTCCGTGATAGTGGTTGAGTACCACAATATTTTCTTAAATGACTGGTTTTTGAGTTACTGTGTAAATTTTTTTTTTATTAATGATGCTAATGTATTGTTAACAAGATCTAAATTAAAAAAGGAAAAAAATGGTCTTTGCTGTTTATTACCTTCTGAATGTTAGTAACTTACTTTTCCATAACATTGGAATTTAACAAAATCTTAAAACAATTAAACCAAGTCTTAGAGACCAAACAGAACTAGTAAGAGGAGTTTCAATAGCTTGTTATATAGGATGGACCCACTTGTCTCTTTTTCCTTTATGAGTCAGGTGACATCTTTTTTTTTTTTTTTTTTGACACAATACTTTTATTTATTTATTTTTATGTGGTGCTGAGGATCAAATCCAGTGCATTACACATGCAAGGCACCACTGAGCTACAACCCCAGCCTGTCAGATAACATCTTAATGTGTATTCCCTTTTGGAAATGTGATAAAGACAAGATGTGTGTGTGTGTGTGTGTGTGTGTGTATGTGTTGGGTGAGGTGGTGGGGGTCGATATTCATAAAAATGAAGTCTTTTGTAAAATATTTCCCACTTGTGTTTGTGGGGCTAAGGGGGTTTCTGGGAACCTTATTGTCATCCTTTCACACTGAAGGTATCGGTGGACAGGGGTTACTGAATGACCAGTTCATTTAGGAAGAAAGGAAGCCTTATCCAGAGGAGGGTATTAGCAGCTAGGGAGGTGCCTGAGAGTCCAACTTACATTTGCAAAAGTGTTTGTGTATTTCTCCCTCCCCACTTTTTGTTTGTTTATTTGTTTCTCATCATTTATCCTCTGCTCTTCTGGACTGTTGTGATCCTTTCTTACCACTCTCTACACTGTCCTTCTAACCTACTGTCAACCCTATTGCCACAGCAATCTTTCTAAAATGTAAACTTAGCCATATTGTTCCTGTTTAGAATTCTTTAGTGATTTCTCATGGCCTTTTTGAAAAAGCTGGTCTTATTATGTATACAAGACCCCAATTTTTTTTAAAAAAATTGCCATTTCTATTTCCTGTTACTCCTACACTTACACCTGTGTTCAGCTATCTTCAGTTACCTTAAATTTTCAAGAATGAGTTTTCATAAACTTTTAAATTGGAAGTGGATCTATGAGAAAGTTGCAAAGGTAATACAGAATTCAATGGATGAATTATCTTACTGTTATTTCCTCATCTAGGAATTATTACCTGTCCATGTTTGGCAAACTACCTTCTTGAAGATGTAGTTTTGACTGCCACTTTGGGCCATGCTGTGTTATTCAAAAAGAGGGAAGCTGGGTATGGTGGCACAAACCTGTAATCCCAGCAACTCAGGAGACTAAGGCAGGAGGATTGGAAGTTCAAAGTTAGCCTCAGTAAATTAGTCAAACCTTGTCTCAAAGTTAAGAAAAGGACAGAATGTGACTCAGTGGTTAAGAGAGAACCCCTGGATTCAATCCTCAATACCAAAACAAAAAGTAGGGGGAAAACGCACATTTAGTGTGCCATTAAAGCAGGGGAATCAACTTCAATGAGGCAAGGAACTTGTTTCCCCTTAAATTACAGAAATTGTAAGAAAACCCAGAGCTTTGGTTTTTCCACTTATTTTAATTTTTAATTATTTGAGTATCTCTCAGTTGTCAGAAACTCTCCTGTTCTCATTTCCTTGTGCACTGTTTCCTAATTGGCTTCGACTCTTCAGAAAGTTCATGTGGTAAAATAGAAAGCTACAAAGGAAGGTGGGCATTTGTTGATTAAAAGACTAAGAGAAAAAACGGAAATGTGAAACTTGATTGGTTCCTTAATGAAAATAAGCCCCCGGTATAAAATCAATTTGGGGGGAACAAATGGAAATTTTTAAATATGTGTATTAGGTGATTTTATTGGGTTAATGTTAACTTTCTTAGGTGTGTTAATAGCATTATGGTTAGGTAGGACAAAGTGAATGTCCTTATTAAGAGATGCATGCTGAGGTGTTACTGAAGTCTGTGCTTTACTTTCAAATGATTCAGTGAGAATAAAAGTGCTTGGCCGGCCACCTTGACGTGAAGACAGCGCTGGCAAGCGAATTGTGGCAACGTGCTGACACACCGAATCGAGGTGATGGCCATTACTCTTTCACGTTAAAACTTCAAAAAGTGTACACCTGGTGCAGGGAGTGGCACGTGCCTGTAATCCCAGCGATTCACCAGATGGAGGCAGGAGGATCACAAGTTCCAAGCCAAACGGCAACATAGCAAGACCTTGTTTCAAAATAAAAAGGGCTGCAGCTCAGTGGCAGAGCGCCCTTGGGTTCAATCCCCAGTATCAAAACAAAACACAACAAACAATCCCGCCCCCACCCTACCCCCAAATAAACTTTAAAAGGATCAGAATAGGGCGTCTGCATTTTCCACTAAACCGATATGGCTGTTAGGTTAGGTTAGGGCCCAACATTGTGCCAGAAACCTACTAGCAGCTCACTAAATTCTATTCCTCTGGAAGTGGAGGGGAATTATAACTGGAATCCTGTTGGCTGTTTCTACTTCCACTTCCCACCATGCTCCTCCCTTCTTGAATTCTTCCTTGGGGCGGAACCACCCGAGCGGGGCTTCTGTCCCTCGGCGCTCTCCGTAGATCACTGAACTCTCATTGGCTGGGGAGCGCCGACGTCTCCTCGTGTAGTGTGCTGACATTTTCCCGTGGAGCGCGGGTTCGGATTCCAATTTTAGGTGATCGTATCAACCTAGGCTATCGGAACAGATGGCTCACAAACCTCTGCGCCTGTGAGTTGCCCTGAATCAGAACTCTGTGTGTGTGTGTGTGTGTGTGTGTGTGTGTGTGTGTGTGTGTGTACATGTGTACGTGTAGAGACGGGCTGGGGCCTTTCTCATGACAGGAAGGAAGAAGGAATAGAATAGGGGTCGCAGGGCTGCTGGGAAGCACCGGTCAAGTCTTTGCGGCTGGGATCGACCTCTTTCCAGGGTCTTGTTCACCTCGGAGAGGGGACTCTCTAGGCGACACTCACGGAAGCACCCGGAGTTAGATCTCCTGCATCTCAGGCTGTCCAGGCCTGTGACATACCTTCTCCCCCTTCATGTCTCCCTCTCCCACCCCATTTATTTAGGCCCATTGATGGGTTCTGGGCCGTGGCAGATAGGATACACAGACAGTGTCCTGGCCCTGGCGCACTTTTTATGGGGGAGGAGGGGGCGGGCATTGGGTTTCGAAAAGGAGTTCATTGACTCATTCAACAAGTATCTATTGAACAACTTCGTTGTGCCGGGGACAGTGCTAGGCTTTGCAAAGATGGAATTCCTGCTTTAATGGAGCGTATAGTCTGTAATCAAAGAACGCAAATAAGTGTTTATTTACAAGTAAATAGTAAATGTCAGGAAAAAATTTCACGGAGGATGTATAATAGTGGTATTTAACTTAATGGAAGGAATCAAGGAATGCTTCCCCCAAGAAATTGAGGCTGGAGCCCTGGTGAATATTTTTGTGTTTACTCTAGAGAAGGCTTTGAAATGTTTAAGAACGCTGTGACATGATCAAGTTTTCTTTTTGGAGAGTGATTCTGACTGCAACGTAGGGACAAATCAGAACCAAAGTAGAGGACAGGTAGGATTAGGTAGAGTTATGTTATGGTAGAGGAAAAGTTCAAGGATTGAATGTTCATTAAGGAGGTGAAATCAGTCTTGGTGATTGGTGTTGAGTTAGGAGTTGTCACTGTACGGTCATTGATTTCTCTTTCTTCCCTGGGATAAGGGCCCAGATGAGGAGATAATGAATTTTGAGGTGCTTTATGATGTGCAAACTGCAGTGTGTCTCCCAGAAGCAATTATAATTCCATGTTACAGCTGCTGTGATAGAAGTACAGAATCCTGTGGGAGCATCAGGAATAGGTTACTAATAGGAACTGGAAGACTTCCTGAAGGAAATGGTGCTTGGAAGATAAATAAAAATGCTTAATAGTTTATGATGGAACTTGCTCTGAGATGCTATGTGGATTTCTGAGATTTTGAGGAGGGAATGACTTTCCAAACTATCAGGAAGCTTCAGAGATGTGTTTGGCCAAAAAGGATGGGAAAACTTAGACTTGGGATGGGTAGGGTGGGACTATTAGTAGAGGTAACTATCTAGGGAGTGGCAGAGGCAGAGTGACCAAATTAATAGTACTGGGAGGTTTCAATTAGGAAAACTTGGAGAAAGCACAGAAGTGACAGGCCAGGGCCTGTGGAAAGCTATGTTTCTGCAGACAGTAGGGAACCTCTTAATGTTTTTGAGGAAGAAACATAAACTGATGGCTTTATGTAAGATGGATAGGAAGAAGAGAAGGCATTAGAGAAATGTAAGCGTATTCTCTACTTTGTATTCAATGCTAGATTGTCTCTGTCATATCACAGGACCTTATTGTTCAGCCTTGCAGTTATTCTCCATTCCTATTACTTCCTCATTTCCCATCCTACCTCCCACTTTAATTTGTGTTTAAATTGTGAATTTTTCATCTCCTTTCTTTCTTTCCCATGTCCATTAGACATTGTCCTTCTTGTTGATATATTTGCTTATAGTTACTTTTCCCTTCAGTCTTATCTTTCACTGTTATTAAAACAATCTTTATAAAGTATATAAGATCACATCACTATCCTGCTTGAAAATGTTCAGTAATAAGGGTAATAGATGGATACCAGAAAGACATACTGACAAAACTATAGGAACTATAATACTTTGAGTTAAAAGACACTAAGAAAATGATTTAAACAGTGGAAAAATTGTATGTCAAAATCAGAAGAACTCAGAAGTGAGATGATAGAACAAGTCACTTCACAACTTGAGACTAGTCCACCTAACCCCAGCCTCTGCCATTTTCTATCTCCTGCCCTATAACATTTTACATAGATATGTTTCATACCCCTTTCCATTTGTTTTTGATGATTAGAATGTATTCCTTTCCCTGATTATAAACTTTTTGAGGCTTTAAATGAGTCTTCCTCCTCTTTTTACTCATAACACATTCTTAGTATAGTACTTGACATATTGCACTTAACAGCGTAGGTGTCCAACATATGTTTATTGAATGAGTGACTGAAGCCCTGTATTAAGGTGGAGGCAGCAGAAATAAAAAGTTCAAAATGTGAAAAATGTTTGGAAAAAGGGCTGGGTTACTTGATGGGGGATTTTTGATGCTTGGTCATCAAGACACATGGACAAAATTTGGGAATATGAAGAAGTTGACTCAATTATGGAGAAAAGGAAAAGCTAAATTTTAGAGTTGGAGGTGTTGGTGACATCTTCAAGGGGTGCTGCCTCATAGTAATAGTTTATATGCACTGAACCTCTCGAGGTAATTGCAGAGACTGGATCACATATCGACTTAATCTAGAAGATCAGTGTGTATATATGTATGTGTGTACATTTACATATACATACATATATAAGCCTGGTAGACCCACTTGTGTTTGATGAATTGCCATAATATTTATTTTTTGTTTGCAGCTTGGCTTGTGGAGATGTCGAAGGAAAGTTTGATGTTTTATTCAATAGAGTTCGAGCAATTCAGAAGAAAAGTGGAAACTTTGATGTAAGATATTCCTTTTTATTGAATTTAATTTTACCATTGTGGTCCAACATACTAAAATAAAGTCTGAACTCCTTTCACAATTTCTTGATTGAATGCAAACTCTCCACTTTTGTTAAATTGAATTACTTTTGTGAGCATGAGAATTCAGTAGCTGTAATGCAGTGGGGGAAGAGAGACCGACATACTGTAGACCACTTTATACTTTTTGCATTTGAATCTTGTTACTTTATTACTGCACACACACACACAAAAAAAAACCCTGAAAACAGGCTAGCAAGACTTACCTAGGTGATTCTGACTGCTGGGTTTGGGAGGCACAGATCTACTTCATAAATGTGTGATACGGATTAAATCAGATGATTTATCTACAAAATGCTTCACAAACTGAAGAGCTTTAAATCAATGTTATATATGGTTGCCAACTAGACCATAAACTAAGATACAGAAGAGGATTCTAGGCATGGAGATAATTTTTTGATTAGGTTAAAGGTCAAGTAAAGATAACAGTCAGGAAATGTATTTTTAATGCCCTGTATCTCTCAAGGTATCTGATATTTTAAGTTTTGTATTTCACAGAGGATTCTTTAAAGATCTACTTCTCCATCACTAAGGAATGAAAGGGATGGTGGAATGGCAATGTAGGACTGGGAATATTTGAGGAGCACCTGATTCTCATTTCTTTTGCAAGTTCAGTTCCCTAACTCCCTCTTCCCTTTCCCCAGCTTGAATTTGACAGTCAGTGAGCCAAAATTCAATAATTCATGGAATTAATAACTGTGACAATGACTGCTAAAGAATTGTGCATTGAAGTTCTGCAAATTGATTAGGAATAAAAACCTGGTTTGAGAGACCATTAAGTAGGACAATTAGCTAAATGTTACTATCAATAATGTTTTATTTGATATTTAAAAATCTCATATGTCTGTTTAAAAAACTCATTTTAGCTGCTGTTATGTGTAGGAAATTTCTTTGGCTCCACCCCAGATGCTGAATGGGAGGAGTACAAGACTGGCATCAAGAAAGGTATAGAAACTATTTTTATTTAACATATAATTTCTACAAAATTTGGGGGGGGCTACAGTTCTTACTGTGTTATATTTCACATGTTAGTTATTTAAGAGTTTCCCTCTTGAGCTTTGCATTGTGCTAGAAAGAATGCACATACATAATCCACATGTTCACATTTTGAATTTGCTTCAATTTAGTTCCATAAAAATTATACTTGTCTAAGTTGACAGGAACTGAATAATATGCAATCAAATGTGTCCTTTGCTTTTTTCTTAAGTGTTTATTAAGCTTTTTTAGGGTCTATATTTCCTGATTATACATTAACCATCCACTTTAAATGTCACTTAATTGGCCTAGTAACATCATATAATAGTCAAACCTTGAGGTAGAGTATAGGATATCCTTAGTGGAGAGCATATTCTACATTTAGGATTGCTATGGGAGAATGCACAGACTCTATTTTTGCTATGGATATTTTTCCTACAGGGAAGCCTTTCTCTATTTCCAAAGCAGATCTAGTAAACATATGGTGTCATGTCTGTTTCTCTTACCAGCTCCTATTCAGACATATGTGCTTGGTGCCAATAACCAGGAAACAGTAAAATATTTCCAAGAGGCTGATGGGTGTGAGTTAGCTGAAAACATTACTTATCTGGGTAAGTTGATATTTTTGTGTTTATAATGAACATAATAATGTACTTTCAGAAATTAATCTCCTAGGAAATTTTTGACTGGTTTCTTCTGCCATTACTACCTGAGAAAATGGGGACTTGGTTATATGGAAGCAGGTTCCTACAGTTTGTGTCTATGCCCTTAGGACAATAGTTTTTTTCCTTTGTTAACTCCCCCACTTTCCCTCAGTCTCCTTGTGTTCCCATAACCCACTATAGACTTTCAGCCAACTAGTGGGATAAACTCCTTGCCTACAGGATATGGAGTACTTAAGGTATAAATTATGTTCAAATAAATGAAAATTCTACTTTGTGGTCTTACCTTAAACTTGCTGGATATATACTGCTTTCTTATTAGTTAGGCTCCTAATTAGCTCTAGGCTTCATTTTAAGATTTTGGCAAACTTAAGTTTTTAGTGCTGATCTTTTTACTCCCTTTGTACTTTTTCTAGTTGCAGATCTACTTTTCAATTCCAGGTTAATGTTTTCCCCCCACAACCCTCTGTATTGTTTTTAGTGATTCTTTCACTGTCTGGCCACTTTTCAAAGCACTCAAATTTTGCTTTTATCTTCCCTGATCTGCTTTCGATTTATTGCCTCTTATATCATTCAAAACTCATTTTGCCTAAAACGGTTTCACTGTTCTTTTCATTTCCTCTTTGTTGTCTCATTTCGCTAGAAACAGATATTTCCTTTGCTATAAATGCTCTCTTTTTCCCTCCCCATCATAGTCCATCTTGGTCTTTAGTCTTTATATTTGGTTGTGGCCCTTACATAAGCAACCTTATCTTACTCCAATCATGTGGGACTCCTTTAAACAAAAAATGAAGGGAAGACTTTTTATTATTTATTTTGTTTGTTTTGTTTTGGTTTTGCTTTTATTTATTTATTTTTGTGTGTGTTTTGTTTTGTCTTTATGGTGCTAGGGATGGAACCCATGGCCTCACATTTGCCAAGCTTGTGCTTTACCACTGAGCTGTGTCCCCAGCACCTATGCTTGTTTTTAACCACAGTTGTGAGACATACATTTTGAAATTCCTTTGTTGTACATCTTAGAATAGGCCTGATTTATGGCAATTATCAGTGTAGTTTTAGATTTAAGAGTAAGAAACCTACCATAGATATTTAGCAGCCATTTTGCCAGATGAATAGTTCCAAAATATTTAGCTTATTTCTGTGAAATGTGTTTTGAGATCCAGTGAGAGGAATAAATAGTGATTGATTGATTGATTGATTGATTGATTGTCATGCTGATCACACACAGGGCCTTGTATATGCTAGGCAAGTGCTCATATGGAGCCACATCCCCAGCCTGCAAGCAGTGGTCTTGATGGTGAACAAATGATAATGAGATTTAGGTACTGGCAGAATATCTAATATATAGTTGGAAGAGATAGCTTTTTCTAGAGTATATAAACAGGATCAGTGTTGAATAATGTAGGCTTTGGGGAGGAAGATGAAAAATAAAGCTGAAAAGAGGACCAAGTTATTAAGGAAGAAATATAGTGAGAAGGGAAGTAGGTAGATGTACTTCATGGGGGGATATCTTTGGCTAGGGGGTAGGCTAAGGGAGATGTTTATAGTACTGTTTGGAGTAATAAAGATATTGTCAAGTTCATAGAATCTATAGGGTGATTAGCAGCCTTTAAGAGTGGTAGGAGAGGGAAACTAGATTGTAGTGGGTTAAGAAACTAAGAAGTAAAGCACTTAGAGAGTAGGTGCTATTCTTCAAAAATTTGAAAATGAAGAAGAGAAAGTTCCTTAGGATGTGTGTTCATTTTGGATGGGGATGATTGAGCATATTCTATTCTTTTCTAAATAGAGCCAATTGAGAAGAAACTCAGAAAAAGAAGTAAAAATTGATGGGACAAGTCTGGGATAAAACAGGAAGGAATGGCATCAAGACCACAAGCTTGGAATATAATTTTAGAAGAGAGTAAAGTCTTATTTTCCCAAATAGTTGCTTTTTCCATATATTCTCCTTTTCTTAGAAGTTGCAGCCTTTTGTAGACTATAGCTTCCTCAGAGCTGCAATTAGTTTTTCTTATTGCCTTTTCCTGTTTTCAAGTCTAGGTTTCTTTTAGTCTATGTAGCGTCTTCTCTAAAAGGCAGGAGGCCTTTTTCTTCTTCATCACTGCTTCCCAATTTTTATCAATATTTGTATCACAGCTGGTATGAACAGACTCACCCATGCACATCAGCAGCCTCCACACAAGGACTGCTCAGACTTACTGAACTGTTGCAGTCAGACAACATTGATATCCAGCAGCCAGGGGTAGGCTTCAGGAGTTTACACTCCTTCAGGCATACAGAATGGCGAGGATATAGGAGAGTTGTGGCATGAGAAGAAAGATTCATTGCCATATTGATGGTGTTTTCTTCTGCAATTTTGATTGAAACCTGTCCATTTTTCTTTGAACTAGGTCGTAAAGGTATCTTCACTGGAAGCTCGGGCCTGCAGATTGTATACCTCAGTGGGACAGAGTCATTAACTGAACCAGTTTCAGGTTACAGTTTTAGTCCTAAGGATGTATCTTCCCTGAGAACAATGCTGTGTTCAACATCCCAGTTTAAGGGTGTTGACATCTTGCTTACATCCCCATGGCCCAAGTATGTGGGGAACTTTGGGAATTCTTCTGTGAGTAGTGCTTGTTGGAATTTCTTAAAGAAAATTTCACTGGCTTAAATTGACTCTTTGATTTTTGAAAAAATTTCTTTTTTGTATTGGATATTGTAACTCTTGATACCTTTCACTAGAAATCTTTGGTGAACTTTTTCAATATTCTCCAAGCTTTATAAACTGACCAGAACAAAAGTTGATCTCATAAAAATATGGTTCACAAATGAGATTGCTGAAATCGTAATTATATATGAGTGGTTCTTTAAATTTTATTCTCTGCTTCAAGTTTCTCAAGCCTTCTCTTAATATGTTTTGAGAGTTTACCAATTTTCAGTGAAAAGGTTTATAACCATTGGCAGCCCTGCAGTTGTATTTTCTCCTTTCCATTCTAGATTATTGCTTTTTGGCTATCAAAGCATTTCTAAAAATTGAATCATTGTGGGTTTGAGTTTAGTAATCTAAAGATGGGAAAAATATTTTGCAATTTTGTGCTTCTCTGTTAGAAATACTTCAGTATTGGAATGCACTGGAGCTCATCTATGCATTTGACTTTAATGTTTTTAAAAGTAACCTCAAGTATGTATACCAAGAGTTACAGCTGACGTGGAGAATGAAATACTATATTGGTGGAAATCAGCCCAAGAAAGATATAGTAAATGTTGTATGTAGGCTGGGGATATAGCTCAGTGGTAGAACACTTGCTTAGCCCTGGGTTCAATCCCAACATGAAGGAAGAAGGAGGGAAAGATTGTATGTGAGTACAAAAAGTATCAACTGAGCCTCAGTGAAGAATGCACTTGGGAACAAATTCCCATGAATGGGTTCATAATTACCAATGATGATCTAGAAGAGGGACTAGTAGACCACGGCCAACTTTAGCATCCAAGATAACAGACATTATCAAGGAAAATATTAACAGGAAAAGAGACAGAGCTCTCCTCTTCTACCAACCCATGGTTATTTTTCACCTGTAATACAAGGGGTAATGCTAGTTGTAGCATAATGATATAGTAGAGCAAGGGAAGATACAGAGAAGGGGTGCCAAAGTAACCATAGAAGGGAGAAAGACACATGGTGCTCTGTAAGGAAGGATGGGAAAATTAAGCCCTTTCATTTGGTGGGGGTGGTGGGATGCTAAAAAAGGACTTTGATTAAAGTTTAAAAATAACTACAGGATATTTATGGGGAAAAAAAAACCATAGAGTCCCCAGTCCCTAAGATACTATAACTAACTTCAAGGCCAATTCCCTGCTCCTCAGAAGAAACCCAAAGGAGGCAAGAATAAGACCAAAGGAAGTGTCTGCCTTAACTTAGTAGAAAATAAACTTTGCTAATTTATTTCTACCTAATAACTTATTTTAGAACAAATAATGTCATGGATGAGAAATCATGTAATTGGTCATTAACAGAAGCTAGGAATGTTCCGGGAACAGGCTTAACTTTTGAAAAACTTTGTTACTTATAAGCCTTTTGGCAAGGGTGTTGGTTGTATCCTTCTGCAAACTGCCCATATATCCTTAACTGTAGCAAAGTAAAGGTTTATATGCTTACGTGAGGAGATCCTTGAATATTCTGTTGGATCCTTGGAGTTCCGAAGGTTAGCTTTTAAATTTTATTTTCTGCATTGACTATGACTATCTGTGTTGTCAGATACATAGTTGCACTACAAAGCACCTTATAGAGGTACATTTTTGTGGGCTCCAGAGAAAGACCTTACTTTCTAAAAGAGGTTTTAATAATCTGTTTTGGATGTTAGTATGGAGCAGTTACCTTGCTTTTAACTTCTGGTTTCTAATAATTATTCCTATTTCTTCAGAGTAGTCCAGTAGCCTTGTGTTTGATTTTTCTCTGATTTCTATAATTCACTGTACAAGTCCTGCTGCCCACATTTGTATCCATATACAAATTTCAAAGATGTTTCAAAGAATCTTATTTCCTGGTAATTCCTGAGTCTGTGTGGATGACCAAGTTTCTATTTACTAGGGAGAAGTGGATACCAAAAAATGTGGCTCTGCCTTGATCTCCAGTCTTGCCACAAGCTTAAAACCAAGATATCATTTTGCTGCTTTGGAAAAGTCTTATTATGAGAGGCTTCCATATAGGTGAATAACACTTTATTCTTTTTGACTTTTTGAAGAATTTGTCTTGAATTTTCTGTGTGCAGACATTGTTCATTTTTAGTTATATAACGTCTTGATTCCTTTCAGTACTGAAACAAGTGACCTTTAAGTCATTGATCTTCTGTGTTTGTTCCCTAACTTGAAATAAAATTGGGCTGTAAAGTCCCTTTAAGTTTGAGGGTTGGAGGTTATAGTACTGTATAATCATTGTAGCTTTTTGTCATACATTAGGTCCTATTATCATTGGGTCAAAGCAGTTCTATTGATGTAGTATTGAAAACTCAGTTCTCAGTATAATAACTTTGGAATTATTTTAGTTTAGGAATCACATACTTGCATCAGTTCTCTCCCCTTACTCCCTGCTTTTTGTTTGTTTGAATTTAACTTTTTCCTTTTAATTAAAACAATTGTTGCTTGGTGTAATAAACTTTTAAAACATAGAAAAGCTCACAAAGTATTTTGTTACATATATAGTTTTTATTATTTTTTCTGTGTCATATACATACTTTCGTATATTTATGTTTTACCTAGGGGGAAATAAATCATAGTAAATGTTACTATTAGAGGCATGTTTTTTCCACTTACAGCACTTTTGTTTGTTTGTTTGTTTGTTTGTTTTGTTTTGTTTTGTTTTGTTTTAGTTTTGTTATTTTAGCTTCTTATTACACAAAAGAAGAAAGAATAATAAAATGAACCATTATGTCCCCATCAGCTAGCTTCAGCAATTATCAACATTTTGCCAATTTCACAACTGTTTTTTAAAACGAAATGTTGGAGTTTTGGTTATTTTCAGAGACATGATCTCATTTCTTTATAACAATAATCCAGTGAGTTAAGTACTTTTAAACTACCAGATAAATAGGTAAATCCTACTAGACAGGTAACTTCTCTGAGATTATATGGTTTATGGTGGCAGATTTAGGACCTCTGGTCTTTTCATGGCCCCACATATGGAGCCTACGTATTTACATATTTCATAATTAAAAATCAAAAGTAAAATGCTGGTAACCTGTTATCTCTCAAATATGTTCTAGAAACCATGTCGTTCTACAAGAAAATGCACAGCATGCCACTCGGTTCATAGCCCTTGCAAATGTTGGAAATTCAGAAAAGAAAAAGGTAAAGATTTGAATATTTGGCAGTAGGTTAATGTTCATTGTCTGCTTGATAAATGTTTCTCTTGCCCATGTAGCATTCAGATCTTCCCGTCTCCCCAATTGCAAGGTCCCAGCAGCTTCAGTGATTCTTTTGTAGAGTTAAAGTAATGAAAGATCAGGTTTCCCTGGGTGTTTTTTAGGATATTTTACAGGTTTTTTAGGATCTTTTAAAGGTTTGAAAGAATAGTTTCAGTGGAATAAAAGCAAAATATCAAATGAGCAGTGTTCCTTTCCTTCCACATCCATGTGGTTGTCTCTATGGGTATTTGTGACTTTGCCCTCGGATGGTACTCTTCCTTGCTCTCTTAACAACTTCCTTTAACTGAAATAATAAAATTCTCCTGAGGATTTACCTGAATCTTCCTTGGCTTTGGAAATTATTAGTGATATCTGAAATCCATCTTTGTATTGGAAAGAAGTTCAGGTGATAAAGAAGAATATACCACAAGGGTATATATATATATTCTCACTGCCTGAGAGCATTTCTGATTTCCTAGGGAAAAAAACAGCTTGTTGTGGATTGAGACAGTTAAAATCAGAATAATCGGTCCAGTGGGAAAATAGGCAGAATCATCTGCCTGAATAATCTACAGCTTATTCCTGTATAATGTGCCACAGAAAATGTACAGACAAAAGATAAACAAATACACATTTAGTTCTTTTTCATATTTTAAGCTTTTAAGCTTAATTCTTTTTTAGCAAGTTTATATATATATTTTTTAAAATTTATATATATATATATATATTTTTTTTTTTTTTTCTTTCCTTTTTGGAGGTGCTGGGGTTTGAATTCAGGGCCTTGCACATACCAGGCAAGGACTCAAGCAGTCTACCACTGAGCTATATCCCTACCTTTTTTAGTTTTCATTTTGTAATAGAGTCCTGCTAAGTTGCCTAGGCTGGCCTTGAACTTGCAATTCCCCTGCCTCATCTTCCCTAGTAACTGGGATTACAGGAGAGTGCCACCTCACCAAGTTGTAATTATTTTTAATTGACCTTTCAAACTGAATCACACTCTTAATATTTTTAATCTGTGGCTTTACCCCCAGAAACACATTAAGCAACTCATACTTCAGCTGAGGAGTGTGCACATTTTAAAGTTGGCAGGCATTCATCTCAAAACTTTGTTCCAGTCCGCACTCCTACTAGCAATATATTTTTCTTTCCTCTCCACACTCTCACTGGGTAGTGTCAATTTTTTATTGAAGGTTTTGCCAATCTGATAGATGGTGTATCATTTTTACTTAGTTGCATTTCCCTGATTGTGGTAAGGATAAGCATCTATTCAGTTCTAAAGTTTTCAATCTCTGCTCTTAGTCAAAGATTCTAGACATTTATATGACTATTTACTTCTTTGCTGGTAGTTCCTAAGAAAATTTTATCAGCATATATAGCAGAATTTGTATAATATGGGAGGGAAACCTTAAGTTTTCCAATTGTAAGTTTCATTAGGGAAAAAGAATGATAGTGCCATGATTATGTTGACAGAATCTGTTCATTAAGATGAAGGACTCAGGAGAGAAGCAGCTTATCTTCAAGGACTATGGAGCTAGTCCCTCTGGACAGTTATTTCTATTCCTTTATCTGAGTAAGGGCCCTTGATTTGTGTAAGGGTTGGACTTTGGTTTGTTGCTCATTATTTCATCAGTGCTCAGCTACCCCTACAGAGGCCACTGAATTGACTCTTGATCTACCACCATATATTCTCTGAGCCACAGGTAAACTTTTAATTTTAATCAATTTCAGACTCTTTCTGTGAAATCCTCACAGTAAAACAGGTTTACTATATTTGAATAAGCAGTATTTCCCTTAATGTTATGTTTTTGTTTTGTTTTTTCTGTAAAGTATCTTTATGCATTCAGTATTGTTCCCATGAAACTAATGGATACAGCAGAACTGGTAAAACAGCCTCCAGATGTCACTGAAAATCCTTACAGAAAATCTGGGAAGGAAACATCCATAGGAAAGCAAATTCCTATCCCTGAGGTACATTCTGATCAAGGGGTGGTATTTTCTGGGCAGGGTTGCCACGTTTGCCAGGTGTACATTTTTTGGTAGGAACGGGAGTACTGGGAATTGAACCCAGGAATGTTTTACCACTGAGCTATATCCCTAGCCTTTTTTATTTTGAGAAAGGATCTCATTAAGTTGCTCAGTGCTTCACTAATTTGCTGGCCTTTATTGGAAGAAATCCTAGTTCTTGGCCGGCAGCAGTGAACGACCTTGGACTTGCAATCCTCCTGCCTCAGCCTCTGGAGTCACTGGGATTACAAGTATAAGCCACTGTGCTTGGTGCCAGTTGTACTTTTCCTGGGTATAGTTTTAGTACATAAGACAAGTTTAATCCTCAGAATAAAAATCTTATTTTTCCTTAGAAAATTATGGTAATGTTTAGAAAGTATAAGTACATTTCAGTTAAGCTGGTATTTTTTTAATTTTAATTTGAGGCTAACAGTCATGTTAAGTCTTTCTTTGTCTAAATTTGTTTCACATATTGGGGTTTGAATTTCATATGTTAAGTTTTTCCTTGTTTAAAAGTTGATTATCTAGTCTTAGCTCTTCAAGTAGAGATCTAGCTTGGTAGCAATACAATCTATAATTTTATTATGATTGCTAATAGGGAATAAGAGTCACTGTGAATAAATTTTCCTATTAGTAGATTTTTCTGAAATTATTTTTTTCCCACTAAAGCAACAAATATCAAATTTCCTTATTAGGATTTATGGTCTGCTTTCTCAGACATTTTTGTCTTTTCAAAAAGACTTTTTTGTCTTCTCTTTTTACTCTTGTTCCTAATGACTGATTTCTCATCTCTTTAATTAAAGTTGAATTAGACTTGTTCAACCTGTGAAATTGTGGGACTATCCCTTCTCCCTATTGAGAAAGGAAAAGGAATTTTGGGTGGGTTTATACTGTTCTGTTTTAGGCAACAGTTGCTCTATAGCCTGCATTTTAACTTGTGTTCCAAAGAAATGAAGTTGGTAGCATGGTATGAGGAGATATGTGACTGAGAATCTAGGCACCTGGGTTGGAAAAATATTTTTCTTTCCTAGAATAGGCAGAAAGGGCAATAGGAAACATATACTAGACATGGTGAGAATGTTCTCTTATATGTGAATGGTTGACTTTTTGTCCAATGGTTAGTTGAATAATATACTTTTCTCTCTTTGTTCATTCCAGGAAGAATCAGCCTGTCAATTCTTCTTTGATTTAAATGAAAAGCAGGGAAGAAAGCGTTCATCCACAGGTAGAGATAGCAAATCTCCTCACCCAAAGCAGCCTCGCAAACCTCGTAAGTACCTTGGTTTCAGAGATTTCCTATTATTTTGGATTTGTTTGGAAAGTAGCGTTATGAAGAGATCATCTTCTAGCAGAAGGAAATTGTACAGAGGCATTAGGAGGAAAAGTAAAAATAAAATATATAACGATGACCTGGCTTTACACAAAGTATATCCTTTGTGTCTATAAGACATGATGAAGTAAAGTACATACAAAACCTATAGGTTAATAAAATTATAGAATAATCAAACTGAGAGGAAGGACTTTAAGTCCAAATTTTTGGGATCCTCTCTCCACCCTTTGTTTCAAAAATGAAGAAGCTGACTTTGAGAGGGTAAGATGTTACCCAGGGTCTAGAGGTTAGCCAGTGGCATAGCTGAGACTAGAACAGGATACGTAAACCCAGTCTAGAGTTCTTTCATTGTAGCTTTTTGCCAGTTACGTGCTACTTTAGTCAATGTGTGATTATCCGTTGGTGGATCACCTTCCTGTGGATTAGTTACAAATTCAGAACTTTTCCAAAAGAGGTTTAGTTTTGTTGATAATGGTGCTGCGTGGAGGAACACATGTCCAGCCCACTGTGGCAATGCTGTATGCAGTCTCTGCCGTATATAAATATCAGTTGAAGCTGAATTCTGTAGGGTGATTATATATTACAGTGCTTAGATCATAATGACACTTGACTTTCTTCCACTTAAAGCTCAGCCTCCAGGACCATGCTGGTTTTGCCTTGCCAGCCCTGAAGTGGAAAAGCATTTGGTGGTCAACATTGGTACACATGTGAGTTACTTCCATGGACCTTTGCCTTTTACAGAGAAGATTCCTGCTTATGTGTTTTTTATTAACTTTATTGAGGCATGATCCACATATGAAACTTACCCATTTTAAGTATACAGCGATTTTCAATAAGCTTACTGAGTCATGCATCCATTATGTAATACAGTTTTAGAACATTTCCATCACTCCAATAAAATTTCATGTGCCCATTTATAGTTAATCTTTGTTCCTACCCTCAGCCCCAGATAACTACTAGTCTACTTTCTGTCTTTATAGGTTTGTGGATTTTGGACATTTCATATAACCAGGATCACATAATATGTGTTTTTTTATGTCAGCCTTCTTTTACTAGTGTCATATTTCTTGAGGTTCATCCACGTTATAGCATATATCAGTATTTTATTCCTTTTTATCGCCAAATAAGATTCCTTGTATGCATATACCACATTTTATTTATCATTCATCACTTATTGGATGTTTGAGTTATTTCTACCTTATGGCTATTAGGAATAATACTCTTATGTAAAATTTACATGCAAGTGTATGGTTTTATTCAGGTTGAGAGAAGCCCTGATAAACTATGCATGTCTCACAGGGAAGTCATTCTGTTTCATAAGGGGCATCTTAGGTCTTGTTTGTGACTCAGCTTAACACCTCAAGCAGGAGGCCATGTGAACATTTTAGCCTATAGCCTAGACAAAATAATTGAATTTCATTTACCTATGCTATCCTTTGTCTGGTAGAAATGTCTTGAAAACTTCTGATGACCTTTGTATGTCTGGCAAAGGGTTTAGAATTCCCTCTCTCAAGCCATTCTTCTTGATCACCTTTTATTAGACTTTTCCCCTAGCTTTCTCTGCCTGAGTTGAGCCTTTCTCCAGGGATGTAGATAGAACTGTGCTGATGGCCCATAGCCACAAACTGGTAAAAAGAGGAGAAAGTCTGCTTAGAGTCCAAACATACTTTTGCAAAATTAGTTTTTAAATTTCATTTTATTGCTGGGAGAAATATTTATTCATATTCTATTTATATATTGTTTGAAATAATCTAAGTCTGGAACAGATTAGAGAGCGCATTTGAAAGGGATGGAGGAGATTTTGCAGGTGTGAACCTGTTCACAGGAACTGGAAGTATGCTTCAGAGGTGAAAAACTATTTAGTTTAGCCTTTAATAAACAAAGAATACATATCACAGTATATAAGTTAATGTTTATGACAGTGACCCTGTGACAAAGAGAAGGCCAGAAGACAGACTTCTGGAGTAACCTTTTAAAACAAACACAGAAAAATGGTTATGCAAAAATAAAAAAATATATTTTAGTGCCTGTGAGGTTTTGATGAACTTAATCATCTGGAAAATTAACTTTGTAGATTTGCTTGGTCTTCTCTGCCAAATAAATCAGGGATACTTATGCTTTAGTTTGTTTTCAGTACATATCCTGTCATTATATTGGACTTTCTCAGTATAGAAGAGAAATAAATGACACCTTTCTTGAGCCTTAGTTTTGAATCCTATATTTGTCTGCATTGTGTGGTCACTCACAGTGTCTTCCTTTCAGAGAGTGTGTAATGGTAGAACAGTCTTGCATGTTTTTATTTTGACAGAAATATTTTAGTTGCTATGAAGACTGAGATTCATTGTTAGGAACCATTGTTTTCTACCTCTTTTAATGTATCTGAGTTCAAGGTTTCTCCTTCCTTCCACCCTATTAGGTTGTATGTCTCCTTTCACTTTATACAATTTAGTCAGTAACATAAAGCTGTAGGGACATTGGATACTAATCAGGTCATCTTTGTCTTTTTTATGTATATTTGGGGGTGAGATGTGGGATTGGATATTATTGGGAAGGCAGAAAGTGGTCATTTTGAAATCAGAAGTGGTATCTTGGTGGACGTCGGATTCTCCAGGAGTTTGGGACGAGCGGCCTGGAGTTCCCTGCTTTTAGTCACGTCCGCATCAGTAGTGTCGGTCATCTCGCGTTTCTTAGAAGAGTACTTGAGCTCCACTCCGCAGCGGCTGAAGTTGCTGGATGCTTATCTTCTGTATATACTACTGACCGGAGCTCTGCAGTTCGGTTACTGTCTCCTCGTGGGGACTTTTCCCTTCAACTCTTTTCTCTCGGGCTTCATCTCTTGTGTGGGGAGCTTCATCCTAGCGGTATGCCTGAGAATACAGATCAACCCACAGAACAAAGCAGATTTCCAAGGCATCTCCCCAGAGCGAGCCTTTGCTGATTTTCTCTTTGCCAGCACTATTCTGCACCTTGTTGTCATGAACTTTGTGGGCTGAATTGTTCCCAGTTACTAAATTGAGGAGTAGGAGACTGAAATAATGTTCACTTTTTGATGTCTCTTGGATAAAAGTTATTGAGACGGAAACTTGTCGCACCCATAGATGCTTCAGATTTGTACTCACTCTTGACTCTTGATTTGGTCTGAGGTGGAGAGCCCAGAGAAGTTTTTTCTCTTTGTGTCAGACCAGCTTTGTAATGACCGTTTGTTAACATGACCTCTGCTTTTCATTAATTGTAACTTTTTACCTTCCACATTAAAAAAACTACATACTAAAAAAAAAAAAAAAAAAAAAAAAAGAAGTGGTATCTTTCTGTGGTTCAAGGGCAAATGGTGATAATTGAAAAATTGTTTTTAAGTTTGGACCCTGGGAGGGACAACCCAACTGGTTTTTGTTCCAACTCTAGTATTTGAAGCCTAAAACCTTCTTGTGCATTCCCAGTTCATTTGATTCTTACATAGAAATTTGTTACACCCAAAACCAGATTCTTAAACAACTCTAGAATATCTGTTAATAGTGTTTTTAAGCACTTTTTCCTATATCCTCAGTCTCACTATTTACCTACTATTTTATTGTACTGAGGATTGAACATAGGGCCTTGTTTTTAGCAAGCACTCTACCACTGAGCTACATCCCCAGCCCTTTTTATTTTATTTTGAGACAGGGTCTCACCAAATTGCCAAAATTGGCCTTACTGGTGATCCTCCTGCCTCAGCCTCCCCAGTAGCTGTGATAATAGGTGTGCACCACCATGCCTGCCACAGGCTTACTCTTTGCATAAGCTTTGCTCCCTTGAGGGTCATACATGAAGTATTGCTCTCAACTCTTTGTTCTTTAGTGCTACCTTGCTCTGGCCAAAGGAGGCTTATCTGATGACCATGTTCTCATCCTGCCCATTGGACACTACCAGTCAGTAGTGGAGCTTTCAGCAGAGGTGGTAGAAGAGGTGGAGAAGTATAAGTCTACCCTGAGACGCTTCTTTAAGAATCGAGGGAAACGGTGTGTTCTGTTTGAGAGAAATTATAAAAGCCATCACCTCCAGCTACAGGTAGGTAGTATCTGTCTAGAAACTTGGAAGGACATTCTGGTAAACTTGATATTGATAAATAAGTATTTAAATAATGGCTAACTTTATTATTTAATTTTAATTTAATATTTAAAGTATTTAATATGAATTTTCATAATAATTTTTAAATAATGTTCATTTAAAAGGCTCAGAGTATCTGATGATAACCCCAGAGATTTCATAGGGAAGTAAAGGATGGGTGTAAATGAATAGCAAGATGATGAGTGTCTTGTTTAGAAAAGGTGTGGGAAGGTTCCAAGGAAGACATGGGCCTTCCTGGGTAAGAGTTTGGAAAGGATTGAATATTTTCTGTGGAGGACCTGCATGAGTGAAGACTTAGAGGTAGGATGTAATCTCAGAGCTGGCATGGGGCTAGCAGCTCAGAAATTTGCCCATTGTTTATAGAAAACTGGTTTGTAATTGTGGTCATGTCTTTCTGGCTCATTTGTTAAGTTTTCAAATGGGCTTGACTCTGCCACATATATTATATAGGAGCTGATATTGACTTGAAAACAGAGAGATCTTTCTTAAGCTTTTCCTGCATCAGAGATTGGCTCCCACATGTGGCAATCTAGCTCATAAGTTTAAGTCCTACAGACAGGCTGACAAAGGCCTGTCTGGCCTGAGGAGAGTCTGGGCTGAGGGGTGTTTTCTCTACCCCTGTGATGGATTTGCTATTTCTCTGAGACTGTGCAGAAACCTTTCTGGGACCTGTACCAAGAATTCCTCTTATTCCCCCCACCTCTGCCCAGGTCATTCCTGTGCCACTCAGCTGCTGTGCTACTGATGACATTAAAGATGCCTTCATTACCCAGGCACAAGAGCAACAGATAGAGCTCTTGGAAATCCCAGAGCACTCTGACATCAAGCAGGTGAAACAAAAGGGGATGGGGATGGAAATAACTTTTTTAAACTGTAGTTCTACTAAGTACTTTGGGATCTGCAGCTAGTCACAGATCTGTTTTCTTTGCTTCTAGACTGAATTCTTTGCTAAATCAGAGCTTATAAAAAATTGAGCTAGGATTTTAGATTTTCAAAACACTATTGTATGCCCTCATACAACTCTGTTTACTTTAGATTGCACAACCTGGAGCAGCATATTTTTATGTTGAACTCGACACAGGAGAGAAACTTTTCCACAGAATTAAGAAGAATTTTCCTTTGCAGTTTGGAAGGTTTGTATAAGTTTTCCTTCACTTCAATATATTTTTGCTGGATCTACTGAAACAAAGTGGTGGCCTGCATGAATAATTGATAAAAAGTCAAAGAGGAAATAGTCCTTTACAGAAGGAACTTATAGTTTTAGGGCAAGACAGGTATTTATGTATATGACAACCATGTGATGCAAAATGCAAAGAACACCATGACAGAGTTTTGGAGAGAATTGTCCTTTAGAAATTCAGAGAAGAAAAGAACTCATTAGTATGTGGCATAAATCTTTATGAAAGGGTCAAAGTTGAACCTGAGAGATAGATCTAGAGGACAGATTAGGGTGAGGGCACTCCAGCTAGGGGTGTGACGTGCTACCATTGAGCATGTGCTCTGGGTCAGGCACTATGCCAAGAACTTTACATATATTTCCTTATTTAATCTTCACAACTCCATAAAGTAGGTACTGTCATCCCAATTTTCCAAGGTAGAGAGAGATGCCAGAGCAGCACCAAATGAACTTTCCTCAAAGATAGATGTGTTCTATAAAGCTACACTATCCAATATAGTAATCATTAGCTACATGTGACTACTAGACACTTGAAAATGTAGCTAAATGACAAAGGGATTGAATTTTTAATCTTATTTAATTTTAATTAAAGTTTAAATAGCTGTATCTGGCTAGTTGCAGTTATATTGGATATCATGGTTTAACAGGGGTTAAGTAGCATGTCCATGGTCACACAGTGAAAGGTTCAAATCCAGGTCAGGTACCCCCCAAAATGTGAGCTCTTGACCTCATTATTCTGCAGTTCTAAGAACCTGAATGAGACTTCATTTGTGCTTCTCATATTAGGCAGAACATGAGTACAAGATCATGTAGGAAATAGAATCAGTTACACAAAGATCAAAGACAGAAATGGTTGACAAGAAAAGACAGAGTATAGAAGGGAGTAGAAAATGTACAGAATGGATTATTTGATACTGGTGTCAGTGAATTGCAGCTATATTTTAGGACTGGGCTTTGAGTGAGCCTTGCTTTCTTCCTCATACTAATTTGGAAAGCCTCCAAGAGATTGCTCCATTGGATAAATCTAATAAATGTAGTCATCTACATTTTCAAAGAGATAATTGAAAGTGAAAACAAATGTGTTTTACACTCTAAACATATGACTTGATCTTTTGTTGTTGCCTTGACAACAGATGCAGATATGCAGTGATGATATAGGCACATGATTACCAATACACACAGGCATGTAAAGTCCATAGGCATGTAAAGCCAACAAAGAGAAGATCCTTTGAGTGACTTGGAGCTTATGATAGTCATTGATATTTTCAACCAAGTGTTTTTCCAAATACTGATATGAGTTAATAGCATTTTATGTGTAACAAAATACTTTAAAAGCCATTTTTTTCCCCTCTCAGGTGTGTAAGAAAATGAAGAAGTAGGTGTAGGGAGCTAGAACTTGAGCTCAGGTCTTTTGGACTTTTAGAAGACTTGTGATTTATTTCCAACTCTTCTATTGTAGCTTCAGAATAGAAAATAACCAAATAGATGCATAGAATTATTTCTAATATATCAAAATAAATAAAAATATAAAGCAACAAATTAAAAGCAGCACATGTATATTTGTCTATATGTAATTATTCTTTGGTCTTCAGAGCCAAGATAAGTTGTTTTCTTCATATTGAGCTTATGTTGGTGTGCCTGTGTAGGTATGAGTCCCGGAGAATAAGAGGCAGAAGCAGTTTAAGTCAGAATAGTTATGACATCTGACTGCACCTAACCTTGGAAAACTCATGTTCTAGTTGGGATGACCAAACTATAGTTTAAAGAAGGATCACAGATAATAGGGTGTTTTGATTGTTACCTCTGTACATCATAAAATCTTGTAAGTGCTCATTTTCGAATCTTATAGGTGAGGAAATCAAGACTTAGAGAGACGAAGTAATCTGTTCAAGTCATAGTGGCAGAGCTAGAAATGGAATCCAGTCTCTGATCTTTCTGACTTCAGTGCCTGCCCTCTTCCCACTATTCCATGTTGCTTCTTTAAATACCAATAATATAATTCAAGTTGTTCCAGAGAAGAAGTAAATGAGATATGAGGGATTAGGAAAGAGGTAGGACCTGAGCTGGTCACTTAAAATGGGCCTGATTCTGATAAACAAGATGGCAGAGATGGCACGCAGGGCAGGAGAACAGTATGAGCAGTCAGAGAAATATGCATAGTTGTCTTTGGTGATTTGGGGTATGACTGGAGAAAGACCGAGGAAGGAGAGGGCTTAAAGTGAGTATTTCTCATTTTGACCCCTTTTTGCTCTTCCTGTAGGGAGGTATTGGCCAGTGAAGCTATTCTTAATATTCCTAACAAGTCTGACTGGAGGCAGTGTCAGATCAGCAAAGAAGAGGAGGAGATTCTGGCTCGTCGCTTCCGCAAAGACTTTGAGCCCTTTGACTTTACTCTGGATGACTAAGCAAAGGGAAGGGAAGGTTACTTTATGAACCTCATAGGAAATTGTCACAGTCTTCCACAGGGACTGTTTCCCTGCCTCTTTTTTGTGCATTCCCATGGAACCTGCCTGCAGCAAGAGGCCTAGGAATGAGTTTTTTTTTTTTTTTTTTTTTTTTTTTAGAAAAATCATTCTAGGATAAAAATTCTATGTTAAAAGCATATCTGTTATCCAACTCTAAAAACAACCTGTGTTTATCTACATTTTCAGAAACTTAAAACTATTAAATAAAATTCAGATGCTTTTCTATGGTTGAGAAGGATCTTGTGTTCATGTTGCCTATGACCATTGACAGAAATGTGGTAGTATATGTAAGAGGAAAGGCAGAGCTTTGGGCCCAACTGTTAGTCCAGAATCACACAGGGTGGTTTCTCCCTGAACAATCCAGGATGGAGAAGGGTCTCATTGGCTTTGCTATTTTTTTTTCCACAGTACTAGAAATTGTACCAAGGGTCACTGTACCGCTGAACTCTATCCCCCAGCCCTTTTTATTTTAGAGAGAGGGTCTCACTAAGTTGCTTGAACTTGAGATCCTCCTGCTTCAGCCTCCAGAGTTACTAGGATTAAGGCTTGTACCTCTATGCCCTGTGCTATTTTTCTTCCATAGCATATGAAACCTTCACTTCTTCAGACAATTAAATCCTATGTGCCATGCATTTTTCTAGGCTCTAAGAGTATATTCATATCTCAGTATGGTACCTGTTATCCAGAATTTACAGTCTAACTGGGAGGAGAATGAACAGGTTTATGAAAAAAATGAGTTCTGCTTTGAATATGCTATTTCAGATGTTTGAGATATCTAATGAATGTGTTTGCTGTGCTGTTGTATAATTATAAATTCATAGAGATCTGGGTTGGTGATAAGGCTTTAGGGATCACCAAGATATAGGCCATACTGAAATCATGAGTATGAATGAAAATAAGATGAATACAGTCCTTAACTAAAGATGACCACTATTTAAGAAGTGCTTGGATACAGTGATCCAACAGTACATGGGGAAGCCAAAAGAAAAATAGTCATTCCTACATTTTGGACATTTATTACCTAGAAAGTTTTACTTAATCCTCACAAAATCTCTATGAAATATTAATTACCTGTATTTACACATGAAAAAACTTGAAGCTTGCAAATCTGAAGATCATTGAGCCTAGGGGTCACTCAGCTTAAGACTTCTAAAAAAAACTTGAACTGTTACATGTTCTGAGAATGGGAATATTTTTAAAAGTGAACTATAAGAACCAATCTGATTTCTGCAAAGATGGACACTTTGGGATCAGTGATCACCATTACTCTGACTGAGTTCCCAGCAATTCTGAATAAAAATTATGAGATTGCAGCTCCACCTGTGAAGACTGGACACACTCTAGCACCATCTAGGCTGTACACACAAAGGATAGATCTTCATAGTGTCATGACAATCTGAGCCACAATCCTCTTTGCTCTGCCCAACTTTAAGGGATGTGTTCTGAGAGATTCTACTTGTCATTAGCTCCAAGTCTAATACTCCAGTTCCATGTAAACGCTCAGTTATGGAAACCAGCATCTCCCATACGAACTGTGATGGATGTTCCACATTAACTTGCTATGTATCGTGCGGTGCTCAACATTCTGGTTGCACTGACATTTCTTTCAGATTTGATTTCCTAATGCTTTTATGGTGAATTATCTAGATCCCTAGGTTCCCTGAAGCAGATGACTGACTCAAATGAAGAACAGAGCTGGCGCCCCTATGCAATCTGCCACTTAGCGTTAGGGTTAGTACTTGCCCTGGTACCAAGGGTATTCCTAAAGCTTGCCTTTGCAGCCTTGCAGTACGCTTCAGAAACAATTCCCACAGAGAACCACTCTGGCAAACCCATAATGGGAGAACTGCTTGACAGCAAGCTCCCTGAGACATTTAAGGAAGCTCCCAAAGTCCGGAAGAACAATCTTTTCTCTGGAATAACGTCACACACTTGAGTTGTTTGGGATTGTAGGAGAGCTCTGCAACAGGCGTATAGGAAGTCATAGTGAACTTTGAAGGCTAATGCATTAATGAACCTTTTTGCACAGTATTCTTTCAAATTCTTTGGATTCCGCACTATTCAGTCATTGGTAGCTTTTGCCAGTGCCGGCTCAGCGGGTGGTGGGGTTGGAGAACAGATGGCAAGTATATAAATAAAGGAGAAATGTAGATAAGGGGTGGAGACAATGTGAAGTTTAGAAAAGAACACCTTAGGGACTGGTTTGGAATGTGACTTGAAGGAAATGTAGGGTCTGGAGAGATCTTATACTTTTGAGTCTAGAAGAACACAAATGGGTCCTCTCAACTAGGAAAAAAGCCCAGGACGCTAAAGAGAGCCCTGCCGATTTCCGATCTCCGCACACTTCAGCCAGCAAGGTTCCCTAGTAGTCGGGGGACAGCTGGGGCGGGGCTTTTTCTGCGGCAGTTACCGGAAGTGATGCTTACGTCTCGCGAGGAGAAAGACGCGCGAGCCTCGGCGGCCCGGAACCGGCCTTGGATCGGTGGCGGAGCCTGAGGCCGCTTGCCCTCCCGCCCCATGGAGCGGCCCCCGGGGCTGCGGCCGGGCGCGGGCGGGCCCTGGGAGATGCGGGAGCGGCTTGGCACCGGCGGCTTCGGAAATGTTTGTCTGTACCAGCATCGGGTAAGGCGGGGCGCGAGAGGGAGTGGCGGTGGTTTTGTCAGAGCGTCTGCGGAGCTCAGGGCTGTCAGTGTGTGAGATTGTGGGGGAGACCTTGGCCAGTGTTCGTGAGCCAGTGAGCGAGTGTGAGATACTGTGCTTTTGAGTCTGGTAACGCGAGTCCGAGGTATCTGAGGTGCTGGGGCAGTGTGGCGAGCTCGAGCCATTAGGAAGAACTTTGGTATGAGTATCAAGATGTGACCGGCTGTTTCGTGAGTGTGACAAATGCTTATGTGTCTCTGTGGATGTAGAGTCTCAGGGCGTGTGAGGCAGCTGAACGTCAGAGCGTGTGTGTGTGAGCAGGTGAAAAAGTGGGACTGAAGAGGGGGGCAGCTGCGGTGTGTGCGCGCGTGTGTGCCTGTGCGCGCCAGGGCTTGAAAGCTGTGCCATCCGTGGAGATCCGAGTAGACACGCCAGGCCCCCTGGTGAGCCGAGAGTTAAACCTTTGGAAGCCATTGGTAGACTTTGGAATTGGGAGTGCCTTCCAGGTAGGGAACGGTGTGAGGGTAAGCTGGGGAAAATGATAGGGCCTTGAAGAGAAGATAGATTGAAAGTGGGGAGGAGGGGGACGCTATTCTGTGGGAGACAGCTAACATCAGACTTCGGAAATTTACTTTGACTTAAATGAAAATGTTTAACCATTGTAACCGGTAATCATGTTTAAGTCATGATTGATGTACCAATCAAAGCTATGAACACGTTCCTCAGAAAAAAAGGCAAAGATGCACATCTACACAATCTGATGCATGACTATTCGAGGGGTTCATGCTTTCCTGGAGGACGTTTAGGTTAATAGACCTTGAACTAACAATGCCTGCAGTATAGGCTTTGTTTTATTTGTAAAATAGGTATAATGATATCTATACATCCTAGGTCCGTTTTAAAGTTAAATAAGATAGTAATATATGTAAAGCTAAGTACTTGACCCATGAAGACACTCAACTGTTGGTTCCTGCTGCTGCTTTGTTGTCAATTTAATACTCTTTATAATCATTAATTGACTTTTAAAAGGAAATGTCAAGATAAAATTGTGTTCTAGGAAAATCACTTCATAAAGGATACATTTGAATGGAAAAACATGGAATAAGGTTAGAAGTTAAGGTATTACTAAAATGCTTGCATTTGGCTTACAAATAGAGAAGTGAATCCAAGAGGAGAAATCATAACTTTTTTTTTAAGGAACATGGGTATGGGTAGAGACCCCAATTTGGGGTAGGAGGGAGAGGAGATAGAAGTCCACACTGGGAGAATAGGCAGATTTCTGAGGCAATTAGAATGACAAATATCACTGAGAACTGAGGAAACTTTATGAAGCAGGTTTATAGACAGAGTATAGGAGGGAATCCTGGAGAGAGAGAGAGGCTGAAAGGTGAAGAACTAAGGCATTAAGTACTGTTTCAGTAAAGTAGTAAATTTAATAGTTCTCACATCAGAAGGAATATAGTGCACTCAAAGGAAAATTAATAAAAAAGAGAGGGCCAGGTACTTCCAGTAGAATGTTACATGTGTTTGTCTAAGTATGCTCATCAGCCTGGTCATAAAGGAAAAATGTATGCTTGTTGACATGCTTTTGTGACTGCTTCTCCTCGTCCTTGGCTGAGAATGGATGGATGAATTCATCACTTTTTAAAAATTATTATGGTAAAGAGTACATAACATAAAATTTACATTTTAACCATCTTAAGCTTATAGTTCAGCAGCACATGGATGTGCATCCTGTCAACATCCATCTCCAGGACCTTTTCACCTTCCCAGGGTGAAATTCCATACCCATTAAACAGTAACTCCCCATTTTTCTCTTTCCCAGCCCCTGGCAATGCCATTCTATTTTCATCTCTATGGAATTTATAACTTTTTAAATGGAAGAGATTTGGGCTCCCTAAACTCTTAGAAATCTCTGAGGGACTTTCTGGTTGATTACAGTGCGCTTCCCTCAAACGAGGTCATTTGACAACAGACCTGTAGTAAGGAGAAAAGGAGTAATCTATAATAAGACTTGAAAACAGGATCGTTCCTTTCCTAAGCTTGACTTAGGGTTTGCATTTACAATTTTCAATATGTGCATCTTTTAGTGAAAGCTATGTCCCAGATTTCATCTGTACCTCTCAAGCTCCATGAGAAATAAGAAAGGATAGGAGATGGTTTATTTAGTTGATTACTGTACTGGGAACTGATAGTGCCAAGATCAACAAGTAGATTTCAAGTCTAGTGAGAGAGATGGACATAGAAACAAAGTACAATGTGGTACCTTATTTAATGAAAATATTTACAAATGAATATGGAAGCACGGCAGAGAAACCAAAGAACTCTTCCTAGGGAATAGGATAGCATTTCTCAAAGTGTGCTTGGAAAATCTAATACCTCGATGAAAGGATACAGAAAAAAATAAGGATACAGCGACTGGGATACAACTCAGTGGTAGAGCACTTGTGCGGTACGTGCAAGGCCTGGGATTTGATGCCCAGGAAGGCAGGGAGAAAAATGAAAGGAAGAAAAGAAAGGAACAGTTGTTGACCTTCCATGAATTCTGCATTCAACCATCCACAGATTGAAAATATTTGGGAAAAACAATGCATCCACACTGAACACATATGGACATTTTTCTTGTTGTTACCTAAATAATACAATATAGCAGCTACATAGGATTTATATCGTATTAGGTATTATTAGTAATCTAGAGATGATTTAAAGTATACAGGAGGATGCACATAGGTTATATATAAATACTGTGTTATTTTATATAATACACTTGCTCAACTACAGATTTTGGTATCCTTTGGAGTCCCTGGAACCAATCTTCCACACACCAGGGATGACTTTGTTTTGTTCAAATACATGGGTAAATGTAATATTCCTTTGAGATTCATAATCCAAATTAGCATACTAAAAGCTCCAAATATTAAAGAAACAAATTTGACTTAGTATTTTCTATTTTTTTAATTGTAAAATGAATATGTATATAGTGCAAAATTTATCTTATCCATTTTTAAGAATACAGTTCTATTAAATACATTTACATTGTACAACCATCACTGTTATCCTTTATTCCAACTTTTTTTTTCTTTTTTAAAATAAAGACAGCTTCTGTCCTGTACTGCACTAACTGGTCTTAAACCCATGATCTTCTTGCCTCAGACTCCCAAGTAGCTGGGACTAGAGGTACACACCACCATGCTCACTTATTCCAGTTGTTGTTGTTGTTTTGGGTGTTTTTTGTTTGTTCATTTTTTTTGGATACCAGGAATTGAACCCAGGGGCACTTAACCACTGAGACACATCCACAGTTCTTTTTATTTCTTTTAATTTTGAGACAGGGTCTCTCGCTAAGCTGCTTAAGACCTCACTAAGTTGCTGAGGCTGGCCTTGAACTTGTGATCCTCCTGCCTCAGCCTTCCAAGTCACTTAGATTATAAACGTGTGCCACCACACCCAGCTATTCCAGTTTTTTAAACACAGAATTGTTTTTTCTTTTGGCTCAGCATCTGTAAACTTCCCAGAGAACATTCTTCATGAAAAGGTAGAATTCCACTGAGTAGGTGAACTACAAACGGAGGAGCTGAAGAATTCTATGTGGTGGGATCTTTTTTTAACTTTCTGCCTTACTCATAAGACAATTCAAGGCTTAATGTTGTTCATGGCTGTGCCAGATAGTCTTCATAATGGTAAAACTTTACCACTAGGTTCCTGCTCATAATGAAAGGCTGAAGGGAATGAATATTGTGGTTTGGCTGACTTGTAATGCGTCCTATTTCTTTTCTTCTTTCTCTGCACGTTATCAGCTATCTTGTCGTTAGCCTTTTTCTCCTACCAAGCCCCCAATTCAGACTATCCAATCCAAACGATGTCTTGCTTCCCTGCTTTTAATTTTTTTCTCCCTTCCTAGTCCCTGGGACTTCTCTGTCTATTCATGCATAGCTTATACCACAACTCTGGTTTGTGTCAGAGATTACACATTTTGGAAGTTCTTTTGAACTCTTCTCCCAGTATCTGAAACATAGTGTGACTTGTTTGGCCCTGACTGCAGATCGTGTGGTGTATTATTAGCATTACCACAGTATGATGAGGTCAGACTATTTCCTTTAATGTACAGTACAGTGGGTTTAATTTTGGTCAGAATTGGCTAAGTTGTTGTTTATAGGTGAGAGATGTTCAGTTCATTTTATAGGTATAGAAACAGAAGTTTAATCGTTATTAGGGTATTTTTCCGTGCTATTTGAAATGCAAAGATTAGGATCTAATTTTGGAGTTTTTGTGCTTTAGGCCTGGTCATATTAAAACTTTTTTAAATTTTTTTAAAATTTTGAGACCAGGGAGCCCTGAATTATCCTGTTTATCCCACAGTTGTCTTGACTGAGGTCAGAAAAAGGGTTTGTTGGAGAGACAGTATCTTTGTATTTTTCTAGCAGTATATATGAGACTATATTCTGAAGAGACCTATCATAGGATCAGTCTCAGGTTTTGCTTATGTGCTGTGATGTATTTGAGGGTCAGAAAGCCTTGATTTAGTAATTTCATGGTTTATCTAAAGTGTTGGCTCAAGAGAACTGTGACTGTAATACGTTTAATTAGTAAAGTTTTTTTAGTGTTGTTTCCCTGGGTTGACATTTTTTTGATATAAACAAATCTTCGCAAAAACCTAATTTATTTTTCTGTTGATTTTCTATTTTCTAGGAACTTGATCTCAAAATAGCAATTAAATCTTGTCGCCTCGAGCTAAGTACCAAAAACAGAGAACGGTGGTGCCATGAAATCCAGATCATGAAGAAGTAAGTGTACTTAGTGACTTCTAGTTCTTCTTTTCTGCAGCCCAGTCAGTTGTTATCATAAGGAAAAAGGCCAAGGATCCACTCTTCTCAGGATCTTTTTGGGAACACATTTTTCTTTGTGTCAGTAAATACATGTATTCTATTTCAGACAATAATATCATGTTATGATTAAGAAAGTTCAAGTTTAAAAAGTCAGGGAGGTATCAGATTTAGCCCTCTGAAGTAGAATTTTTTTCTTGTGGATCTTGGGCAATGCTCATATAGTATACTTTCACTGTCCTCATTTCTTTGTACCTACTTTTGTTAAATAGTGTATGTATTGCTTTGTAAAAAAATTACCTCCAAATGTAGTGACTTAGAACTATAAACATTTAATATCTTCAGTTTTTGTGGCTTAGCTGTGTGGTTCTAGCTTAGGATCTGTCCTGAGATATCTCAAAGTGCTGACTGGAGCTGTAATCATCCTAGAGCCTTGACTAAGGCTGATGTAATTGCTGCCAAGCTCACTTATCTGGCTGTTGGCCAGAGGTATCAATTCCTTATCATGTAGTCCTCTTCATGGGGAAGCATTAATGTTTTCCTAACATGACAGCTAACTTCTCCGGAGCAAGTAATCTGTGTGAGAGACAAGATGAAAGTTGACATATCTTTTATGAATTCTCCTTGGAAGTCACACTTCATTCTTTCCACCGCATTGTTTGTTAGAAATGAGTCACTAAGTATAGCATATACTCAAGGAGAGAAGTAAGCTCTTAAAGGAAGAAGTGGACATATTTTAAACTTCCACAGGTTGTGTGCTTTAGAGCATTCCTCTAGTTGTCACTATAACCCTGAATTTAGGTATTATCCATATTCTGTAGATGAGGAAGTTGAATTCCACATAGTCACACATAGAGTCTGAATTTGAAACAAGTACTTTCTGACTTTAGTGTTGTGCTTAATTCATTTTTATGGTTTTCAAACTTGGCTATGTGTCAAAATCACCAGGCAAGCTTAATACTATATATTCTCAAGCCTACATATGGATATTTTGTTTCTTTAGGTCCTAGGACAGGAATCCATACCAGTTTTAGAGTCCTTTGCATGTTGATGATGATGATGATGATGATGATGATGATAGGAATGATAGATTAAGTGTTTAAAAAGTTGATGGAAGACAAAAGTTGATGTATAGTGTGATTCTGAATTTTTTGAAAACCTGTTTGTGTATAGATTTAGAAATGTAAGGAGATATGCCCAAATTTTATTAGTATTTGTTTTGGGGTGACATTATAAGTGATTACTGTATGAATAGGTGGTATGAAATAGGTTTTGGAGCCTGAACTGCCACATTTGAATCCTTGTTAAGGACTTGCTGTGTAACCTTGGCACATTCTTTTTTTTTTTTTGGGTGCTGGGGATCGAACCCAGGGCCTTGTGCTTACAAGGCAAGCACTCTACCGACTGAGCTATCTCCCCCAGCCCCTTGCTGTGTAACCTTATGTTATTTAACCAATTTGTGGTTCAATTTTCTTTTGTATGTTAAAACTTTTAATACATCTAATATAGATGTATTTTAATACATCTATTATTAGGATTATCATGACAAGCAAATGAGTTAATAATATGTAAGATGCTTACTGCTTGACATATATAAATCTAATAGTAACACTGATAGTATCTTCATGTATATTTTCCTTCTACAGATTACTAACTTTTAATTATACAAATCATAAATTAGAATTTTATGAACAATGCCAGTCTTCCTTATTTATCTCACCCCCATCCCTAATTACTATTTCAAATATAGTCCCTTTTCATTGTTTTTCCTTTCTTTTAGGTTGAATCATGCCAATGTTGTAAAGGCCTGTGACGTTCCTGAGGAATTGAATTTTTTAATAAATGATGTGCCTCTTCTAGCAATGGAATACTGTTCTGGAGGAGATCTTCGGAAGGTAGTATGGATGTTTTGAGATGATGAGATAGTAAACCACAAACTTGAGCATTGAATCATAACCAATATGGTAATCTAGAATAAGGACCAGAAAACTATGCCTGTTACCTATTTTGTAAATAAAGTTTATTGGAACCATGCTCATGTCTATGGCTTCTTTCTTGCAGCTGCAGAATTAAGTAGTTGTCACAGAGATCATATGGCTTGCCAAGGCTAAAGTGTTTACTATCTGGCCCTTTAAAAAAAATATTTCCTCACGCTGGATTTAGAACATGGAATTTTTATTTGTTGTTGTTATTGTTCCTTTTAGATATATATACATGACAGTAGAATGTATTTTGACATATTTTACATAAATGGAGTATAACTTATTCTAATTAGGATCCCATTCTTATGGTTGAACATGATATGGAGTTAACTGGTTGTATATTCATATATGCACTTAGGAAAGTTATGTTTGATTCATTCTACTCTCTTTGCTATGCTGCTCTCCTTTCCTTTCCTTTCATTCCCCTTTGTCTAGTCCAATGAACTTCTATAGAACATGGATTTTTGTTGTTGTCTGCAAAATGAGACTATGTTGATATTGTTAAAATATCATGTTTAAGATGCTTATTAAAAAGTTGTTTTTTCTACTGCAATCTTTATTTCTCATCTCATTTTAAATATGTCCTTATATATATACATATATGTATAAACACATATATACCCACATGGGTGTGATATCTGTGACATTGATCAACCTTTTTTCAATTTCACGTACTTTTGGTCCTTTATCTTTAATGAGTCTTGTCCTTTTCCTTGTTCACATAAATGAAACATAACCTTACTATGTTTGATGATTTTTTTCCCTTCTTTTACTTGCTTTATCATGTCTTATTTTCTCATTTGAATAGTCTCTTCAGAGTATGGTGATTAATATGCTACTGTTGCTGCCCAGCAATTTGCAGTACACAAGTTTAGACGTTTTTTGTTGTTGTTTTTTTTTTTAAGCTGCTCAACAAACCAGAAAATTGTTGCGGACTTAAAGAAAGCCAAATACTTTCTTTACTGAGTGATATAGGTATGTAATCAATATTAAAATATCATTGTAATTTAATACCTCTGGGTCCATGAAAGATTCTGTATGCTGCTTGGGAATTAAGGAGAATTGCTGATACACTATACAAAGCATATAGCTTTTTAATGTCTATAAGAAATTCTCAAAAAACTATTACTATTGTTACTAAATTAAAACTAGGATGTTTTACTGTTGTTTTAGATAAAAATCTTTTCTTGGTTAATAGGTATCTAATTGCTGACAAAATATTGTGTGAAATAACGTTATTCAATTTAATTGCCTCCACTCCCAATTGACATAGTAATTTTGTTCACAATGGAATTGCAACTCTTTGGGGACTGTTGCCTCAAGTCAGTCAACTCTCAGGTTCAAATTCTCTGTTTAATCAGAATTACTCCTAAAAATCTCTAAATTTTAACAGTACCTAAGCCCTTGGAGGAAATGCAAAATCCAAGATTAATTTTTCTATATATTTTGGTTATATTTCTTTTCCTAGGCCATGGAGACCAAAGTCTAGGTGAAGACGGTGATTTAGATGGGAGGAAAGGGCCATGAAGGTTGTAGGGATTTTCTCCATTGATTATTCCATTTCTTTTAAATGTTAATTCTAATAAGTTTAATGAGCATATACTCTAATTCTTTATTATTTGTTTAATGTGTCTATTTTCTGTGAAAAAAATCTGAAGTACTCTGATGTAGCTATGATGGTGCATATAAATTTGAACATCAGAGCAGAGCTGTGTGAGATTTTTTTTAACTCGGTATTTTCTCTTACTTCAAAATACATTCTAAACTTTATTTAGGGTCTGGGATTCGATATTTGCATGAAAACAAAATTATACATCGAGATCTAAAACCTGAAAATATAGTTCTTCAGGATGTTGGTGGAAAGGTAGGTGAAACCTGAAGAAATGTTCCATGACTTGCATACAGTCTTCTTTATGTAGTCAGTCTTTGAACTTTAGTGTCCTTGCTGTTTACCCATGGTACTCTATACTTTTTTTATTTAGTCCTTACCACACTAAACTGTAGTTTTGTGGTTATTTTTTTTTTTAATCTTCTGTTAAACAGTGGCTCCAAAGAAGGAGCTGCACCTGTTTGGTTCATGTCTGTTTCTCAGCAGAGATAGTAGGTAGACAGTATATAATTTGTTAATCCATATTACTATTTTATTCTTAAGAAGCACATCCAAAACACATATATTCGAGACTGCTTTACTTTAAGGAAAAAATTATGCATTTTTTTAAAAACTCATCTCCCCAGATTCTAAATTCTATATTTAAAATTTAAAGCTAAAAAAAAAAGAAAGAAAAAAGTAAAACCTTGGTTTCTCATATTCTTAAATGAGTCATTTTGAGAAGATCCAGAGATTGTGTATTGACTCCTTATATGTTTCATTTTCATCAGGATAATTTGAACAATTTTCTTGTTTCTAGCATCAAAATTGCATTCCAGTAAAGACTTAAAGTCATGAATCTGAACCTTGCATTGGTTATTTTGTTTGTTTGCTTTTGGTACCCAGAATTGAACTCATAGGTGCTTAATCCCTGAGCCATGTCCCCATCCCTTTTTTTTTTTTTTTTACTTTGAGACGGGTTCTCGCTAAGTTGCTTAGGGCCTTGCCAAATTGCTGAGACTGGCCTCAAACTTATAATCCTCCTGCCTCAGCCTCCCTAGTCACTGAGATTACAGGCATGCACCACCTCATCTCACCTGAACCTTGGATTGGATTATGTTAGTGAATGGCAATTGCAATTAGTCTGTTGATGGAACCTTGATTATGCCTCTTCTCATAGGACTTTTCATGTATGCTTAATTATTTCTATGGGGTTGTGTGTGTGTGTGTGTGTGTGTGTGTGTGTGTGTGTGTTGTAGCTAAAGACTTAGGGACATTATTGAATTTAGGTAGATGTTGAATTACATTTAAGGTACTCTACGATCATATGATGCTTCTTCAAGTTTGGAAATCACCCTTACTTTTTCTTAATGGACAAATCATATTCTTAACGTGCCAAAATAAAAATTATTGGCCAGTTTATGTTTAATTTTTTACTATGTCTCCGGCATTGTGTTAACTTCTTTATTATTACTATTTTATTAAGTTCTAATAAATCTGTGAAGTAGAGCCAGTTAGTAATCTAATTATATAGAAAACTGAGAAGTTAAATAACTTGATCAAATCACATGGCTAGTTAAGCGGTGGAGCTCAGACTTAAAATATGTTTGTATTATTTCAGAGCCCAAGGTTATTACTACCACCATCCCTACAGCCTAAGGATACTGTTGCCTTTCCCTTTGAAATATTTCAACCATTTTATTTTGCAGATAATGCATAAAATAATTGATCTAGGATATGCCAAAGATGTTGATCAAGGAAGTCTCTGTACATCTTTTGTGGGAACACTGCAGTATCTGGTGAGACATGTATTATTTCTTTGAATTTAAATATATAAGATTCTCATTCTTATTTCTGAAGATCATGAATGTAGTAGTTCAAAAATAGCCATCTCCTTACAGTTTTGTCATTTAAAGCATTTTCTCTTTTTAAGGCCCCAGAGCTCTTTGAAAATAAGCCTTACACAGCCACTGTTGATTATTGGAGCTTTGGGACCATGGTATTTGAATGTATTGCTGGATATAGGCCTTTTTTGCATCATCTGCAGCCATTTACCTGGTAAGACATGGATGAAAATTCTGGCATGCTTAGTGGGAATGGAAACTTTTTAGTTGTTTGCTTTTGTTTTCCCCTTTCTTTCTTTAGGGTATAATTGCTTTTTAAATGCAGAATTGAATAAAATAAGTGGCAAGAAATCTTAAGAGTTTGAGAATCAGGTTGTCAACTGAAGTATCTTTTGTTTTTATAGGCATGAAAAGATTAAGAAGAAGGATTCAAAGTGTATATTTGCATGTGAAGAGATGACAGGAGAAGTTCGCTTTAGTAGCCATTTACCTCAACCAAATAGCCTTTGTAGGTAAGTGTATTTTAGTTGAGGATGTCTGCCTCAGTTTCTCCAGAGTTGTAAAAGAACAGCAGAGTAGTTGTCTGTTTCAAGTAGTGTTATCCATTAAAACTTTCTGTGATGGTAAATATTCTATATTAGTGTTGGCCACATGCGGCTTATTGAGCTTTTGAGCACTTGAAAGATGGCTAGGGGCTGGGGATAGAGCTTAGTGTTAGAGAACTTTTCTAGCATGCATGAGGCTCTGGGTTTGATTTCTAGCACTACCGCCCCTCCCCTCAAAAAAAAAAGAAGAAGAAAAAGAAAAAAGAAAGATGGCTAATGTGACTGAAGAACAGAATTTTCTAGTAAATGTAAATAGCATTGTGATTAGTGGCTATCATATTGGACAACATAGGTCTAGTGGAATTGAGAACTGTTGCCACTCAACTTGATTGGCTTAAATACTAAGAAGATTCTAGGGATTAAGAAGTAAATGGTCCCTGAAGAGTGGAATCGGAGTCACTTGTTGAGGTTGCCAGTAACAAATTTACATATGTGGGTTTGGGGACTGTTATGGAAGAAAGTATATCCCCTGCCATTTCATGAGTTGTTTGAAAGTAAGATATAGAATGATATAGATAAGTGATGGGAAGGGAAATAGACAACCTACAAAATTACTTTTTTAGTAATACTAAAAGAAAAGTGGAAAATAATGATATTTATCATGTCTTGTACATTCTAGTTTAATAGTGGAGCCCATGGAAAACTGGCTACAGTTGATGTTGAATTGGGATCCACAGCAGAGAGGGGGACCTGTTGATCTTACTTTGAAGCAACCAAGATGTTTTATATTAATGGATCATATTCTGAACTTGAAGGTTAGTTTTAATGGGATATATTTCATAAGACCGGATATTAAGTTAACAAATTTATTTGGAAAAATGAACATAAATATATTTTAGTAATCTTTAATAAAATATTTTAGTAATCTTTTCCTGATATTTATTTGAAAAGGAAAATTATGTTCTTTGAAGCTGATACTTTATTTCTTTAGCAATGCTTTTCAGTTTGCTTCTAAGTGGCCTTTGCTGATTATTCCTTTGAAATTTCTTTTGACTTTTTTCCTTCCCATATTGTTGCCATTTATGGGGAGACTGAGGCAGCAGGATTGCAAGTTCAAAGCCAGCCTTAGCAAAAGCAAGGTGCTAAGCAACTCAGTGAGACCTATCTCTAAATAAAATATAAAATAGGGCTGGGGATGTGGCTCAGTGGTTGAGTGCCTCTGAATTCAATCCCTGGTACCAAAAAAAAAAAAAAAAAATTATATATATATCTATGTTTTATATTCTTCTGTCCATGAATTAACACAGTTCTTTTTGCCTACTAAGTCACATCTAAACTGATCTGCCTGGCTCTTTTGGGCTTCCTAATATAGGTTCACCCCAACCAAGTATGTGTCTTGTTCCTGATTCTCTCAACCTTTACCTCACTTAGAGGTAGTCAATAGTCACTGTTCCTCATGCCATCAAACCCCTTGTGTATTTTTGCACTCTGATGAATGTTCTATATGGTATGATCTCCATCTGTGCACATCTCCTTACCTATATGGGCATATCTTTAACTTGCCTTTTTTTTCAATGGTCTCTGCCACACAGTTTGTCACTTAATCATATTTCATATATTCTCTCTAGTTATTTCTCAGCTTCTACTCATACATCTCCACTTAAGATTTTCTTCTTCAATGCTTGGTTGGTTTTACTATTTTCATTAACAGTTACTCACCCTACCCTGACTCCATCCCTACTCTGGCATTCTGTTCAGAGCAGGGTATGTATCAGGTTCTTAGTAATTATTCATTGATATGAATGAGAGGTATAGGTTTGTTATATTGTATACCCAGAAACAACTCTCATCTGCAGCCTTTCTGTATTTATTGAGTGCCAATAGTATATGGGCTTTTTAACATTAAAATGAGAATTCATACTCAAGTAAGGTTTTAATCTAATCTTGGCATACTTGATTAAATGTGTATTTGAGGGCATGTTCATGTCATTCTTGACTAACACTGAAAAAATAGCTGGCTTCTTGATTTGGTTTCACTCCTCAGTGGTTAGCAAAGCCCAGCTTGGTAGTTTTAGGTTGCCTCTGAAAAGTTTTGACTCAGATTTTTCTTTTTTAGATTTGTCATAGTAATTATGGCATCATTCCTACTAGTCTGTGAGCATGTTTGTCATAGAGCATGGAGAAAGATTCCTCATTATGGGGTTAGGGCTCCTATAGATTTTAGTTAAGTTTGCAGTACTACTGTTTACCTGTCTATGAATCTGAGCAGGTATTTACTTTCTCTTTTTTTGGGGAACAGTAATATCCTCAAAGGATCAATATTATTGTGAAGTTATGCAGTATAAGGTTAAGTATTGAGTACATTTATGATAATACAGAGGCTTTATGGATACTTCCTAAATATAATAATAGGGCTGAATTTTGAAGAATAAGTAAGAAATAATTTAAACTTTAAAGTTTATTATATATTAAAAGGAAAGTCTTTTAATGGTATGCTGAGAAATTTTGGCAATCTTGTTATGACATTTGGAATTTACATAAAAAAGATAAGTTTTGTGTTTTAAAAGTAGTTTGGTATTTCTGTAGCACCACTTATTTAAACATCATTGTCAGAATTTGTAAGTAGAAATAATAATGCCCTTCAAATTAAAAAAAAATCTGCACAACAAAGGAATATTTAACAAAATGGAAGGGCAACTTACAGATTAAGAAAAATACTTGCAAAACTTGTCTAAAATTGATATGGGACCTATACAACTGAATATGCCAATTACAAATAACCTATTAAAAATGGGTAGATGAGCTAAATACATATTTGTTAGAAGAAGAAATTCTTATGGTCAACAGGCATTTTAAAAGGTGCTCAACAACTCTAATCATCAGGAAAATGCACATCAAAACCACAGTTTGGCAGGGAATGTAGTTCAGTGGTAGTGTATTGCCTACCATGTGCAAAGCCCTGGGTTCAATCCTCTTCACCACAAGAAAACTAAACCCAAACAAAAAAACTATGAGATGTCACTTTACTCCTATTAGAATGGCTGTTATAGAAAAGACAAATTATAGTGTGTTAGCTCTGTCTTGCTGTGGCAGAATACCTGTGAAAAACAACTTAAAGGAACAAAGATTTATTTTGACTCATGGTTTCAGAGGTTTCAATTCAGCTGGCTCCATTGCTGTGGGCCTGTGGTAAGTTAGAACATCATGGTGGAGAGAGCATTGTGGAATAAATTCTCTGTCATGGTAGCGAGGAAGCCAGGGGAGGGAAAGGGACAGAAACAAGACATGATCCCTAAGGGCACACCCCCAAGGACCCACTCCCTTCATCTAGTTCCCACCTCCTACATTTTGCACTAACCTGCAGTAGTCCATTCAGCTAGGAATCCATTAATGAAGTTAGAGCCCCATGATCCAATCACTTCCCCAAAGCCCTGCCTTGAACATTGCTTTATTGGGAACCATGCCTTTAACCCATGAACCTTTGGGGGACATTCCAGGTAGCAAGTGTTGGCAAGGATGTGGTGAAAAAGAACCCTTGGATACTGTTGATGGGAATATAAATTAGTACAGCCATTATGGGAGATAGTATGAAGGCTTTCCAAAACATTAAAAATAGAACTATCATAAGATCCAGTATTCCTACTTTTGAATATCAAGGGGAAATGAAAACAGGATTATGAAGAGACCTGAACACACTGCAAACATTATTCACAATAGCCAACATATAGAAACAACCTAAATGTCCTTTCAAAGATGAGTGCATAGGGAAAATGTGGTATATATATAATGGAATATTATTCAACCTTAATAGAAAAGGAAATCCTGTCATTTAGCACAATTGATGAACCTGGAAGACATTACGTTAAGTGAAATAAGACACAAAAAGAGATAATGCATGATCTCAATTACTTTTGGAATATAAATGAGTCAAACTTGGATATATAGCTGCCTGCCAAACATCAGTACATGGTGGAGATGCTGTGTCTACCACTCCACCATCCTCAGGGAGGTTTTGTGGGAAGCACGGTCCTCGTCCTGGTTGCAGTTGGATCCTGGCAGTGACCTACCTGGTCAAAATTTTAAAAATAAATAAATAAATAAATAAATAAATAAATAAATAAATAAATGTCAGACTTAGCAACAGAGAATAGGATGGTAGTTACCAGGGGCTAGTGGCAGAAGGGAATGTGATGATGTTGGTCAAAGGGTGTAGAAATGGTAGCTATGAAGAAGGAATAAATAAGTTAATTAACTGAAATATGGTCATTTCATAATGTATATCAGAATAACACATTGTGTATCTTAAATATATATATGATTTTTACATATCAAAAGTTAAAATCAAGAATTTAAAACACAGAAAAACATACTTCAGGGGAAAGGTCTATGAGGAATCATATAGATGAAATAAAATCGACTCAGTATAAATGATGGTTGAAACCAGGCAAAGCATTCGCAGGCTTTGGAGTAGGATTATGATACTGTTATCTACAATTTTGTGTGTTTGAAAAATGTCAATTACAATATATTTTTCAGTACTGGGGATCAAACCCAGGATCTTGCACATGCTAGGCAAGTGCTCTGCCACTGATCTCTTTCCCCAGCCTGTCAACTGAAATTTGTTTGTGGAATGGGCAGGGATATATGCATACTGGGGATTGATTGACCTGAAGCCTTACTCATGCTAGGCATGTGCTCTTGGCACTGAGATATACCCCTGGCTCCTTGTATCTTAAGATGAAGGAAGAAAGGAAGCCTTTTTACTACTCCCCACCCCACACAGTGCTGGGAATCAAACCCAGGACCTCTAGCATGCCAGGCAGGTACTCTAATACAACCCTAATAACTTTGCTTTTGTAGTAAGGATTTCCAGCAGAGATAATTTTAATCATTTGCACATACTAATCAATGTGAGTAATCAAGAAACAGGTATTAATTATGTGTTGCTTATCTAAGGATAGTGAAAGGAAAAGAAGTATTGTGATCAAAAGACTGACCTCCGACTCTGTGGCTGTCCTTAGTTACCTAGATAGAGCCCTGTCTTACTTGCCTCACATATTTGGCCTATATGAGACTGCCATCACTGGGGCTTTATGTGGGAGTAATAAGACTGTTTTCTTATCCAACTGTGAACCCTTAGGTAGGTCACTGCTCAGGGATTTGCTTGTGAGGGTAACAATGCTTTTTTTTCCTGTTGAAAGAGTGAACTATCTCTTCTATCAGATGATTAGTTCTTGAGGCAACTTGAGGTAATAAGACAGGAGTTCAGATCTAAGCTCTATCAGTTATCAACTGTATGATCCCTAACAAACTAACTTCTTAGAGCCCTGGTTTCTCTCTCTGCTAAGATACTGATTGAGAAGATTTAATTAATTGGGACTGTTATGTGAAAGCACTTAACTCTGTGGTTGACATCAGTTAGGCACTTCATATATGAGACTGTTTCCTTCTAGGTCTGTGATAATGTTTCTCAAAATAAGTGTTGTATTATATTTAATTAGAATTTTTATTGATGTACATCCTTAAAACTGAAATTTTATTTTTTAGAACTAACATCTATTGTAGTAGAAAAGTAAATTCTGTTCTTCAGTTTTCAGAATATCATAATTACAGATGATCTTACTTTGGAGAATGAGTAAACCTCGTATAGTATAGAAATAATGCCTTTTGTTCATATTCCCTTCTTAATATCTTGCACTGAATCATTTATATAGAAAATGATCAATGGATTTATTTTTCTTATTTATATAGATCGTACACATCCTAAATATGACTTCTGCAAAGATCATTTCTTTTCTGTTACCACCTGATGAAAGTCTTCATTCACTACAGTCTCGTATTGAGCGTGAAACTGGGATAAATACTGGTTCTCAAGAACTTCTTTCAGAGACAGGAATTTCTCTGGATCCTCGGAAACCAGCCTCTCAATGTGTTCTAGATGGAGTTGTAAGAGAATTCTTTTTTGTTTTTAATCGACATAATATTTGTACTTATTTATATAGTATTAATTCAGTATATGTGTGCAATGTGTAAAGATCAAATCAAAGTGATTAGCATTTCTATCTCCTCAAATATTATCACTTATATGAATTGAGACCCTTTATATTCTTACTTTAGTTATTTTGAAATGTATAATTAGTTTTTGTAGACTACAGTTACCCTACTGTGCTATAGGAAGGATTGTAAGAGAATTCTAGAGTCTAGAATTTCTGATAAGAAATCTGCATAGAGGAATTGCATGCTCTATGACTGATTTGATACATACTTGGGATCCCTTGGGGAATGTTATACATCTTATAATAATTCTTTTAGTTTTGCCTCACTGGTGCCTCTTATCATTGCTTATAAGGGGAACAGGTATAAATGATGTATTTGTTGTTTTGAACTTTTTAAGGCTTTTTCTTTGGTGCCAGTTATCTCCTGCTTTCTCTTCCTTCTTTTATTTGAAGCCTAGGACCTTGAAATTAGACTAGCAGTCTAATAGACACTGCCAGAGGATAGGTTGGTGGTAAATATGATTGTGTCATGTGTTTTCTATTTTTCTTTTTATGGCTTTTTGTAGGCATGTTTTACAATATGTAGTTCACCCATTTTAAGTATACAATTCAGTGATTTTTAAAATAAATTTAAATAAATTTAAAAACATTTCCATCTCAACAGATCCATCATGTTCATTGTTAATCTCCCTTCTGCCACTGATCCACTTTATTTACCTTTTCTGAATATTACATTTAAGCAGAACCATAAAATATAGTCTCATGTCTAAATTCTTTCATTTAGAATTACATTTTTAAGGTTCATTCATGTTGTAGCATGTATTAGTACTTCATTCCTTTTGATTACTAAATAGTATTTTCATTCTATGGATATTTGCCTTTTCGTTTTATTCTTTTGGGATGGTGATTATTTTCATTTCAGCACTTTTTCCCTCCTCTAGGTTTAGACCTTAAATCTATAAAATGTAGGTTGATATACATTGAATTTGTTCATTTGCATTTCAAATTAGGAAATCTGATACTAAAATATTTAGAAAATCTAGTATTTTGAAGCACAATTTTAATTGTTTCTTTTTCAGAGAGGCTGTGATAGTTATATGGTTTATTTGTTTGATAAAAGTAAAACTGTATATGAAGGGCCATTTGCTTCCAGAAGTTTATCAGATTGTGTAAATTATATTGGTAAGTATAGTCCATTTCATGGCTGACCTTTAATCCTTGAAATAATATAGTTTTGACTCTGAACATGATTAGTAGAAATGGTCTTTTGGTGGTTTGTTTTGTGTGTATCATTCATAATTGGGGTTTCTATATATGATAAAAAATAGATTTATGTCTTTTGGAAGGCAAAAAGGTAGATTGTAAATCACTACCTGATTCTTCATTTAGGAGGATAGGGCTTTCACAGATAGGAAAATGAAACTGCACCCTTAATTAAATCTACTTTTGAACTGTTCCTTCATTATCTATGAGTATTTATTATCTATGAAATATTTATTTCTCGCCTGCCTCCCCTCCCAGGGATCTGAATCCTGGACTTTATGGATGCTAGGCAATTACTTTCTACCACTGAGCTACATACATCTTGCCCTTAAATATTTATTCCATTTTAACTGAAGAATATTGCTTGATGTTCAAATGTTTTAATTTATCCTATGAAGATGATTCTTTTCTTTTGAACAAGTTAAATAATGAATTTATGTCTACTCAAACTAAAATTGGGCACAAAATTATAAAATCAAGAACAAACTTAGAACCAGGTCAGGCACAGTGGCACACACTTGTAAACCCACTGGCTCAGGAGGCTGAGGCAGGAGGATCGAGAGTTCAAAGCCAGCCTCAGCAACTTAGAGAGGCCCTAAGCAACTCCCTGTGACCCTGTCTCTAAATAAAATATGAAAAAAGGGTTGGAGTTGTGGCTCAGTGGTTAAATGCCCCTGAGTTCAACCCCTGGTACCCCCCCTTCAAAAAAAAAAAAATTGGAACCAGACATAGTGGCACATGCCTTGTAATCCCAGCAACTTGGGAGAATAAGGCAGGAGGATCGAAACTTCAAAAACAACCTCTGAAACTTAATAAGACCCTTCCTCAAAACATTAAACCAGGCATGGTGGTGCATGCCTATAATCCCAGCAACTCAGAAGTCTGAGACAAGAGGATCATAAATTCAAGGCCAGCCTCAGCAACTTAGCAAGGAACTAAGCAACTTAGACCCTGTCTCAAAGTAAAAAATAAAAAGGACTGGGGATATGGTTCAGGGGTAAAGCACCTCAGGACTCAATCCCCAGTACCAAAAAATTAATCATTTAAAAAGGCTGGGAATGTATCTCAGTGGTACAGCTGCTCTGGGTAGGGTTCAATCCCCAGACCCAAAATCAAGAACAAAATTGGGCATGGTGCTAAAATATATATAATCTTTACAGTGCTATGTTACCTTTTCATTAGCTTTCCTTTTAATTTTTTTTCAAAATTGAGAAATAGTTTACATTTCTCAAATTGATGATATATGTATGTATATATATGTAGATATGTGTATATATACATTTATATATATCTATATAATCCACACCACAATCAAGACAGAGAACATTTCTTCACCTCAGAAGTTCCCTCATTCTTTTTTCAAGTCAATCTCCTTCCCCAGATTTTAACTTTTTTGCTGCAAGACTCTTTGTAGAACCAGTTTTAGATTTATAAAAAAAACTTGAGCAGATAGTAGAATTCTCATGTAACTGCCTTCCTTATACATACAGTTCCCCTGTTGTTAACATCTTATATTAGTATGACACATTTGTTATAATTTTGAACCCATAGGTTATTATTATGTAATAAAGTAATATTATTTAGATTTCCTTAATTTTTACCTTATGTCCTTTTACCGTTCTAAGATCCCATGCAGGATACCACATTACATTTAGTTGTAGCTCCTGAAGCTCCTCTGGACTGTTAGTTTCTCAGAATTTTTATAATTTTGATGACCTTGACAGTTTTGAGGAGGATTGATCTAGTATTTTATAGGATACCCCTATATTAGAATTTGTCTTCTTTTTTTTTTTCCCTTATAATTTAGACTGAGAATTTGGGTCTTTTTGAGAGAAAGGTCACAGAAGTAAAGTGACATTTTTATTGCATGTTAAGTACATACTATCCTAGTACACGTTTTATGACTACTGGTATTGACCTTATTACCTGGCTGAAGTAATGTTTTTAAGTTCTCTCCACTGTAACAGTATAACAGTTAATTGTCCCCCCCTTCTCCTTTACATACTCTACTCTTTAAAAGGAAGTCACTGTGTAAAACCACATTTAAGGAGTGGGGAGTTAAGCTCCACTCCTTCAGGGTAGAGTATCTACATAATTCACTTGAAATTCTTGTACATTCAGAGATTTATCTCTTCTCTGCCATTTATTAATTTATTCAGTGATTTTTTTCCTATTGTTTTGGGCTCATGGAATTTTTTTTATACTTTGAATTATAAAATAATACTAATTTATTGCTCAAATTGTTCCATGTATGGCCATTAAGAACTTTTCTCACTGGCTTTTCTACCTGTTTTACATGTTCCCATCAATGAATTGTTATTTTTTTTTTATTTATTTATTTTTGTTTCTTTAGTACTTTCTTTCTTACATTCTGGCACTGCTTTCTAGGTTCATCTTACATGTTTACTACCCAAGTCTTAAAATTAACCATTTCTGTAAGGAACCCTGGTTCCTTTTATTAGAGAATAAAGAATGGGCAAGAGGTAATAAAAAATTAGTTAATTTTTTAAAGTCTGGCATAACTTATTAATATGCCATTTACTCTGTATGCTTTCTTGAAGCTGAGTTGGTCATCAGGAGATATTTATTATTTAGAAACAGGAAAGACTGGCAGAGATAAGACTGGATGTATTTGAATTAGCAGAGAGATAAAAAGAGTATTCCAGATTTGGAAGAAGCAAGAAAAAAGGGCAGATATAGGAATAATCTCCAACTGTAAGGGTAGTGATTATGCCATTCACTTTTATTTCCCCCTGTATTTGGAGTTGGGCTTGTGTATTACAGGTACTCAGTATACTTATATGGAAGTGGATAAGCTGAAATACTTTCTAACATCTGTTTCTAGCATTTGTGGGAATGCCATTTGTGTAGACAGGAAATCAAAGAGTAGTAAATGAACTCTTAATGTTGTGAAAAGTAACTCATTTCCCCTTTTCCTCGTCTTTTTGCCTATAGTACAAGACAGCAAAATACAGCTTCCAATTATACAGCTACGTAAAGTATGGGCTGAAGCAGTGCACTATGTGTCTGGGCTAAAAGAAGACTATAGCAGGCTCTTTCAGGGACAAAGAGCAGCAATGTAAGTGGAGTTTATTCTTTTTTTTTTTTTTTTTTTTTTTCCTTTTGGTGCTGGGGATTGAACCCAGGGCCTTGTGCATTTAAGGCAGGCACTCTACCAACTGAGCTATATCCCCAGTCCCTGAGTTTATTCTTTATAAACACAATATCATGTATATAATATACTCAAGAATTAATTTTGGGCTACAAACACAATATCATGTACATAATATACTCAAGAATTAATTTTGGGCTGCAGTTATAGCTCAGTGGTAAAGTGCTTGCCTAGCATGTGTGAGACACTGAAGTTCGAGTCTTAGTACCATATAAAAATAAGCAAATAAAATAAAGATCTAAAAAATACAAGAATAAAAAAAGACAATAAATCTTGCTAGTTTTCACTAATCAATGTTACATTTAATACCAAAATATTTTGAACAATTTTAAATGTAATATTCTGATCAGACTTGTAGATTTCTTACTGATGTCATCAAATTGCAATGACTTAATAGTACGTCTTGAACTGTCCTACTATAAGAAAATTGTTCATCACAGAATATCAGAGGCAGGAAATCTTCAAAGACAAGATGCTAAAGATGAGCTATCTTAGATTGATAACAGACATTTAGGTTTGGGCCTTCAGTAATTTATGTTATAAAATTTTTATCCAATGTTTCTGAATGCCGATAGTATTTTTTGTTTTGTTTTGTTTTGCCATGGCTTAGGTTAAGTCTTCTTAGATATAATGCTAACTTGACAAAAATGAAGAACACTTTGATCTCAGCATCACAGCAACTGAAAGCTAAATTGGAGTTTTTTCACAAAAGCATTCAGCTTGACTTGGAGAGATATAGTGAACAGATGACTTATGGGATATGTAAGTATCTGGTGTAATGTGTAAAGGAGTGTCTAGCCTTGAACAATCTGCTCTCTTACCTTCTTGACTCAGCCAGTTGTCACTTTCACATTTAGAACAGGAGACAGAATAACTTAGGTCATCATAAACCATGTTTGTTTTAAATATTAGCTCTTTTTAAAAATTCTTTAGTTGAGCAACTTAGTTTCATAATCGAAGTAAGATTATTTAGGTCTAAAAAGGCTAAATAATATTAAAACAATTAAAGAATCTGAATTTAAAATCTCATTTTAAAAATAAATAAAAAATTTATACTGGATACAGAATCTATGCTGGGGCAACTTCTTAGCCAGTGCTATGGACTTTAATGTTCATGTCCCCCCAAAATTTATATATTGAAATAACTGACTCCCAACATGATGGTATTGGGAGGTAGGACCATCTGGAGGTTTTTAGGTCATGAGCATGGAGCCCTTGTGAGTGAACTTGGTGCCCTTATAATAGAGGCCTGAGTAAAGTTCCCTTACCCTTTCCAACATGTGAGAACACAGTGAGAACACAACCATCTATGAATCAGAAAACAGGTCCTCACCAGACACCATCTTGGATTTCCTGGCCTTTGTAACCAAGAAATAAATTTTTGTTGTTTATATGCTACCTAGTTTATGCTTTTTTCGTTTGTTTGTTTGTTTGTTTTGGATTTGTTTTTAACATAGCAGTTCAAATGAATTAGTACAGTCAGGGGAGTCTTAAACAACTTATCTTACTGTCAATAATAATGATAATTCCAAGGTTGTTTCTTTCTAAACCATCTACTAAGGAATTCTTTTGTTTTTTATTGTACTCAGTCTCTAGATTTCCAGTATTTGACTTCAGACTTATCTTCCATGGAATTTACTAAGCAACTATAAAAAGCACAGTTAAAATTCAAATAAACTGAAGGGATCATCACAAGCATTTCTGTTTTGTTTCATGAAACAAATCTTTTTTAGGAAACAAATATCGTTTGTAGACTTGTCCTAAGGAAGATATGTGTACCTCAGGATAAATCACCAAAAGTGTCCTACTAAGATGAATACATTTACTCTTCAAGTTGGTTATGTAATTGATTTTTTTTTTTAAATTTATGTATTATAGGCATTCTGGTGAATGACATTGCAGTTATTTCATTAAAATATCTTTGACTTTATATATATGAATGTACCACAATGAATTTTGCCTTTATGTATATCTATAAAGCACTATTTTAAAAAATCTGTAATAAATAGAAGAAACACCAGTTAAGTAGAAGATGGTGAACAGGAGTAGGGAGGAAAGGAGGGAAAGGTACTGGGGATTGAAGTGGCACATATTATATTCCATACTTGTATGATTACATCAAAATGAACCCCAATTTTATGTATAAATATAATGCACTAATAAAAACATTTAAAAAATCTTTGCCTTGTCAAAGGCATACTGTATAACTGTTAGAAGAACGAGATAAACCAAGCATCATGGCACATGCCTGTAATCTCAATTTGGGAGGCTGAGGCAGGAGGATAGCAAGTTCAAGACCAACCTTAGCAACTCAGTGAAACCCTAAGTTAACAAGACCCTGTCTAAAAATAAAAATTGAAAAGGACTTGGAATGTGGCTCAGTGGTAGTGTATCTCTGGGTTCATTCAATCCCCAATACCAAAATAATAATAGTAACAATAATAATATAAATATATACTGATATTAAAAGATCACTTGGATCTTTAATTGGCCATTGCTATTTTAAGTTGTGGAAAAACTGAAGAAAAAAGTGTCTATATGATAGTGATATCCCTTGGGGTTTAGGGTAGAGGGGAGGAAGAGGGTCTTTTCTTTTTTTATACCCTTTTATACTATTCGATCTTTTAAAAACATGTTCATGAATTACTTTTAAAATTTTTTTTGAGGAGAAAACAATCTATATTACTGTATAGAACTTCTACATGATATCAAAAAAAAACAAGATACCATAGCTGGGTGACTTCAAACAATAGAAATGTATTGTCTCACAATTCTGGAGGCCGAAAGTCTAAAATCAAGATGTTAGTAGAGCCATCCATCCCTTTGACACCTATAGTAAAGAATCCTTCCTTATTTTTTTTCTAGCTTCCTCTGCTTTGCCAGCAAACCTTGATTTTCCTTGGCTCGCAGCTGTAGCACTTTAGTCTGTGCCTCAGTTTTCGTATGGCATTGTCCCCTTATGTGTCTGTATTCCTGTGTCTCTTTTTATAAGTACACTGGTCATATTTCATTAAGAGCCCACCCTTTTCCAGTGCATCTTCAGCTGCTTATATCTATTATGACCCTGTTGCCAATAAGGTCACATTCTGAGGTGTTAGACGTTCCAATTGCAATATGTCTTTTTGGGGGACACAATTCAACCCATAATACATCTTTGATATTGATACAGCAAGGAAGCAGACAAGCTAGTAATTAAAGCTGTGACTATTTCTGAGATAACCAATTTAGAATTTTTTTTTTAAGCTTCAGAAAAAATGCTAAAAGCATGGAAAGAAATGGAAGAAAAGGCCATTCACTATGCTGAGGTAAAAGCACTGAGCTCATTCTGTGTACTTATTAATTCTTAATGTCTCCCTTAGAAATTGTCTTTGGTTTTGGTATATAAAGAATGTTTGTTATTCTTGAATTTCAGACAGATACCTAGTAGGTGCTTTGTATATAGAGAAGAAGGTACTGTAGTAGATAAAAACAAGGGCTTTGGGCAAATTATTCGGTTTCATGGAGCTTCAGTTTCTATTATATCATACATACATATTATATTTTAGTAGGTTTATGAAGATTAGGTGGGAGTTAATAATAAATAAATGGTGGGTATTAGTATTTTTATGACTTGTTTGGAAAAGACAGCTGCACATCCTAGTTTACCTGGGACAGTACCAGTTTATACCTGATGTCTTACCATAATTATCAATAGTACTATCTTTCACTCTCAAAATTATACTGGTTTAGACAATAAATTTATATAGTCTGCCTAGGTATAGATCATTCTCTAGGTAGTAGTTTCCTTCCTAATCTTGTAAGTTTGTCCATGGTCTTAACTTGTTGCTTTCCTTGGTATCAGTAGATAACTTCCCTGAGGATATGGGTGGGGCGTCAGATACAAGCAATACTAGTCATTTTGGTGGCTACTTTTTTTGCCTTGTTAGTGATGCATCTATCTTTTTGCTTCTCTAGAGGAATAAGAAAATGCTAGTAGTTTACTGTTGTTAGGAGAGAAAAAAGAGAAGTATAGGAATAAATATGTTCTTAGTGAAAGATTGTCAGAATCTGAAGGATAAAAAGGTTTTAAAAGAATTAGTGTTCCCCAAGCGCGCAAAAAAAAAAAGAATTAGTGTTTTTTATTATTTGGTTCTACTACCACAGCAGACCCGTTCTCTATCCTTAAGATCTGAGTTTTGTTTTGTATTATGTCATGGTAAGTTCATTATTTTCTTTGTGTTTTCATCATATTTTAGGTTGGTGTCATTGGATACCTTGAGGATCAGATTATGTCTTTGCACACTGAAATCATGGAGCTACAGAAAAGTCCATATGGAAGACGTCAGGGAGACTTGATGGAATCTCTGTAAGGATGTATTTGTGTTTTTGGACTTGATTTCTGTAACTTTTTGTAGCATTGTTCTTTCTTTTATCTGGAAGGTTTAGCCTCTGTATGGCTCTTTGCTATAGTTTTCCTTTCTCTAAATAGGCATCATATTTAAAAAGAAAGGTCACAGAAAATTTTGGGAATAACTCTGTCTTTTTTAATCAAAGCATCTGTTTCTTGTGAGTGTTAAAATTTTCCAAGTATATCTAAATTACAAACTATTTCCCTACTTATTATACTTCTGGCCCAAGGTATTGCTTATCTACTTTAGTGAGGTTAACTTCTGAAGTGTCTGGATTAGAAACCAGATTTTCTCTTAAATCACAAGCCATAAGTTCTGCAAATTTAAATGTTTCTGGTGAAAGGATATTCTATCTGTGGTGAAAGATCAGAGCAGATGTGAAGTATGTTAAGCTTCACATTTTAGTAATTTGTATTGTTCTTGCTTATTGCTCAGTGAAATGCTCTATAGAATATTCATTGGCAATTTGAATTTGCTTTAAAATGGAATCATTCAACTCACCAGTAGTATTCATTTCAAATTGTGGATTAGTGAAGTCATTAAACTACCTTCACAGAGAAGCATGTTTTCTCTTTTGTAGGGAACAACGTGCAATTGATCTATATAAGCAGTTAAAGCACAGACCGGCAGGTAAGACACCTCTATCACAGTACTTGATGGCATTTTAGGAAATTGTCACTAGCTTAACAAATTTGGAGGGTTTAAAAATTTAAACTGTGAGGGGGCAGGGAATCCTGGTGATCCCAGGGGGCCTATACATACTAGACAAGTGCTCCACTGGTGAGCTCCATTCCCCAACTCCTAAATTTTAAAATTTTAAAAATCTCCAAAAATACTGTTGATTATTACCATTGAGACATTGATGGTATAATAGCTTTAAATTTGTGATGATTTAAGGGATTAGAAAGGGAAAGTAATAAGGAAATAGAGGTAGAAAAGTGTTCTAAAAGGAAGTGAAAAGAAGGAATGGAAGAGAGAGAGGAACTGGAAGAGAAAGAGGAAACAGTAAAATCTGTGGAAAGATGCAGGCATGGGGAGTGCTGCTTAAGATTAGAGAGGTTGGAAAGAATTTGATGCAGTGGGTTCAGGTGTGGAATGGTGAGAGAAAGCCCATAGGCTAGGCAAAAGCAGTTTACCTTGAAAATGCTGCCTTCATCTGCATTGGTTATTGATTGCTTGTATAATTGGCAAAAACAATTCCTGTTGAACATCTGCTAAATACAGAACATAGTCTGCTGGAAAGAGTGATGATTGGGAATCTGAAGGCTTGAATTCAAGATTGGGTATTTTTTGATCAAATGATCTCGGGCAAATCTCCCCATATCTCATTTTTGTTTTCTATAAAATAGAGTTAAAACCAAGCTTTCCTCAGTTGACTATGTTCTAGTAATGTATTTAAGAGGATGTTTGTGAAAATGCTTTGAAAACTATAAGGTATTATGCACCTGCAAGATATTAAAAATTTGTTATGAAAACTTATAGAAGAAATAAAAAGTGAAATCTGTGCAGTATAATGAAATATTCTTAAATTCTAAAAGATTATATAGGTTTCATACCTTAAAATTTTGAACACATAAACAACACATGCAAATTAATATGCATGTGAAATTGTGTTTGTTTATTCATTCTTTTTTTTTGAGTACAGGGGATTGAACTCAGGCATATTAAGACATATGCATGTAGCATTTAACGTGGTTGAGAAAATACAGTATGACTGGAGTGTAGAGGTTCAGAAGGAGAGAGAAAAGATGGCTGGATCATAAAGGATCTGGTATGTCATGGTAAAGAGTTTGGATTTCACCATGCTAAAAAAATTTAATACAGAATGCCATGTTCAAATTAGCATTTTAGAAATGCTACTCCAGTGGTATTGTCAATAATGGATTAAAGTGGGGCTAGGCTAGTGACAGGGGCATCACTTATGAATTTATTAGAACAATCATAGCTCAGTACAGGATGTGTTATGAACTAAGGCAGAGACCCTGAATTTTGACAGTGAGGTAAAGTGGAGGGGGAAAAAGCAAGAAAGAGATTTAGGAGGTATAACTCATAGTGTTGGGTGACAGTTTGAATACTAATGGCTGGGGGTTGGGTTGGGAGTCATGAATGCCTCCCAAGTTTGTGGTGAGGGCAGCTGGATACTTGATGGGACCAGGGAAATATAGGAAGGATAACAGATTAGATGGGAAAAGAATATGAGTTCTTTTTTTTTAACATATTGATATTAAGGTGTCAGTGGAACATTCAAATAGACATGTCTAATGTTTTATGTATACATGTGTGTATATGTGTTTATATACAAGTATATGTGCCTATATATGTGACACATATATATACACATATGTACATATGTATACACAATTAGTGGAGATGTCTGGTTTATCTGTTTAGCTCTTTGGGGAATAATCATCCATAAAACTGAAGAGATGACCTTGAAAAAGCAGGATAAGTAGGAAAGCCAAGGTTGGAAACCTAGGGAATACCAGCGTTTACAAAGTGAATTGAAGCAGAGGAACCTGCAAAGAAGATTGAGAAATGGTCAGGGTACATAAAGTAGATTTTAAGAAAGAAATGGAAAAGTTTCAAGGAAAAGGGAAGCAACAGAGTCAAATGCTACAGAGGTATGGATAATGATGAAAATGTGAATGAAAATATTCAATGAACTTTAGCAGTTTGTACATTATTGGTGACTTTGCAAAGTATAATGGCCTTTAGGTAACAGAAGAAACCAGATTATAGTAGGTTGAGGAGGAACTGAGACAAGAAGAAACGGAGAAATTAAATCTAGGCCAGAAGTTATCAAACTGTGACTCATGGACCCCTGAGGATCTTTGAATTTTTTCGTTCTGTGAGGTCAAAACCATTTTCATAATATTAGGACATTATTTTCTTTTATTTATTTATTTATTTATTTATTTAATTTTAACACATTGACATTTCCCACTAATGGTCCAAAAGCATCATTGGGTAAGATGGCTTGCATTATAGTGTGAATCAAGACTAAAGGACCAGACTATGCTAATAGCCACATTTTTTACCATCATACATTCAGTTTTTTAAAAAGCCAATTTCATTTCAAAATGTCCTTGATACAGCAGTAAAAATATAATTTTAGTTAAGTTTCCCTTGAGTACATATCTTTTTTTTTTTTTCTTAAACCAAGGACTAATTGTATTTTATTTATTTATTTATTTATTTATTTATTTATTTATTTAGTGGTGCTGGGGATTGAACCCAGGGCCTTGTGCATAAGCGGCAAGCACTCTACCAACATATCTTCTTAATATACTGTGTGATGGTCAGGCGCAGTGGTACACGCCCATAATCCCAGAAGCTTGGGAGGCTGAGGCAGGAGGATCAGGAGTTTAAAGCCAGCTTCAGCAAAAGCGAGGCAGTAAGCAACTCTGTGAGACCCTGTCTCTAAATAAAATACAAAGTATGGCTGGGGATGTGGCTCAGTGGTCAAGTACCCCAGTACCCCCCCAATATATATATATATATATATTGTGTGATGGAAAGGGAAGTACTTATAAAGTGTTTCTGCTGTACAGTGAAGTATGATGGTTGTCTTACAACCATTTCACTGATTGTTTACATCAGATGTCTTGCCTCTTCTTTCATGGAATGCCATTTTTACTGGAAAGAGTGACTGTTAGCCAAACTATGATTATTCAGATTTGGGTATGCAGCAGGTATTTCCATGGAAATTAAGTGGAAATAAAAAGTTAAGGGAAATAACATTGTCATCAATGATAGAATTTCATGATTCAAGCAAAAAATTAGAATTTTGGACACTTTTATCTAACAAATGTAACTTGTTAATTTCTCAATAAAGACTTGTAAGATTGATGAAATCAAAAAAGATTTGCAAAATATGTAAAACCATGCCAGTTTACTCACTAAAATTTTGTTTTAAATCAGTTATTTTTAATAAAAATGTTAATAGACAATGCATTTGTTTTTATTTTTTGTTTTTGCAGTAGTGGGGATTGAACCCAGGGACACTATACCACTGAGGTACATCCCTAGTCCTATGATTTTTATAATTTTGAAATAGGGTCTTGCTGAGTTATCAGGCTAGATTCAAAATCACAATCCTCCTTCCTCAGCCTCCTGAGTCATTGAGATTATAGTCATGTGCCACCACGCCTAGCAGATTTGTTTTAAGTAAATTAATACGTAAATACTTTAAAATTTGTTTTAATATCTGAAAAACCCTTTGGAATACTCAAGAAGTGTTGAGTTTATAAAATGGTCCTGAGACCAAAAAGAATGAAAATTGCTTATCTAGACTATTCTTTTCAGATTTTTGTCTGTTTAAGGAAAGAAGAGAGGTGAGGAACTAAAAGGAGTGGACTCAAGGGAATTTATATTCAGTAGGAAGACTTAGTGTATTTATGTGCTTGGGAGTCAAAAACCAGTGGAAAGGAAGTCCCTGAACAGATTTGGCTTGGGAAAACAGTTTGGGTTGGGAGAATAGTGGGAGGGGCTAGCCCGATGCTACTGATACTAAGAGGAGGAATGGGTGCAGATAAAGATGCTTTTGTGGGAGTAGGTGTTGGAAGGTCGAGGTCTTACTGTCTTATAGCCTTCCATACTGAAGTGAGAAATGAGGCTAATTTTAATGCAAGAAGTGATAACCTCATAGATTTGAAGACCGTGCTAAAGATTTTTAAAACCTGGTGTATACAATGGAAGATCTTGCTGATCCAGAATATATTAAGAATCCAGAGCAGAAGTAAAAATATGTGAATCAGTAGTATTGGCAACAGAGTGTACAATAATAGAAGTTTTTTGTGGATAGTTTATTAGCTTGGATATAATTATAGTAACTGATAGAGCAGATGATTGGATTGATATAGGGTTAGGATTTTACTGATAAAATACGAAAAGATAAAAATGTTGGAGGTAGTAACAAATTAGTGACTCAAGTGACAAGTTATGATTAAAGATTTCAAATAAAACAAGTCTTAATTCTTTTTTCTTTAATCAGCATTATTTGACTCCTAGTCTTCTGACCAATGAATCACACACACACACTATACACAAACACATTTAACTATTTTTTCCACATATAATTACCACTCAGCTATATCCCTAGCCCTTGAATTTATTTGTAGATAATCTTAAAGTCTTTATCTAATTTTTAATTTAAATGGAGGCATTTATTCGATTAGTTTCAGATTTTTAGACGTTTTCAAGGAATTTTATGTTTGGAGGCTGATATGTTCTGCAAAAGAGAGGTTATGCCCACTGACCAAAGTCTTTTATAGATCACTCCTACAGTGATAGCACAGAGATGGTGAAGATCATTGTGCATACTGTGCAGAGTCAAGACCGTGTTCTCAAGGAGCTGTTTGGTCATCTGAGGTAGAAAAATTGCTTTATTCCTTTTCTAAGGAGTCAGTATACGTTTTTTTTTTTTGTTTGTTTGTTTGGTTTGGTTTGGTTTGGTTTTTTGGTGGTGCTGGGGATTGAACCCAGGGCCTTGTGTTTTGCTAGGCAAGCAGTCTACCAACTGAGCTATATCCCCAGCCTTAAAAAACCAGTATATTGTAACATATATACTGTTATTTTCAAGTAGCATGTCCTTTTCAAGCACAATACCCTTCTTTGGCAAATATACCAGGCCAAAGAAAAGTTCTGGCAATATATTGGATAGCTTGACCACAGTTGTATAACACTTATAAATCCTATTTCTGTTTCTTTGGAGAGCAGTCATTAAATGTGATGCTAATTATGGTTCATTTCTCCTACTGGGTTTGGAGTATGGGGTACATTCTTGAGGGATGTGGAAAGTATCTGACGCTGATTTAATCTCTCCAGCAAGTTGTTGGGCTGTAAGCAGAAGATTATTGATATACTCCCCAAAGTGGAAGTGGCCCTCAGTAACATCAAAGAAGCTGACAATACTGTCATGTTTATGCAGGGGAAAAGGCAGAAAGAAATATGGCATCTCCTTAAAATTGCCTGTGTAAGTACTTATTAATGAATTAATGTTACATTAAATTACTGTTATTCTCTACAAAGGAGATTTTTATCAGCATGAGCTGTGTCCTCTTGATGATGTGTACTTTGTATTGGATTGATGTTCATGCTCCTTGCTTAGTGTCTGACTAGCAACGAAGGTGCAGGGCTTCTGTACTATCACTCTCCTTTGCAGTCCCTCTGTTTTTATAGTCCTTCTGGGTGCTGAACCACTATGGTGTCCCAAACCAACTTGAGGAGAGACATGATGCACAAATTAATGAAACCAACCCTTTGTTCAACTGGGCTTTTTTCCCTCCAATTAAAGTGGTTTTAGAAGAGTAGACATTTGGTTTTAGTCAATGAAGAAAAGGGCCAAGAACAGGATAGTTAGTAGTGGTGTATAAATGTAGGAATAGTTTTATTAAGAAATACTCTCGTTGTACATATAAGTAGTTATGGACATGTTAAGTCTTATGTTGTATGATAAAAAAAACTGTGTGAATCAACAGAGGTGCTTGCCTGTAATCTTTTATTGATTTTAATCCCCTTTCAGACACAGAGTTCTGCCCGGTCCCTGGTTGGATCCAGTCTAGAAGGTGCAGTAAACCCTCAGGCATCAGCATGGCTGCCAACTTTAGCAGAACTTGAACAACCTCTGTCTTGCGTGGTAACTCCTCAAGATGGGTGGGTTCACTTTGTAACAATAGATAGTTGTTTTTTTAGAGCAGTTGGTTGGAATGAGGCAGTAGAGTATAGTGGTTAAGGCAGTCTTCAGTGCCTTTAGACCAGGTTTGAGTCTTGACTGTCCCTTTCTAATAATCTTGGACAATTTACTTGAGTTTTTTAGTGTTCTTTTTTTTAAAAAACTTATAAAATGAGAATGTCTTAGAACTGCTGTGAAAATTTGATTAGACAAAATATATAAAATTTTAGGAAGTAATCATTTAGCAATTATTACTTATAATTATTAGCTCAATACATTCTCTAAGACCTTTATGTTATTGGCTTATCAATTTCTTTTACCCAAACCTTATTCCTTCCTTAACCATTTTGCATTTATCATTTTGGGATTCTTAATTATCCTTTTAATAAATTGTTGAGATCTACTTTACTTTATAACTTAGTATTTCTAAATCCAGACTTTTTTCAGTGTCTTAAATCAATTTTGCAAATAGGATCTCAAGTTTGAAGCACTGTATTTTCTTTAGCTCTTCTCCTAAAAGCTGAATGACTATCCGTTTCTATTATTTTCTCAGTATAAGATGTGCAGTAACCAGTCAGTGGCTCTTTGCTAGCTTGTGTATTGTTGCTTTCTCACAATTCATGGGAGATCTCTACAGCACCAACATATCCTGGAAACTCCTCCCATAATTAGTTTTGCAGAAATGCAGCCATGTTACATCACTGCTTAGGAGATCATGCAGTTGCACATTCTGTACTCTACTTACATGAGAAAAAGCACATGGCAGGAAGGCAAGCTGATATCAGGTATTTTATTTTTTTAAGGAAAGCAAGTTTCAGAGTATATCTTGGGATCATTATAGATTTGGCCCAAAGTATGTATAATACATCTACAAATATAGCATAGGTTATAATTAATTATATAGACATTAGGAAACATTCTATTAGACTTGAAGGAAGTAAATTTTAATACATTTTTAACCTTTTGCTTTCATTAAATACATTTAGGTTTGTTAGGGGTTGCTAATGGTTACAAATGTTACCTCTACAGGTAATTTCCAACTGGAGGTTATGGTTGTTTGCAAAAGTATATCTGATGGGCATTTACTTTTTTTAAATATGTTTTTAGTTGTAGATGGACATAATACCTTTATTTTATTTATTTATTTTTTATGTGGTGCTGACGATCGAACCTAGTGCCTTACTTGTGCTAGGCAAGTGCTCTACCACTGAGCTACAACTCCAGCCCCTGATGGGCATTTAAAATATATTTTCTTAGGAAAATATTATTAAAGGAAAACTGATTTCAGTTATAATATACCTGTGGTACTTAACTACCAAGGATTAGGAACTGTTAGACTGTTTTTCCATCTGTTGAATAAGAGCTGAATCAGCATTTAATTCTAAGCTAATAGTGGTTATAATCCATGGCCTAGAACTGACTAAGGTAGAGGAGGGACTGAGGGTTGGTAAGAGGAAAGTATGAAGTGGAAAACTTAAACCAGGATCTCCATCAAATTGAAACTTCCAGGATACATCGAGATTCTAGGTAGCTATGCTATCACACTGTTTTCTTCTGCGATTCTCAGGAATCAGCTTGCTTGTTTTCCTTTTCATTGCTATCTGTAGTTTCCAACCAGAGTTTTTCACCTTCCCTGATCTCTGCAGAATAGATTGTACTTTTGAATCTTCTCTCCTACATTTGTGTTTATGAAGTAAGCATGCTAGTGTTTTTGCTACTTGTAAGGAAAGGAAACATTCCAGAAATACATTTTGTCTGTGCCACAAGGATCTTTGTCCCCCACACCCAGTTAGCATTTTCAGGGGGAGAAAAGTTGTATACAAGTGCCACTTATGTTTCAGAGGAAAATATAATTGAAGTTATAGTGGACTTATTATTAAAGTGAGGCACAGGACTCTGGCCCTGGATGGGAAGGAAAAAGAAACTAAAGACTAGAGGAGTCAGCTGCATTGGGTGCTAGGCTGTAGGAAGGGCAGTGATCTTCCTGACCTAGGAGAACAGAAAGTAGAATTCATTTGCCCCTTTGTTGAATTTGAAAAGATTTATTCTTTTATCCCTCAGGGAGACTTTGGCACAAATGATAGAAGAAAATCAGAACTGTCTTGGCCATTTAAGCACCATTATTCGTGAAGCAAATGAGGAACAGGGCAGTAGTATGATGGTAAGTTTTGCGTGCATATGGGTGTGTATTTTAAGTATGCTGGATGCAAAGGGTTTAACTTTCCATGCTAGCCTTATGTGGCATTCTATTCCATATATGTTATATATATAGGGAATAGAAGAACTCAGAGGAAAAAGTATATGAGGAATATCTTCAAACTCAAATCCCCATCTTTTGTTACTCAGAGGTATACTAGGATTATGTCATTAGTAAATATCAATAACAATTTTGGTCAAATTAAGCTTTCTCTGCAGTGTGACCACTGAAATAGAATGGCTGTACATTTTTTGGTTCAGCAATCAATTTTCTCCAATAAGATGGGACTTGTACTATAAGTCTAATATAGTTACTTTCTGCATATAAAATGAATTGTGTTAATATAGTTTGATTAATAAAAGTAATTATATTAAGATTTAGTTACTATGTTGATTTGTTAAAACTTGGATAAACCACAATAAAATGTTTACTGAATTAACTTTTATTGCATTTAGTATCAATATCAACTTTTTGCTCTTTTTCATTAGTATAATTATTTGCTTCAAATTAAAAGTCTTTGAAATATTCTTTAAGTTAACCAGAAAATAAGGTGAACTAAACTCTAATTGTAACTTCTGTATTTTTGCTTTTTCAACCTTTGATTATAAAATGTCCAGACATACAAAAAGCTTCTTGAACATCCGTGTACTTACCACTTATAGTCAGCTTCTGATTTTAACTTTCTCATGCCTCATTTTAGAATCTTGATTGGAGTTGGCTAACAGAATGACTTGCCACTTGTTCACTGTCCTCAAAGCTATGGAAGTTGTTGCTGTACATGTCGGAAATTGGTTTTTCCTCCATGAAACCATTCTTCACACACCAATCAGTGGAAGCAATGACTGTGATAGGAAACTACCAAGATTTTACAAGCACACTATGCTGATTTTTGAATAAAGTTAACTTCCGAACAGGATTTTATTTTTAAAAAAGTCACTGGACATATTTAAATATGTTTTAATACAACAGTAACTTTGGAGCATCATTGGGGCTTCTTCAAACCTGGTAAAACATTACTTATTTAACTGATAATACCTTCTAAAGTTTTAATTTTTAGGTATAAGACCATAGAAAAGAAAACTTCACCTAGCAAGCATTTTAAGTAAAAGTGTCTACCTATGTTTCTGTGGAAGAAACTGCTCACAAGTAAAATTGTACTTCTTGAAGAATAAGCCCTACCTCCTTGTGTTGCACTCATTAAGTGCTCTTCTGGGCATAAGGAGTTGGCTCAGTCCCATCTTTAATTTTACTACACATTTGTGTCCCCTTTTTACAGAAGGGATTGTGCATCTGTGCCTTTCATACCAGTTGAATCATAAAACATGTTGTGTGCTATGTGTATATGTATTTAAGATGTACATTTAATAATATCAAAGAGATACCTGTTAATTTATAATGTATTTGAAAACTTATGTTTTTTCATTTGTAAAAATGGGTTGTTTAAACAATCAAGTCTTGTCATACAAGTTTATAAAGGTCTACATTCCCCTATCTGTAATTGTAATTTCAAAATCCAAAAAGCTCTGAAAATGAGGTTTTTATAAATCTGGTGACAAAATTTGCTTACAAATGTAATCTGAACTGATATTGAATCTATTTATCCCATTAAGTGTGAATATTCATGTATTTTGCTGCAGAAATATTATTGATTATAGGGCAGGGGCAATTGTGCCACAGACTCTGAGGATTCATGTAATATGTTCTATGCACTGAATTCCTTTCGAAAATCTGATAATTTCATAATTCTGAAACATCTGGCCCCAAGGGTTTCAGATAAAGGATTGTGAATCTCTGTCTTCTGTTAAATAATTTAGAAGGTGTTATTTGTTTCAAAAAAAAAATGTGAAATGCTTTTGTATTCTAGTTTTTCACTTTGTGTATAAAATGATTTTTAAATCCCTTTTCGAATTTCTACTTATTACAAGAACCAGGTTATAACAGTTGAATTTGGCATTTGGGAAAATATGAAGGTTCATGAAGTAAAATTGGAGCACAGAATTATATGATAGGCTATCCCTGTACTTTCTTTGGAATTTAATATTAGTATGATAAAGTATTGGGCAACTTCTTTAATATAGTGTTTTCCCCTTGAGATATCCTGTCACCACCATTTGTGGCTAAAAATCATTCAGATCTTGCCTTATAAACTGATACCATAGTTCCACCGTCCCATTTTTGTTAGTGGTATCATTTTTCCAGTCACTCCATGTTGGAGTTGTCTTCTTTTTTAATCATCAGGTATCAGTGTTTCTCTAAAGATGGTAATTCCATCCCTATCAGCTATTATAACAGGTGGTCTCTATTGTTTCCCTAGTTCTAGAAGGTTTTAATAATAAACATTATTGGGCACCTGTTGCTGAGAAGATATTAAGCTAGATGTTAAAATCAGAAACAACACAGGCAGTTCAATAAAAATGCTTACGTGGGAGTCTGAACATTGATGGCTGTTGTTCAAGGATTTTTTCCAGCTATCATTGTAATAATTGAGTAAAGATTTGCTAATGGTGGGGTCCATTTTGCTGGTGTATGGCTGGGATCTTATCTGGACAGCTTATTCTACCTGGTTTGGACAGGTGCTATTAGAACAGACTAGTAAAGTGAATCACTCCAAACTTGCTTCTAATATATGTGTGGACTACTCTTTTTTGCTGGGTAACAACTTTTCAAAGTTGAATGAAAGTTGTGAACTCCAATCTAAGCAATATTATGATGAGAAATGTACACAGAAAACAAGAGCAAATTGTTTTTCATTCATTTAGCTTTTTTGCAAGTTAAGGTAGCTAAGCTCTGCAAATATTAATTATCTAGAAGCAGACGAGATCCCAGACATTTCTAAGTAATAAAATCAAATGAATGGCACAGGTAAGTGCATTTATTGAAGGGAGTAGCTTCAGTGATCTGATTCTATTTACCTTTTCTCATTTCCACTACTACTACTATTATAACCTTGGACCTGTAGTTTCCCAATCTCATAGGGTCCCAGCCTCCAGGCTGTTTCCACTTTCAGCCATTTTGCAGATTCTTTGACTCTAGAATACTGCTTCCCTCTATTTTCCTGCTCAAGAGATGAGATGAGTTTCCAAATCTAGTCCGTCTTGTGCAGATGTGGCTGCACCTGGCTACTGTCCTCTCAGGGCTTACACAAACTTATTCAAAGATGATGTCCTTATTTCCCTTGTGTTTATCGATTTCACTAAAACTCTTACCCTTTCCTTTTCCCCTTTTATTTTTGGTAATGTATCACATAGTGCAGAACTTTTGAACAGAAGAATATGCAGGCAGAAAAGTGTTTCTGTTGGTTAGCCATCCAGTTTCCCTATCAGCAGGACAATGCGTCCCAGACTTTCTAAATCTGGTCCTCCACTAGCCTACCAAATCACTCCTTCGTATTATACAAGACGTTAAAGAAACTCAGTTGCTTTCTATTCTTTTGGTCTCCCTGAAGAACAGGTTCCTAAGCACCCTAAATGCTTAGCCCATTCCATTCCTGTTTTCTGAATGGCCTTCATAAAGCCTTCCAGAATCAGCATTCTGGCACATAAAAGGTACTCAAAAAAACTTGGCGAGTGAATGATACAGTTAGATCGAATAGCTTCCTCTTCTGAACTTCCACAGCACTTCCCTTGCAACAAGCAGGTTATTCCTGAAATGCAGGTCCTGAGCCAGAAACACGTGCTTGCACACAGTAGGAGTCGGTATAAACCACAAAAAGACATGAAAAAGAACAGCTCCCGCACTCAAAGTGAGGGAGTGGGTTCTCTGCAAAAGAACAAACGAACCGACAAGTCCCCTATTCGGGTGGCCCTTTCCTTTCCTCTGCCTCCCTGTTACTCCAGACTACCAATTTATCTTCTCTTCTGGAGCAGCTGGTAAGTAGAACACACAAAGGACCCGACAGGCATTCGCAGAAGTTGCGCAGCCGAGCGGTTGGAAGAATTTTGTCCCGCCTGCTCCCCGTCTAGCTAGTCAAGGAGGGGCGCTGCGTCTGTGCGTCCCCGCGCAGCCGCAGTGCCCGGCGAGTGGGCGGGGCCGGCGGTTGGCGGCGGTTGGCGCGGCCCGGGAGGCGGCTGCACGTGCGGGCGGGGGCGATGCGTCACTGATCGGTGAGGAGCGGTGGAGGGGTCGGCCTACTTCCGAAGGCTGCGGCTGGGACCCTCCGCATTTAGTGCTTTCCTCCGGGGGAGTGGCCGTCGAGAGAAGGGGTGTCACGCTCACCGCGCAGGGGCGGGCCGCGGGCCGCCTAGGCGGAGAGGTTGACCAGCGGAACGCCGGCTCAGCGTGGAGAGAAGAATGAGGGGAACGGGGTCCGGGACTCCCCATCTTAGTCTGAGAGAGGTCGCCAGGTCTTCTGGAGGGAGAGGGTGGAAATTAGAGGGGGCGAGCCCGTCACTCCCAGATTGAGGGTCTTTTCCTTCCCCACACAGGAGGAACAAGGATGAATATGACTCAAGCCCGGGTTCTGGTGGCTGCAGTGGTGGGGCTGGTAGTTGTTCTCCTCTACGCCTCCATCCACAAGATCGAGGAAGGACATCTGGCCGTGTACTACAGGTGAGCAGCATGTGTGGTCCTCCAGGTTCTAGAGCAGACCGGGTACTTACGTCAGAGTGGAATGTGGGAAGTTGTTGCCACGCAGCATCCCGGGAGTACTCCCCAGTCCGGGGAAGTGATTTTTGTATCAACCCTTGGGAAAGCTTGGGGGTGAAGCAGGCTTTTGCTGAGCACCTTCCAGTCGTTGAGCAGTTTAGTGTTGTGTTCGTTTTGTGCAAAGGTTAAGACTCAGGAAAGGAAGCAGCTACTATAACTGAAGAGATGTGTAAATCATTTGTAGTCGGTACAACTGTACAGGCTTTTAGTTTGCCACTTCGGATGCTCTTTAGGAAATCTGGTCCTATTTATGTTTTTTTTCTTTAGATTTTTTTTTCATTAAAAACTTCTCAGTGACTGGTTATGTCTTATAAGATATTCATGACCGTGACAGTTGTTTTATCCCTGGACCTCAAGGAACATAAACACAACATTGATGGGCCACTCCTTACCCATTCACATAAAGGAGAGAAATGTATGAATTGAATTACCTTCTGGTTAGGCTGGTTAGTTTTACCTTTAGCAGAATAACCACCAGTTCCTTTTGATATAGACTAGTAAGAGAAACCAATTCGTGGAGAAATTGGGACGGTTCAACTTTTTGCTTATTTCCATTATCCACCCAAAACTGATATTTCTACTTTATATTCATCCTGAATAGTTACTTTTTTAAAGTACAATTTTAGTGTTTTAGTGGTGTGTCTTAGCAGATGGAATTCTAGTGTAAGAAATGACAGCTTTGTCCAGATTTCCATCCAGTTTGGCATTGTCTTAACAGTAAAGAACATTTCAAGGGATAGCTTTCAAAGTATTATTGATGAACCTAAACCATTTACTCTTTTCTTAGTTATTGTGACTTCTTTGCAACCCTAGAACTTTTTTGCTTCCCAAATACCTCTTTTCTTATAATTTCTAGTATGTGCTTTTATAGTTCTCACATTCCAGAATTTCATGAACAAGGCCATGTGTTACCTGTTTATAGTTTGAACCTTCTCTCCCTTTATCTTTCCATGCTAAGATTTCGTTGTTTTTACACAGAAACTTTATGTTCCCAGTATTTTGTCTTGCAGATCGGTAAAAGAATCATATGCCTCAGAAATTTCCTCCTTCCTTGAAAGTTTGTGTTGTCGTCTTCTTTTTTTTTAACCTAGTGATCAAATGTTCTAGGTTCTCATTTGCCTCTTGTTATGTACAATTAAAGTACCTCATCTGAGAGCCATTACTTTTTTCACGAATATTTCTCAGAAGACTAAAGATCAAAGGGAAATCCTTTGAACCTGAGAGGTGCTGGAAACCCAGAGGTATGACTGGTGAAGCTTGTGAAACAAGTTGTAACATTGCAATTTTAATTTTCTTTTTTTTTCAACCTTGTTAGGTATGGCATGTATTTTAAGCTGGGTTTATTGTCATGAGTAACTCCTATTAGTGAGGCTTTAATAACTTAGCATAAGTAAGAGTGAGTATTTATTGTAGCATTTTAAGTTTGAAAAGAGAATTTCTCTTTGTAATTTTGTCAAATTGAAATATCTCTTTGCAGGGGAGGAGCCTTACTAACTAGCCCCAGTGGACCAGGCTATCATATCATGTTGCCTTTCATTACTACATTCAGATCTGTACAGGTGAGTGATTCCAAGGGATTCCAGATAGACAAGTGTGACAAGTTACCACATTCGTGGGTGGAGATAGATTTCCTTATTGTTTAAGCAGATGTTGATATTTACTTAAATGCAGGAGTTCAGAGTACAGTTTTCACAGAGCAAGTTATGATTTTGAACTACCTCACTGTTGAAGTGAATTAGAAATACGAGCTAGGCACTTAGAAGGATTGACTTCTACCATCTGTATAATGGTATGTAACAGGTTTTCTGTTGCTGCTCTCAAAATAAAAGCAAGAATTAGGAACACAACCGGAAATACAAACCAGTGATTACTTTTAGAACAGTGTTTGGTTTCCATAGAGTCAGGCTCCTGGGCTACTATTAACATGGAGAATCTGAATTTTTATGCACAGCTTTTCTTCTTCATAGTTTTTGCCTGATATATTAAGAACAATTTTATGTGACAGGATCCCAGAATATTTGAAGTAAGTGTCTGGTTATTGAAAAGAGTATCTTGCCCATGGGAGACCTTTAATAGATATCTTTAGACATAAGATGACAAAACAGGATTAGACTGTCTACTTTTGCATACTCAATGTGATCATACATTTTTGGATTCAGAAGTTTGTCTACCATCTGCTGCTAATTTATCAGGAAAATTCAGTGTTATTTATTTAATCTTATAATTTTAATTCTAGGCTTCATGCTGAGTGAGAGCTTAATTATGAATGACTAAATCCCCCAGATTTTTTCCAGATCCCTTGTAGATGGCTTAGGGAAAGAATTGTATTTATTGAAGTGAAATGTGGTGTTCTTTCCCTAGTCACACTGATGTTCATAATATTTTCCCATATTTGTTCATTTTTGCCTTGGTTAATGCGATCATCGCTCTTTTTTTTTTTTGGTATCCGGGATTGAACTCAGGGGCCCTCAACCCCTGAGCCACATCCCTGGCCCTATTTTGTATTTTATTTAGAGACATGCTTTCACTGAGTTGCTTAGCACCTCATTTTTGCTGAGCCTGGCTTTGAGCTCGTGATCCTCCTGCCTCAGCCTCTTGAGCCACTGGGATTACAGGTGTGCACCACCATGCCTACCATCTTTCCCTCCATTCCTTTTCTCCTGCCTAAATCTTGCCAGGCATTTTTAGGTTCATCTCAGATTCCTCCTCTTCTAATGTATAGCTCTTTAAGTCTATGTTATAAAGTTGACCCTTGGTCTTATGTCTTTTAATAATATTGTCTTGTATAGTTTTCTAAGTGTCCGTGTGTGCTTTCTTTCCAGATAATCACTTAAATTTCTTGAAGTCAGGAGCTGTAACACATTTATATTTCTGATCTTTCTGTTTGTGGTAGAAGTTGTTAAATTTGAGAACGATTTCTTAGGAATGCAGTATAGTGAAGATGGAGACTTAGCTCTGCTACCAGTTGATTCCATGATTTTGATAAAATCACTCATTATTATAGACATCAGTTATTCCTCTGTGAAAGAAGGAATTATACTAACATGACCTCACCAACAGCTTCAACAGTCTATAATGTTATTATACTGGCACCATTAAACAGATAATTAGAGTTCGATTATATATATAAGAAATATACTGTGTGCAATATATATATATATATATAAAGAGAGATAAGCCACCTCTCTCATACTTTTAAGAGATTCAGATGAAATTAGTAGAAGATTTCAGCTTAAACTATTATACTTTGCATCTACAAAAAAATTAAATGCTGGGCCAGAATGACTAAATAGGAGCATTCGTTATCTGTGAGACAGTAATAGTCCAGGAAAGAATTACACTGATAAAATCCTTTTAAGAAAGTGTTCTTATGAGTATAAGACGTAAAGAAAGTTATTTTTAGGAATTTTGGAACATATTCAAAAACATAGCCCACTGTCAACAAATGATTTAACAAACTTGACAATTGAAAGAAATACATAATGTGAAATCCTATATATGATATATGAAGAGAAAATAGTGCTTAGAGAAATTATCTGAAAACCTTCAACTTAAAGTACACATAACATAGAGTCACTTTTAAAATAAATATTCTGTCATATTTGAAAATAATTTTTAAAGAATATAAAAGAAGTATAAAAGTACATAAAGATAGGATAATAAGTTGAAGATTTAACATTGAACTACTAGTTCTTAGTTTGAAAGTTGGCTAGGGAATATCCTTTAGGTTTAAATAGGAATGCATATTTTACTTTTTGGGGAACATGGAAATTGAATTAGTATGGTGTTTTGAAAGAAAGAAAATAAATTGAACTCATTTCTTCATAGCTCCCGTCACTTTACCTAGAACTGTCAGAAATGCTTACCATCGTCTCACTTTTTCCACCCAAGAGTTTTATTTTGTTGTTTTCTCTCCTGGAATTTTATATTCAAGCAAGTATCACATCCTTTCTGCATTATGTCTACTAGATTGACAGCATTCAGTTTTCATGATCTTCACTAAATTAACCTAAATAAATTAATTCTTTAGCTTCCCTGCTGATTTTCTTGCCTCCAGATAAGATGAATAATGAGAACTGCATCACATATGAGCAAAGGAATTAAATAAAAGACATTTTCCCCCAGAGCTGGTGATTGAATTCAGGACCTAGTGCATGCTAGGCAAGTACTCTTAGCTCTGAGCTATGTCCCCAGTCTTAACAATTTTTTTGAAAGTTTATTTTATGACTGTATTTACAGTGGACTACAAAGAAGTTTCCAGCTAACACAGGGCTCTCTACCTAATATCACATTTTCTTTTCTCAGAAATCACCTCTTATCTAAATTGTGCTTTCTGCTTCAGACCAACCAGTCTGCTTCCTGTCGCATGTATGCACAAGTTTATCTTCAGCTTTTTGTATTTGAATGTGATATTTATTGAAATTAAGATGTTCCTGTGTTTCATTTGTGCTTATTTCTCCCCCTCTAGATCTGGCCTGTAAACATTTCACCTAAGAGAGCTCTTCAAGCTATTATTTTATTCCCTATAACTTAACACCCAAAAGTTAACTTTATCCTGTTATTTTGTACCTCTTGATGGATTGTTTTGTAAGGATTTTGTATCCTATGCAGGATTAGGATATCTTTGGAAATAGGAACTATGCTATGTTGCTGTCACTTGGTAAGATGCATTATGTTTAGAATATAGTCATTAGGAGCTGACCTGTTTAAGGATTTAAGAGTACAGTTAGGAAGTCATTCTGGATTCAAACAAAGGTGTAACGTGGCAAAGCAATTAAGTACCAGATTGTTGGTCCACTAGGAGAAAGCACTACTGGTTTGACACTTATATTAAAAAGGAAACTTAACATGTAAGAGATCACTAGGTCCTAAACTAAAAATATTGACTATGGCATTAGAGAACAAAGGTTGCTCTTAAGTTCAAGGGTAGCTTTGAGTCATAGGGTACTTGTACACATAAAATAGTTATCTTTTATCTTGAATGTAAATAATAATATTAGCAGTGGAATCAGAGTTCAGAGCACAGATCCTAACCATAGTTCCTTGTGGGTGAGTCTTTGTAGTTTGCAGTCCCAGGGTAACTTCAGGCAAATAAGGAACTCCAGAGTTTTTTACTTACTAGCAGATTGAACATTGAATCTTTCCTAGTGCATTTTGATTCAAACCTTAGTTTTAAAATGGTGTCTATGTCAAGTTGCATTTCTACTAGGATAAAAAAAGAAATGATTGACTGGAGTTGTAACTCAGTGGTAGAGCACTTGCCTAGCTTGTGTGAGGCACTGGGTTCGATTCTCAGCACCATGTAAAGGTCCATCAACAACTAAAAAAAAATTTTTTTAAGAAAGAAAAAAGAAGTCTAACATGACTCCAAGATACAAAATTTAAAAAGAAAAGAAAAAAAAATGACTACCCTGATACTTAAATTTTGGGGAACTGAAATTTTGGTAGAACTCTCCTGTGCTTTCTCTCAGAGCTCTCCAGAGATTTGCCTCTGGGACTAGCAGCTCTTTGACAACATATGTTCTAAGTTTTTTAAATTTTTTCTTCCCCAGACAACACTACAAACTGACGAAGTTAAAAATGTGCCTTGTGGAACAAGGTAAGCTTTTTCCTTGTTGACCAACCTCCCTTTAGTTCAGATGGTTTCTGTTCTTAAAATTGTGATTACTTAGGCACTTTTCAATTAGGCATGACAGTAACCCAGAGGGATTTCTGATATGAGCATTATCTGAGAAAAGTCTTATCTCCAAATAGGAACTTTCCATTTAGGAACCAATAGGGGGTTATTTAAAAAAATGGATTTTAAGAGCCATCAAAACTATGTATCAGTGTTACTACATCTGCTTTAATGATTTTTTTTTAAAAGATAGACTTTATTTTTTTAGAAGTTTTAGATTCACAGTAAAATTGAGCAAAAAGTACAGTGAGTTAATTCCTCTTACCCTGCCCCGTATGTCTTTATTGACTTCTAAACTTAGTTCCCTCATTTGTAAAAATCAGGTAAAAGCATAGTTATTATAAGGATTAGAATTAGTATAAACAAAGTACTTATCTCAGCTCTTGACCCAGAGTAGATGCTCAATGAAAAGATAGTTTTAAATTAAATCATCTCACCTTCTTATCTGTAGTATTAAACACCATCTAATTTAGAGTTTCTGATTCAGTAGGTCTGGAGAGGCCTGAGAATTTGCATGTCTAACAAAAGTCCCTGAGTAGTGCTGATGCTTCTGGTCTGAAGACTTCAATTTGAGAATTGCTGCCCTAAAGATATTTAGGGAAAGAAAGGCAAGCAAGGCCCAAGTTATTTTTAGATATGCTCACTTCATTGAATTATATTGAAAGAAGAATGTCAAGTTCAAGATATTTTTTAAATTACCTATTTAAATGATCTACAATAATATTATTACAAGCCTACAAAGAAGCTTTTGACATCTGTAGAGGGACAGAGATACTTTTAAATAGGGACCATACTTTCCATATTTTAAGTTAATGTATTTGATTATCAAGTTCTGCCTAGGTCTGTCTATAACTCTTATTTATGGATTCTGTTTACTGGCTCACATTTTTCCCATTTTTTTGGTTTTAGTGGTGGGGTCATGATCTATATTGACCGAATAGAAGTGGTTAATATGTTGGCTCCTTATGCAGGTATGTTAACCATCTATTCTCTGGTTTTTATAGTTGTGACCAGAGTATTTATAACAGAGATTTCCTGAGGAATAGGAAGGCACTTTTAAAATTTTACAACCTCATTGATTACTAATGAATATAAAGGATTAATTATTTGAATATTTTCCATTACTATAAAATGGAGGTAGAAACAGGTCACAGACTGGGTATGGTGATGCATACCACCTATAATCCCAGTGGCTCCAAAGGCTGAGGCAGGAGGATCATAAGTATAAGAGCAGCCTCAGCAATTTAGTGAGACTCTGTGAAAATTAGAGATAAAAATAAAAAGGGCTTGGAATGTGGCTTAGTGGTACAGCACCCCTGGATTTCAATCCCCAGTGGGTACCCCCCCACCCCAAAAAAATAAGGTCATGAGTTCTGGACAGAATTGATTTTCTGCAACTATATGATTTACTCTTCTCTGAGCTTAGTGTTTCTAATTGTAAGGTGATCATTGATTATTTCTAGAACAGGGAAGTAGCATTTTATCCAGTGAGTGAGGATAAGAGATAATTTCCTTTTATGATAAAAATCTATAACTGATCATTTCCTGAGTCACACTGATTTGTCATCTTAGAGAAATCTTTTCTAGTTGAGATTTGCTATAATTTGGAAAGCAATCAGAAAGTTTTTGATGTGGGGAAGGCATTTTCCTGGTAAAGATGAAAACCTAGAGATAGAGTTGGTAATGTTTAATTCAGAAACTTAATTGCAAGTCCTAAAAAGAAAAGATAGAACATTTTGTCTTTAACCTTGATAATAAAATTTGCATGCCTAGTATGTAGAAGACACTTTGTTTGGCAAGAACATTTAAAAAGGTGACGTTGTGGTCTTTGCCACCAAGGAGTTTTTATTTTACTTGAGAAGACAATACAGACCAAAAAGAGAGAAATTAGAATGTAAGATTATGACAAATTTCACATCACTGATACAGGCACAAATAGTAAAAAGGTTTCAAAGAGCAAAAAATGTATCATATCAAATAGATTTGAGTCATATTTTAAAAGATTAAGTATTTTCCTAGTGTTTTTACATCCAGTTGGCACTCTGTATTAAAAATATTAAAATATTAATATTAATATTTAATATTAAAAATATTAAAAGATTAAAAATATTTGGGAAAAAATAATGTGCACACTAAACATGTACAGCCTTTTTTCTCTTAACAATGTAGTATGACAACTATTTATAAAGCATTTATATTTGGTATTGCAAGTCATCTAGACCTGATTTAAAATATATAGAAAGATATGCATAATTTATATGCCAGTAGTATGCCTTTTTATATAAGATTTTCAAGCATGTATGAATTTTGATATCACCTTAAGGTCCTGAAACTATGCCCCATGGATATAAAGGGATGACTATTCTTCACCTGGTCACAAATCATTAGAATGGATTATGATTGGAAAAAAAAAAAAAAAAAAAGCTCAGTATCTATAATCCTAGCTACTCAGGAGGCTGAGTCACAAGGATCACAAGTTCAAAGCCAATCTAGGCAACTTAGTGAGACCTTGTCTCAAAAGTAAAAAGGCCTGGGTGTGTAGCTCAGTGCTTGCTGAACATTGATGAGGCCCTGGTACTCCAGTACCAAAAAAAAAAAAAAAAAAAAAAAAAAAATCCCTAGTGTACACACAAAAAAAAGAAAAAGGGAAGAAATTAATGCTTCTCTAGTCACAGACAAATAGGAAACTATTAGATCACCAGTTCATTTGGAAAATGAACAAACCACATGATTTAGTCAGCAATTATTTATTGATGACCTGTCAATTGTATGTAGAATCCAGTTGTATCTGGTATCTGATAACTGTCTTATACTTTTCCTGCCTTCAATCTCTGTGCTTCTCAGTTCATCTCACACTGCTGTCAAAGTACAAATCTGTGTCATGCCTTTACTTGAAAACTTTGACACCTCCAAAATAGTGTATACTTTCCTTAGTATGGAATTTGGGGTTAGCTTGTTTGTGTTGTGAATGGAAGAATATCCAGAATATTGAGCACAGCAAACACATCAAGGTGTGTGAGTTGTGTTTTGTTTTCACTATTTTGTTGGCACTTTTCCTCATGTATAATATATCCCTCTAACTTTTACCCTGACTGATTTGAAGATACCTGGGTTATTGTTGGGAGAAACAAACATGGTTGTACCTTTCCTTCAGTGTTTGATATCGTGAGGAACTACACTGCAGATTATGACAAGACCTTAATCTTCAATAAAATCCACCATGAGCTGAACCAGTTTTGCAGTGCCCATACACTTCAAGAAGTTTACATTGAATTGTTTGGTAAGTGATTTTGTTTTAAATATGTAAATAGTCAATTAAAAATTTATATATTTAATTTATATATTGATCCTGTAATATTAGTAAACCTTGTGCTATTTGAGCATTTCTTCTGAATTTATAACAGAGCAATTGTCTTTAAAAACTTTTTTTATCTTAAGTTAAAATTTCATATATAACTTGGTAGAGATCAGAAAAACTTAACTCATATAACTATGTATTCTGGGTTTGTTTGTTTTTGGTACTGGATATTGAACCCAGGGTCACTTAGCCTCTGAGCCACATCTCAACCCTTTTTTTTATTTTGAGACAGTCTGACTCAGTTGCTTAGGGCCTCACTAATTTGCTGAGGCTGTCTTTGGGGTGGGAGGGGGTGGGGGATGGTAAGATAGTAGAATGAAACAGGCAGTATTACCCTATGTATATGTATGATTATATGAATGGTGTGAATCTACATTGTGTACAACCATAGAAATGAAAAGTTGTACCCCATTTGTGTATAATGAATCAAAATGCAGCTTGTAAAAATAAAAAAGATTTTAATAAAAAAAAAAATCCTTCTGACTCAGCCTCCTGAATTGCTGGGATTACAGGCATGTGCCATCATACCCAGATGTATATTCTGTTTTTAGTGTGATGACTTATTAGAAATTTGCTTCGTTGCTATTTTAACAAATAATTTGAGGAAATTTAGAAGTGTGTTTGTGGGCTCCGCAAGGCAAAACCCCATGTTTGAGATTTGGTACAAGGACAGGACTTAATGTATAGTTGTTTATTATCCAACATTAATATAAATGATTTCATTGGATAAATTTAATTTGGGGGTAAACTTAGATTATTTGCTTGTATCTTTCTTCCTTAATTTACTAACTTTTTTATACTTTTATGCAAAAGGAAAAGTATTTTCTATGAAGAATAATACTGTGGAAAATTTCGGTCTCATACTCTGGTTTTGTTTTCATATGAATACAATGCAAAAAAAATGAGCATCATGAGAATCTTTTGTTCTTGGCCTTAAAAACAGATCAAATAGATGAAAATCTGAAGCAAGCACTACAAAAAGATTTAAATGTCATGGCCCCAGGTCTCACTATACAGGTAAGCCTTTTTCCTAGGGAAATTCTCTGGGAGTTTTGAGAACTTTGAGTTTAATCCCCCTTTCAACTGATTATTTATAAAGTAGTTATTTAAGTGAAGTGCTGGGGTAATTTATAGAATACCTTTCATTCTCTTGTAGCTTAACCACGGGTGGCATTCTTTTATGAATTCTTAAATGGAACTAGTAAGCTCTTAGAAGGAAACAAAATTCATATTTCTGCCATGTGTGAGACATTAGTAAGTACAGTAATAGTTATTATCACTGTAAGAGTAAACCTGGCCCTCAGTAAGATTATGTGTAAAAGGAGTTCAAGTCTAAGATTTGAACAGTAATTGTAGACAAAGATGTCACAAAGTTTAATAGATGAATTCATTGGATAATTATTGCTATAAGAGTTAAGAGAACATTCAATAAAGTATGCCTAAGAGGACAATGATTAAGTTTTTAGGTAGGTCGGGAAATTTTAATTTGATTTATATGGAGAAAAAGAGTGGAAAGGTATTTCAAGTGGGTGGGATATCCTGAAGTAAAGCAAGGTATCCCATGAGTTTATTGGTGGTATTAGTGGCAGCACTGGGAGATAGAGTGGTGAAAACTTATACCCCTGCTTTTCTGGGTCACTGTTTTTAGCCGTGGGTTTAAATCCATTAGTGGGTTGTAATAAAAGTCAATTTTATAAAGAAGATAATAAAGAAAAAGAGGAAAATAAATGTCACATAGCAAGTTAAATATTCTGTGAAACTTTGGTTTTATGTGCTTAGGAGTGGGTGATTATATTGGGTGTCAGTGCAAGACATGTTTCTCTCTCTGTCTTTGGTCAATAACATTGAAAGTCACTGCTCTGAATCTGGATTATCTGAGAAGTGGTAATGTGGCTTCTCCATTTTCCTTTCTTAGAGACTCTAGGAAAGTGGTTGGTTGTTGTGATGAACATTGCTGCAGTTAAAGAATGTTTTCTTACGCGGGGTGTGGTGGCACACACCTGTAATCCAAGTGACTCTGGAGGCTAAGGCAGGAGGATCTCAAGTTCAAAGTCAGCCTCAGCAACTTAGCGAGGCCCTATCTCTAATAAAATGTTTTTTAAAAGGGCTGGGGATGTGGCTCAATTGTTAAGCACACCTGGGTTCAATCCCTAAGTGCCAAAAAACAAAGTTTTGGCAGGGTTTCTCTTGTGGCCTCATTCCACAACTACCATAGCAGGTGAATTACCTGCTTTGGCCTGAGGGTGAACCTCCAAAGTTAAGAGGTCATTTGAAATGTCCAAAGGTAACTTTGTGCAATTCTCTTGGTTTCTAGTCAGTTGTGACTGGAATACCTTTTTGATTTTAAAAGATAGCTTATATATGAATGTCAGAGATACTTAGATTTTGACCATATCGTTACTCAGAGATCTATCATTTCTTTCATAGCTGCCTAGAATTCCCTGCTGTATTACTTAGATTTCTCTGTTCCTTTTTTTTTTTTTTTTTTTTTGGTATTGAGAATTGAACCCAGGAGTGCTTAACCTCTGAGCCATATCCCCAGCCCTTTTTTATGTTTTTTTATATTTTAGAGACAGGGTCTTGCTGAGTTGCTGAGGCTAACTTTGAACTCATGATTCTTCCACCTCAGCCTCCTGAGTCACTGGGATTATAGGTGTGCATTTCTTTGCCCAACTTGTTCCCCCCCCCCTTTTTTTTTTTTGGTATTAACAAATAGTAATGAACGATCATGACATATGTCCTTGTATCCTTGTATATACAGATTATCTTACAAAGTGTACAAATCCATGTTCCTGTCAGCAATAAATGCAAACAAATATTTGTTTTCCTATGACCTCACCAGCATTGGAAGCAATCAAGCATGCTGGTTTTGTCATATGGATAGGTGTGAAGTTACCTCTCGTTCTCTTTAATTTGCATTTCCTTGGTTATTAATGAGATTGAGCATCTTTTGATATTTTTATACTCTCTTCTGTCAATGCCCACTTTTCTGTTATATTTATCTTTTTCTTACTGTTTGTAGTAGTTCTGTATATACTGAATATTTTTATGCACACATATTTTTATATATACATGTTATAGATAAAAGGTATTAGGAAAAAGATGAACAGTAAAATGAAACTTACCAATAATCTTAACTATGCAGAGATGAGTTGTTGCAGATGCTTCTTAATATGATAGATTTACTGTAGTGAATGTTTAATGCAAATTTTAATGTATATTTTAATGTTTATATAGTGAATTTCTATAGTTTCAATTCTTTTACTATTATATCCATGTTGTGATGACTGTACTTGAATGTATATCTGTTAAAGTACTCCCCTTTTGATAACTTTTTAAAAGTGGAATTGATGAGCAAAAGTGTATGTCGTTTGGGAACTTTTTTGATACATATTGCCAGATTGTTTTTCAGATGTTTTAGCAGTTCCCACTCTCTCATCATCAGTATTGATGGACTATAGTTTCTATTTACTTGTTCTTATGATTAGATCCAAATAATTAGCAGATGGAGGCTCTTTCTCTCTTAATCCTTTTGGGGAAGATTTACATAGTATTTTATATTAATTATAGATTGAATGCCCTAGGATATATATTGTCCACTTGCCTTTCATTCATGCATTATTTTTGTTTCTGTTCATTTTTTAGTTATATTTTATAATTGATTCTAATAAGCTATTTTTATGGTTTTTGTTTGTTTGTTTTTCTTTTTTGGGGTAATTGGAATTGAACCCGGGGCCTCATACATGATGGGCAAACACTATACCACTAACCTACATACATCCTCAACCCTTTTTATTTTTTTATTTTAATACAAGGTCTTGCTAAGCTGCCCCAGCTGACCTCAAACTTGCACCACTCCTGCTTCAGGCTCCTGAGAACTGAATTAATTACAGGCATGTGCTACCATGCCTGCTATAGCTTTTTTAGTGTTTGGTTTTTGGGTTTTGGTGCTGGGGTTTGAACCAAGGGCCACACACATGCTAGGAAAGTGCTCTACCACTAAGCTGCATCCACAGCCCTGAATCTGTATTTTAAATGTACTTTGTCCTAGGTTTGGGATAGGTTTGTTTTTCTTTTTTCTCTCTCTCTTGCTCTGTTTTTCTTTTTCTTTTCTTGTTTTGTTTTTGCCATTTAACTTTATTTTTTTCCTCTGAAATTTTGAAGTTTTAGACTTACATAGTAGGTTAGTGGTTTTCTTTATGGAGTCTTACTGAACTGGCATGCTTTGTTTGATATCTTTCACCACTTTAAAGGTATCAACATTTAAATAGCTTCAGAAAGTACAAAATTTTTCTCTACTTTTACAGGTATATCCTTAGATTTAAATCTTTAATTTGTGTGGAATTCATTTTGGTGTCAGTTATGAGGTAGGGAGTCCAGTTCCTCTCTTGACTAGTGGGGTGGCAGTAGTAATTACTAATTTCCTTCCATATTCTCCCTTCTTTGAATGATATTTATATCGTATGCTAATTCCATTATATACCTGTATCTTTTCCTGAACTTCGTTCTGTTTACAGATCTATTCCTATTCTTTTATTAGTTATTAAGCCCTTGGTCTTTTTTCTATCGAATCTACATCTCTCCTGTTTTTTCCTTCTTATTAGTTAATGTAGCTCCTTCCCCTATGACTGCTCTAGAAGTGTGGGAGGCATCTTTGACAATCCATTACCCTTAACATCTAATGAGTCCCCATGTTCTGTTGATTCTATCATCAAAATCCATGTAAGACTGCCCACTCTTACATCTTTTCTGCTCCTCCTTAAACCAAGCCATAATCGCTTGCCTAGACCAGTAACCTCCTTTCTTCTTTTGCCTAATTTCATTTTTTCCCTTGTCTACTTTTTTTTCTGTGTACAGCAAGAAGGATCTTTCAAATATTTATATTTATTTTTGTTTTTATAAAGAGTTATTGAATGAAAGACATGTAGTTTTGTAATGCATTCTTAATGTGGAAGACAAGGTCTCCATTGTTTTGGTTGCTTTTGTCTTTTTAAAAATAATTTCTTACGGTAGTTAGTTGGAATGCATTTTTAGAATTTCAGGTCTATTTTTTAACCTTCCTGTTTTTAACACAGTACCATGTGGTTGTGGTAATTTGACTTTTTATTCAATTTTAAAATCTGGTAAGATATATCGTCTTTTTAGAAATGCCTTTGATATTTCTGCCAGGTGAGTTTTCATTTTTGATATTTTCAAGCTATATCAGGTATCTTAATTAGCATTTAAGTTATAAAATAGGATTATAGTTTGTGTCTTTACTTGATTGTATCAAAGCAAGGATAAGTATTCTTTTTGTTTCTTTAAGAATTTCTGACTTGGAAATGTAGTACATATACACAATGGAATGTTACTCAGCCTTAAAGAAGAATGAAATTATGACATTTGCCAGTAAATGGATGGAGAATATCATGCTAAGCGAAATAAGCCAATCCCAAAAAACCATAGGCCGAATGTTTTCTCTGATACGCGGATGCTAATTCACAATGGGGTAGGGATACGCTAGGCAAGAATGGAGTTACTTTAGATTAGGTAGAGGGGAATGATGGGAGGGGAGGGGATATGAGGACAGGAAGGATAGAATGAAACAGACATTGCCTTATGTACATATTTGACTACATGTGATTCTATAATATGTACAATCAGAAAAAGGAGAAATTGTACCCCATTTATGTATGATATATCAAAGTGCATTCTAGTGTCATGTATAACTAATTAGAACATATTAAAAAAATTTTAAAAAGAAAGAATTTCTGACTTGGGGAAAAACTTTTTTTTTTTTTTTTGGTACTAGGAATTGAACCCACGGGCACTTAACCACTGAGTCACATCCCCAGTCCTTTGTATTATAATTTTTTTGTTTTGTTTTTGTTTTTGTTTTTTTAGCTATACATGACAGTAGAATGTATTTTGACATATTATACATACATGTAGTATAACTTCCCACTCTTGTGGTTGGTTGTACATGATGTGGAGTTAGACTGGTTGTGTATTCATATATGAACATAGGAAAGTTATGTCCAATTCATTCTACTGTCTTTCCTATTCCCATCTTCCCTCCCTTCCCTTCATTCCCCTTTGTCTAATCTAATGAACTTCTATGTCTGCCCCACCCCGCCACTCCCCAGCCACACTTACTATGTGTTAGCTTCAGCATATCAGAGAGAACATTCAGCCTTTGGTTTTTTTGGCATAATCTCTAGTTCCATCCATTTATAGGCAAATTCTGTAATTTCATTCATTATGGCTAAGTAATGTTCCATTGTGTATATATACCATTTTATTTATCCATTCATCTGTTGAAGGGCACCCAGATTGATTCCATAGCTTAACTATTGTGAATTGAGCTGCTATAGTATTTTTTTTATTTTGACATATAGTCTTACTAAGTCACTTAGGGCCTCAATAAGTTGTTGAGACTGGCCTTGATCTTGCAATGCTCCTGCTTCAGCCTTCTGAGTCATTCAGATTACAGACATTGTGCCACTCTCCTGGCCGAGAAACTCATATCTTAAATTGATAGATGTAATGAATTTTCATACCAGTCAATATGTAATCTTGCTTTAAAAAAAAAACACTAAGGAACACAGTGAATTTTTGGTAAATTTATCCTATATCTATAATTTTGTTGAATTTACTGTCTCAAATAATTTGGGGGGTTAATTTTCTTAGATTTTTTTAGTTATATAGTTATGCCAGGATAAAAATCTTGATTTCTTCTTCTGCATCCTAGTAAAATCCCAATGTCATCCTATTTTAATTCTTCATATAGCACTCATAATTATGTGAAATTATCTTATTTATTTTCTTTTTATTATTCTCTTTAAATTTTTAAATTCCATGAGAGCAGTCTTGCTTTGTTATTCACTACCATCTTTCAGTACCAGTCACTATTTTAATTTTTCTTTTCCCTATGTTTATATCCCCATTTTTCTTCTCTGGAGAATTAATGATGGTGAAAATGATCATCCTTGGCATTTCTTTTCCTCTTTTTTAATGGAGTGACTATTATATTCCGACTTTTTTGGCTTAAAATATATGTTTATAACCCAGGGGTTAGTTTCAATGTGTACATTTCATTTCATCACCTTTTTGTCTCCACTCACTATGTTTGTGTGCACATGTGGGAGCGGGGTGGTGTTTGGTCATTGTTCTTGATTTTCTTAAATTTCTTGTGATACAACTTACTCATAGTATCTGCTATAGCAAGTGTTTATATTTTCACATATTTGAAAATGTGATTGGCAAGCATGTGGTATGTTGTTCTGCCTCATATAGCAAAAAAAAATCTACAAGACAGTTCTACTTTATGCTTCTTTTTATATGGCTAAAAAGATATGTGACCAGTCTCTGAACTAAAAGCAGTGTGGCAGTGCCTCCCTCATCTGTATTAAAAGTCATCTATATGCCTAGTAGTCACATAATGAAATCCGGCATCTCACAAATTCCAGTTCTGAATTTTTGTCTTCCAGACATCTCCACTGAGTGTCCTTACATGTCTCACCTTCAGTGTGTGATGAGAATTTTTCCTGACAGCACTTGCTTATAGTGTTCCACTATAATCCTTATCATTAGTTATGAGAGTCAAAATTACCTGCAGATTAGCCTGTGCTTTATAAGGGAAATGCTGGGTTGCTTAAAAGGTTTTGAAGCCTTTTTAAAAAAAATACTTATGTTTAAAAGCAAATCAGAAACTTTTGAGAGATTAAGTCCTTGGTGTAGGAAAGTCAACCTTCCCAAAAAAAAAAAAAAATAAAAAAAAAAAGCAACTCTTTTAAGTAGATAATCTTAATTAGATCAGAGCATACTATGATTAGGGAATGTCTAGTAAAGAAGATCCACAAAGACTGGTTGACTTTGTTCTGAGGTTCCAAAAAGAGAATATAAGCTGTGAATTGCTATTATCCTTCAGCCATTGGGCTGTATATTTATAGCTAGTACTGAGTGATTGCAGTTTTAGGAAGTGATAAGTAATTGCTTATTTAGACACTGTATTAAATTGTATAGACTGACCTCAGTTTTCAGTTTGTTTTTGACTGTTTCTAATTTGTACAATTTCAACTTTGTAACTTTGCCTTCCTTCTGCTTCTTTGGTTTGAAAAGGAAAGCAAAACTAGCCCACTAAACAGCTTTGTGAATTATCTGTCTGTTAAGGGGAACCTTTTCCCTGAAGGAGTTTATTCCCTAGTGGGTACAGTGGTTTTTCTCCTGTAGTTAGTAATTTTTTAAGGAAACTAGAAATAACCGATCTTTGATTCTTGGTGTGATTGGCATGAGAAATAGATTTTCTTGGTGGGAATCTCTGCATGTTAGTAGGCAGCTGTGTTTTAGTTATTTTATTAGTATCATTTGGGGAGCTCTTCTATAGAAGATTCAGTTTGAACATTTATTTTTCAAATATACCTTTTTATTTTTTTCACTTTTATTTTTTAGGCTGTGCGTGTTACAAAACCTAAAATACCTGAAGCCATAAGAAGAAATTTTGAGTTAATGTGAGTAGCATGCATGGGATCCTAGTATTTCTATTTAGAGCTGTCTACTTATTGATATAACAGTCCAGATGAAACACATGAGATAATACACTTGGGTTGGGTAAATATGTATTATCTGTACATTTATTTTTAGTACTATTGCCAATTCTCATGTCTTAATTCCCACTAGACTCTTCCTAGTTTTCTCTTTATGTATGGACATTTCAGAAGTAGTCTTAGTGACTAAAGATGTGTTTTGCTGTGGAACTCTTGGTGAAAGCCTAAGGAGCTATAATCTGCATATGAATAATATTTTTAATTGAATATTACTATAGGAGGGAAAGAGTCCTAGCTGTCTTAAAGAGAATGTCCATATTTTGTTATCATATTGTAATAATAATAGACACATAGTTGATATGAAGTTTGGTTTTTCCATTGTATGTGATTGTGTATCTGAATCTTTTTAATTTACCTCTAGGGAAGCCTTGCTTGAATTGGCAAGGTTTCCCTCGTCTTTTATGTGCCCAGGATTGTCTGGGAATGAGAAATTACTTGCTTGACATGAAATTAGTTTCTAAGGATTTTAGAGTGTTCCTTTGAAGGGAACACTTACTGCATTTGGAATGACAATATTCTCATACGACAGATACTGAAAAGAAGAAACCATAGTCTTTAGAGAATTTGTTAGGAAAAATATGAGATGCTGGGGAAAAAATAACTATAAAAGTTAAGAATGCAACATATATAAATGCAGGTGATCAAAGGAGTAATAATACTGCTTTATGGGGTTGATATACTTGAGTTATTTTTGTTCCCAATTCTGTATCCTCCATCATAGAATTTTATTTTCCCTCTTTTTCTTTGTAGAAAAGGAACTCTTCTTTTAAGGTTACCAGGCTGGATAGATCATGGGTTTGAGCCACATGTAGAAAAAAAAAATGCTTATTGAAGGCTCAGAATGTCTTAGGCTTTAAATATGTTCATTTCTGGTGATTGAAAGATAAATGCGTCTATTTATTTATGTATTTACTTAGTGTGTGCTGGAAAAGAAACCTTTTATGCTAAACCAAGTCTACACCTTAGCTCCATCCTGAGATCCAAGTACTGCATATAACTCAATGTTCAGAATGTCATTTCATGTGTCTATCAGTGGTGGCATGTGAAAAGGGGGAACCTTGGGGGAACATGTCTTAGGGAAACTGGTGTAATTGCTTTACAGATAATTTTGAATCTTTCTTAATTTTTTAAACTATGGGAATTCCAGAATTAAAAGCCATCTTGGGATTATGTAGTCTAACATCTTAACCTAATAGAAATCTTCCTGTAATACTATTTCATGTGGTCCCTCAGAGGCCAATTGTCATGCTTAGTGATAGGCTAGCATTTCTATTATTTGGAACTCAAATTCTTAGAAAAGTTTCCTTACCTTGAGTCACAGTTTACTGCCTGATAACTGCCACCTGGCTATACCTTTTATATATCAAATAGCACCACTGTACCTGGGTGCCCACCTAAGGAGGGCAGAGGCTCAAATCCAGCACCATTCTGCTTGCTAGACCATATATGTATCTGAGGAACCACATCTGCCCAGACTGGTGCCTTTTTCTGATTGACTGTGGTGCTGTGTGAGCTAGCAGAAGGCCTAACAGCCTGGAAAGCTTTTATATACTTCCTTCCAGATCATAGCCCTGTATATGGTAGTTAGAAGGAAAAAATCAGACTGAAGTTCTAATATTCTAATTTTTTTTTCCTTATCTCTGGGTGATGTTTGACAAATCATTCCACCTTTCATCCTCATATTCATTTTAAGTAAATTAAGGCAACACCTCCTGTATCTACCCTAATGGATCCAAATATCCTTATTGAAAAATGCTTCTCTGACCCACTCTAAGGTTAGAATTACTAACTATGAGCTCATCATAAGGTATCATTTCTGGAACTGGGGATAAAGGTGAGTGTGAGAGTGCTTTTCTAGCATGCACAAGTCCCTGGTTTTAATCCCCAGCACTGCAAAATAAAAAATTTTATAATTTTTATAATGTTTTGCTTTGCAGGGAGGCTGAGAAGACAAAACTTCTTATAGCTGCACAGAAACAAAAGGTTGTGGAGAAAGAAGCTGAGACGGAGAGGAAAAAGGCTGTTATAGGTACTTTGACTTATTTCTGAAATGAATGTATCTAAGAATCTGTGCTGAGTTTGTCCTGTTCTTTGTGGTCTCAAGTTGAATATTGAGGGGTCCCAAATAAGACTGCGTCATCTGTAGTGGAGAATTCTGGAAACTTCATTATACATTCCGATGTCCTGAAGCCTTTACAAGAAGGTGAAGCCAGTACTTACTGAAGTGTCTTGGCTTTCCATTATGTTGTTAACTGCTGCTGTTGTCTTTTTCAAGGGCAGTGAGAAGGGCACCTTTAGTCTTTGTGGTGTAGAATTTTTATTGAATAAATTGAATAACTTAAGAATAGGGTAGTTTTTTGGCCAAAGCTCAAATGAGAGTATGTGTCCTTGCTTGTTGGCATGCACCAACATTTGTATATTTGTATAGATAACTGTCATCTATGAAAGTACAGCAGGATTACTTACAGCTCATTTTGAATTATACTGTAGACTGCCATCTTTCGCCCACAGTTGATGTTGAGTTTAAGGACTTTTTTTTTTTTTTTTTTTTTTTTTTTGAGTAAATATGTCACATATACAGGAATATACAAAGAACAACATAATGAAGTCTTAAAATGTTGCCATATTTTAACTAGGTGCGGTGATGCATGCCTGTAATCCCAGTGACTTGGGAGGTTGAGGCAGGAAGATTGCAAGTTGGAGGTCAGCCTGGGCAACTTAGTGAGACCCTGTCTCAAAAAATAAAAAGGGTGGGGGGTATAACTCAGTGGTAGAATACCCCTGAGTTTAATATCCAGTACCACCTTTAAAAGAAAGAAAGAAAGGAAACAGAATTTTGCCACATTCTCTTGAGATATTTTCTTTAAAGGAAAAAGATTGTATATTTCTTTGAAGCTACTTTGTACCCTTCCCTGGTCTTATTTCTTGACCTTCCTTCTTAGAGTAACTTCTGTTCTGAAGTAAGTAGATAGTTTCTTTTTGTTCATACTTTTAAACTTTTCTTGTAAGTTTGTAACAATAACAGTTTATAGTATTATTTTACAAAACTCTTTGAAACTACAAAAAATGGTATACTCCCTTTTATTTTACACTGACCTTTTGAAATTTTCTGACCTTTTGACCTTTTCTGACTATTGAAATTTATTCATATTGATACATGTTCATTTGGTTCATTTTTAACTGCTGGGTAATTTCATTCTGAGTGAACCTCAGTTTTTTTCTGATGAATTACTGATAAAGAATTTGCACAGCTTCTGGTTTATCCTTATTACAGACACTGCTGCAGTAATGTCCTTTTTATGTCTCCTTGTACTCATGCAAGAATTTTCCTAGGGCAGCATTATTCAGCGTGCGGGGTGGGGACAGAGCCCTATCACCAGCTGTTCTTTTTCTGAGCCACAGTGATATAAGTCTAAATATTCAGGGTGAGTTTAGAAGTTCTTATAGCATTTTAACATAGTAATTTTTTTTTTCTTTTGGTACTAGGGATTGAACCAGAGGCGCTTAACCACTGAGCCACATCCCCAGCCCATTTTTTGTTTTCTGAGATAGGACCTCACTAAGTTGCTGAGGTTGGCTTTGAACTTGTGATCCTCCAGACTCAGCTTCCTGAGCTGCTAGTATTACAGATGTGTGCTACTCTGCCTAGTATAATTTTTTGTTTATTGAACCTGACAGTAAAAGATGGAGTCTATGTCTTTATATTTTGTTTTTAGATTTTTTTTTTTAGTAATTCATTTTTATTATAGTTTATAATGTATTGGTTCTTCACATACACCCACAAAAAGGCATTTTCCCATAGATAGTCTGAGAGCACTGGTCTAGAAAACAAAACTTGGGTAGAATTGTCTGGACATAAGGTTGTACATATTTTCAAATTTTACACATTACCAAATTGCTCTCTAAAGTTATTCTTTTATTGTATCCTCTCTTCAACAATGCTTAAATTCCAATTTCTATGCTGCCATACTCGAATTCCCCATTCTGCAAATCCACCTTAACCCTTGGAGCTATCAGACTTTTAAACATTTATGTCAATTTGATGGTAGTCTTGGTACCACATAATTTCAATTTTAATCTCCCTGATTATTAGTAAAGTTGAATATTATTGGTCATTCAGGTTTCCTCTTATTTTCCTATGTGAATTGCCTTTTAATGTCCTTATCCCATTATTTGGTTGCTTTTTTGAACTGGTTTATAAGGGTTCTTTATATCTCTTGAGTACTAATTCTTTTCCAAATTCACACATCAAAATATCTTCTCAATTTTTCTTGTCCTTCAACTCTGAAATCTTTGACATACATATATATTTTAGCTTTCATGTAGTCAAATTAATCACACTTTTCCTTTATGGTTTATGTATTTCCCTACCCCAAAGTAATTTTTATTCTAAAAGTTTTAAAGTTCCACTTTTTTAATTTAGCTGTGGAATTTATTTTAGTATTTAATGTGACATAGTGATTCAGTTTTCTTTTTCAAGTGACAAGCCAATTATTTATTATATATTCTACTTATTTATGCATATATATCATATAACAAGTTACTGTGTGTAAATTTTTTTTGTTGCTAGGATCTCTGTTTTGTTCCAGGTTTTTTGTTTGTTTGTTTTTTGTTTAATCTATCTGTTCCCAGTATTACCTTGTTTTAATTACTGTAGCTTTTATGTTAAGTCTTACTATCTGAGAGAGTGAGTCAGTCTCTCTTTAGCTATTCCTCTGAACTGTTAACTATTCCTTAAATTGTTCTGGACTATTCTGGACCCTTTATTTGTCCATATAAATTTAAGAATCTATAAAATACTGTGTTGGCATTTTTTATTGGCATTGCATCGAATGTGTACATCAATTTGGAGAGAATTATAGTACTTATGATATTATGTTATAAATTTACTGTATTTCTCCACTTATGATGTGTTTCAAAAATTATCACAGTTTTCTTAAAGTTCTTACACACTTGTTAGATTTATTCCTATATGTCCTTCAGGGTTTTTTGCTGTCATAAATATGCTCTTTTTTAAAGACAGATTTTCTGATTGCTTATTGCTTTTGTATAGATATGCTGTTTATTTATTATTTATTATTCATGCTGAAAATGCTCTTACTCCTAATAGTCTCTTAGATTTCCCATGTGCACAATCATATTATCTTTGAATAAGGACAGTCCTAGGTTTTTTGTTTGTTTGTTAGCTGCACACCTTTCATTTCTTCTTACCATTTTAGGTTGTGACTTCCTACACAATCTAGAAAAGAAAGACGGCAACAGGCACTCTTGTCCCTGATTTTAAATAATCCCAGTGACATTTGTTATAGTTCACATTTGTCTGTTAATGAAGTTTCCTTCTGTTCTTTGCTTGCCAGGAGCTTTTATTGTGAATGACTGTTAAAACAAAAAACTTCTTTTTACTTAGGTTGAGATATATGTATGATTGTTCATTTTAAAGTGGCTAATGTGGTGAATCATATTCAGAGATTTTCTACTACTGAATTTTCTTTGTGTTCCTGGGTTAAACCCCCTTGGTCATGATGTAGGAGTTTCACTGTAATAGATCTCTGTATGGTTTGCTGATAAATTCCTTTAGAATATTTACTTTTTTTTTTTTTTTTTTTTTTTTTTTTTTTTAATAAATGAGATCCATTTATAATTTTTCTTTCTTCCATCAGGTTTTGTGTGTTTTTTTATTAGGGGGTTTTGGTTTGTTTTTGCATAATGATTCTCCTAGCCTTAAAATGAATTGAACACATCTTCATTTTCTGTGTTTTGGAGCATTTTGTGTCTGAAATGTATTATCTCCTCTTTGTAGGTCTGGTGGATCTCACTTGTAAAGACCATTTTGGTCTAGTGGGGTTTGTTGTGATTTGGGGTTTGCTTGTTTTTGTGGTAACACTTAACCTGCTGATTTAATTTCTATATTGAGTATAGGTCTGTTCAGTTATTTGTTTCTTTTTAAGTCAATTTCAGCAATTTTTTTTTGAAATTGTCCATTTGTCAAATATTTCAAATTTGAAGGCATAATCTGTTTATAGAATTCTTTTGTGACTCTCACAGCATCTACCAAATCTGTATGGCCCCTTTTCATTCCTAATACTGTTTATTTGTGCCTTCTCTTTTGCTGAATCAATTCTGACAGAGATCTGTCTTATTTTATTCATTTTTTTCAGAGAATTGGCTTTAGGTTTTGATTTCGTTGAGTCTTGCTTGCTTGCTTTCCAGTGTTACTTACATTTGCTTTTATTAGTTTCATCTTTCTACTTTCTTTGAATTTACTCATTGATTTCTTTTCTAATTCCTGGAGGAGTTAAATACTTAATTCATTAACTTTCAGTCTTTTTAAATGGAAACATAAGATTCTCAGTTTTATTCTAAGTTCTGCTTTAATTATTTCTCACAAGTTTTGAAATGAATTTTGTTTATTGGTGTTCAGTTTTAATTCTTTAAAAAATATTCCCATAATGTCTTTGACTTATGAATTATTAAAAGTTTTAATTTCTGGTTCAGTAGGTTTTAAGGGTCTACCTATTTATTGTGGATTTCCAATGTGAATGTATTGTAGTCAGAAAATTAGTGTTATATGGATTCTTAAGTGTTTGTTGAAATTGTTTTGTGGCCTACCTATACATTGTTCTTTTTTATAAATGTTGTGTGTGCTTTAAAAGATTGAATATGTGTTCTGTTTTTGTTGGATGCAGACTTCTCTATATATCCATTAGTTCGGGCTTATGAATTGAATTATTCTCTGTATTATTCTAATTTTTGTCTTCTTGAGTTATCAGTTACTAAGACAGATGTGTTAGAATTTACCCCATGACCATGTATTTGTTAACTTGTTTTGGTTTTTTTTTGCTTTTTGTTTGGGTTTTAGTTTTGGTTTTGGTTTTTGGTTTTGGTTTTATATTTGGGACCTGTATCACTAAGAGCTCTCAGGCTCAGAATTGTTACATCTCCCTGGAGAATTCCTCCTGTTTTATGATAACATTCTTTATCCCTAAACATGATTTTTGACTTAAGATCTATTTTGCCCAATGATAATATAGCTATGACAGATTTTTCTTGCTTTTTTTCTTGGTGTATCTTCCCATCCTTTTACTTTCAACTTTTCTGTGTCGTTATGTTTTAGGTGTGTCTCTTGTAAACAGCATATAGCTGGATTTTGTTATCTTATCCAATGTGAGAATCTATCTTTTAACTGGTGAGTTTTAGTATTTTTATATTTATTGTGGTTACTGCTATATTTGGATTTGTTTGTATCATTCAATTATGTGCTACTTACCATACATTTATTTTCCTATGCTGCTTTTTCCCTTCATTTCTGATTGATATTAAATTGACTGAGTTGTCTTTATTCTTTTCTTCCTTTTACTTGACTGGAAGTTTTACATTCTATTTCTGGAATGTATAAACTAGACATCACTGGTGAAATGTTAACGAGTATACTTGACAAAGTCTAAAGTTAATCATTCCCTGCATTCTGTTCTTGAACAGTTCTTTGGAATACTTTAACTCTTGTCACTATTCTCTAACATACATATTGTTGTCTTGTTGCTTGTTGTTCTTATCCTCCCATTGATTACTGTTATCATTATCATTGATTCTTTTAGTAAACGGTTACCTTGTTTACAAGTGTTGAATAACTTTGTTCTGTACTGCTTCTGGCAGTTTGTTCTTTTTTTCTGCTAGGTTGTTTTTTGGTTTGTTTTGTTTTACTTTTTCCTTTCATGAAGGCTAAGGAGTAGAAAACTTCTTCAGTCTTCCTCTGTCTAACAATGCTTTTATTTCATTCTTGAATGGTAGTTTAGCCTACATTTCTGCACCAAACTGAATTCATTTTTTCTTTATCACTTTGACAATATGAATTTTGTTTGGCCTCTGTACCTATTTACAAGTACACTATCAGTCTAATTGTTGGTTTTGCATACTTAGTCTTTCATTTTGCTTTTAAGACCTCTCTGTATTTGGGTATTCTCCAGTTTCACTGTAATATGTCTATGGAGAAGAAAGCTTTCACTAGTGAGCTGGTGGGTGGGGTTCTTTAGTCTCCCTTTCACTAGAGTCATATAGCCTCCAGAGATCTTGGTTTTATTCAGGAGTCAGTTCTAACAGTGCATGGAATGCTATAACCCAAGTTGCTCTCCCTTTCTTGCATAATAACCACCCCCAGTGCTGCCACTGTACAGGGTCTCAGCTCTGCCCTTATTTATGTAACTTGGGGATCATTTATTATTTATTACGAACTCAACCATGCATTAAAAAGCACATTTGTTAAATTTTATCTAGCACTTTAAGTTGTTGAAAGGTTTTCTTATTAACCTACACCACTATTCTAGAACTAGAAGTCTGGCCATGCTCTTCATTGATTTATTCCCACATGACACTATTGAGGGATTACCTCAGTAGTTTCCCTGTGGTGAGGCAACATTCTCTGGGTTCTAGCTTCAGCTTCCATATTCCTCACCTTTTACTCAAATTTTATTTTGCGGTTCTGCTTACAATTAAATTTCTAGCCCAGTAGTTTGTTTTAAGGGTAGTATAATATAGATTGAATTTAATCTGATGAGGAAATTGGGAATTAAGCCTTGGAGTTGATAAAGGATACTGTCCTCTGGAAATAAGTACTTGGAAATTTTCCCTCCATTATGTGCTTCCCCCAAGGGCAGAGTAAAAATGTGTTAAAATACAATCATATCTTGGTATCTGTGGTTCCAGGACACCTACCCATACTTCATACCAGTATCTGCAGTTGCTTAAGTCCCTTATATCAAATTTTTTTGATATAACTTAGGCATATTTTCCCATATAATTTAAATCCTCAATAGATAACATATAAGAACTATTACAATACAGAGGCACTATAGACAGTTGTATCATGTGGAATAATGACCAGAAAAATTGTACAAGTCCATTATAGACACAATTGTTTTATTTCCAAGTATTTTCAGTCTACAGTTGATTTCATCTGCACATAAAAAAAAAAAACCTGCCAATGTAGTATTTGTCACTTAAGCTGAATAGAATTGAGAATGTTCTTTAAGAATTGCACTGATTGAATTTAAAGTGTAATTAGAGTCTCTTTTCCCTGGTCCTGGGTCTATGCTTTGAGCAGAGACTTTGAAAAGAGGTGTGCTGACGTGTTTAGTTTCTCCCATATGTACTTGCATGTTACAGCTAATGTGTTCATGCCTAATGCTCATTTTCACCTTCTTAGATAAATTATCCAGCTCTTTGTTTTATCTTCTATAGCAGTCAGCATATTCCTCCTCTGATATTTTTTCCTCATGTCATTCCCCTGATAACAACTTAGCAGTAGATCCTGAGATATTAAAACTAAACTTCTTAGCCTGTCATTCAAGACAGAGGTCTTCTAGCCCTTTATCTAGTCTTAATTTTTGTTGTTTTCTCTTGTCAGCTGGTTCTCTATCACCTCTCCATTGTGACTTGTTCATCTATACCTTTTTACTTCCTTGATGCTTCTTGTCTTATCTTCTAGGTCATGTTCATTGTTCCCTAGAAGATTCCTTCCAGAGGCTTTCCTTGGTTTAACTTGTCTCTTTATTCTTTCTTTCTCCTGCCACATTCATCATGTATTTATGTTGCTGTTTTTGTTCTGTAGTACTTTTATTAAGTGTCCTTTTTTTCCCATTAACTTGTGAACCATTCCTATATAGTCTAATGAACGACTGAAACTGTTAACCTTTTGTACTCCCTCTTCCCACAAAACTTGCACTGTCAAAATAGGACAGTGAAGTAGGAAGTAAATCCCCTTTTTCCCTTTGAATTCCTTTTTAAGTTGTTCACAGTTTGGATCTATAAAATTTAAGGAAACAATTAGCTACAAAGCCATATATAATTAAATGTTGGACTGTGTGCTGCTGATTCTCAGTGCCTCGTTTCTAAGAGAAACGTTTTTGAGTATGTCTTCTGTTGTATAATTACAGAAGCAGAGAAGATTGCACAAGTGGCAAAAATTCGGTTTCAGCAGAAGGTGATGGAGAAAGAAACTGAAAAGCGCATTTCTGAAATTGAAGGTACATTGGGGAGAGTGTGAGGATCAGACTATCCTGAACAGTCTTGCCTCAGGGATCAGCTCTTGATTGTCTTGGGTGGGAAAACCATAGAATATTATGGCCTAGAGGGAATAGCTGGCCTGATATTCTATATACAAGAGATTTTTAAGTGTTGTTACATATCTAGCTGTTGCCTTGGCTTGTGACTCTGGTAATTCTACGTTTAATTTCCTTCCTTAAATTGGGGCCTATTGTTTTATTCTCAAAGTATGATACTTAATCAATTGTAAAGAGTGTACAAAATAATAAACCCTGTCATCACCAGTTTCTTTTTCACCTGTTAGCAACAACAACAAATTAGCCGAACAACAAATTAGCCAGGGGATAGAGAAGCTCTAGTTTTCATGAAGAATCTCAAATTCGTTAATACCACATAGTGACATGTTGATGTTGTTAGCTTACAGTCTTCAGAACCCTTTTGGTTATGTACAGCTGCTTCCTATCTTTCTGTGTTAACTGACTCTGGATCAGAATTGGAAGGAATGGGAACAATGCAGTAAATAGAATAGAGCTACTTTTATGTCTGTAACTAGTTATTTTATTTGAAGCCAATAGCGTATGAGGCTTTGGGTGGTGGGAGGTAAAAGAAAGGACCCCCTTCGGGTTAAAAAGAAAAAAAGAATGAGCTCATATTTTTATTCAGCTCCCTTGACAAGGAGCTGTCTGTTAGGGCTAGGATTTGAAAACTGCTATGTTAAAAACATTTAAAGTGAGGTAAGCAATTGAAATATTAAGCAATGGAAAAGGGACTCTTACCCAGCTGAGGGAGCAAATTGGCAGCATTCCTTTGTTTTAAACACCTCAACTATGTTTTACTTGATAGATGCTGCATTCCTGGCCCGAGAGAAGGCGAAAGCAGATGCCGAGTATTATGCTGCACACAAATATGCCACCTCAAACAAGGTGACTGGCTTTCTGTGCCATTTTCCTAATGATAATTTGGGCTTTGCTTTCCTTTTCAAGGTATCTAATATGATAGAGCTGAATTTATTCACCATCAAGGAAGGACAGTGGCCAATCAGTCCTTCAGAATTAGCCAATCACTTAGCAAGATATACTGCATACCACACTCATTGGGTAGGAAATTTTGAATGGGTCCTTATAAAGTGAGGAGTAGAACAGAGGCAAACGGATATATAAATTTATGTCAGATGCCATAAATCAGTTCATTTTTGTTGAAACGTAGGGGCTCAATAATCAGTAAAGTTGAAGAACTCCTGAAATAGTGACAGGAAAGGACTGAAGTTCATTTAGAATTGCTTTCCACATAAGGTAGATCTTATCTGCAGGATAGAAGCTAAGGTTTTTTAGAACTTTCTTGGCATATCAGAGATATTCTTGGCATTTAGGGTGAGATACTTTATTAATCATTGAAGACTGTCATGCATTATGTGGGATATTTTGCATCCCTGGCCCATGCCTACTAAATGTCTTTAGTGCTCAGCAATTATTTTAGCAACCATACACGCACACACACACATTTTGAAATGCCCCAATTGAGTACTTCTTGCATTTTGAATTTTAAAAACTTTCAGATGTAAGGAATTTCATGTGTAATAACACTGATGAAGAAAAGAGATTGAGTGATATGTGGGTGAACAATTTCTGTAGAAGGTTTGGGTTAAGTTAACTAGAGTACAAGCTAAAGGAGCAGAAATTATTTTATTAGGAGGCAGCTACCACCCCTATAGGATTCTGACAAGGGAATGATATGTCCAAGATTTATAAGGTGATTATCTATAGAGTACTTGGAACAGGTAAAAGGTTGAAATAGATTCCTAAGGTGTATGATGCAGTTTAAAGGATTAGAATTGAGATTTAAGGTATAGCTACAGCTTAAACTTTCAATTTAAAGAAAGTGATGTATGATAGGTCATCAGAATGTGAATTGTCATTACTTGGGAAAACAGTATAAATTTAGAAATAAACTTAACATTGAGGACACAGCTCTATAGAAACAGAATGTAATTTGTTCCAGATGAAGGCAAGAAGGGAAACTTTAATTTTTAAAACTAGTAGGCCACATCTGTAGTGGGAGAAACTGGACAGGCACAAGTATTAGGACCTTGCTGCTAAAATCAGCTTTATTCTAAAAGGGACAGTAGTTTTATGTCATTTTGAAAAATGTTACTACTCAGATACCAACCTGTATTATAAAGAAGTAATTTTGAAATGTCCCAATTGATTGCAGTGTTTTGACAGAGAATGTGAATCAACTAGAGAGTATAGAGATCCAGAAAGTGAAAGATGTCAGAATGCAGAGAATAGATGTTATGGAACTGTGAAGGACAAGAAGAACTTTTGCCTAAAAGACAGATTGGGACCCAAAACAAGGAAAAGACTGCTAGGAAAGGTCCTAAAGGGCTTTGGGAACATATTTTCTGGAGAATGGTGGAAATGAGTTTTAATCAAACCCAGAATGGATTGGGTTTAGATATATCTTGGCACCATGACGTAAACAAAACACTGAGAGGGAAGATCTGATGGTCAGTAAACATCTATCATAAGCTGCTTCTGGGTAAAGGCAAAATGCTAGATAGGTGACTTCTTGAGATTTTCCGTTTCTAGAATTTGGTCAAGAAAAACAGAATCACAGACAGCTGGTTATAAGTTGATGAGCCCAGGCCCTTCATTGGAAGCTCCAGCACCCTTATTCATTGACCTATATGCCTCTCTCAAGAGAATCAGTAGAAATTTAAGGTCAATTTCAATATGAATTCAGCAAGATGGGACAGTGTACGTGAAAGTACTTAACAGGCTATATTATCACTAATTATCATTATTTGTTCCCCAGTACCCTCTTCCTTCTATTAAAAAGTAAACAGTTTCTACTGCATTGAGATAGCTCATTGAAGGAATTTTAAGTCAAGAGTTTTAACTGCTAATATGATAGCACACTCCAAAGTGTCATTGGCAACCATTCTGAATTGAATCATGATACTCAGGAAAGCAACAAGAAAAATGGATATAGAAAAAAGAGATAACTATTACACCAGAATATCCTGATTCCTTTGCTCTTGTTTGTTCCACACAGCACAAGTTGACCCCGGAATATTTGGAGCTGAAAAAGTACCAGGCCATTGCATCTAACAGTAAGATCTACTTTGGCAGCAACATCCCTAGCATGTTTGTGGACTCCTCCTGTGCTTTGAAATATTCAGATGTTAGGACTGGAAGTGAAAGCTCCCTCCCCCGTGAGGAGGCTCTTGAACCCTCTGGAGAGAGTCCCATCCAAAACAAGGAGAGCACAGGTTGATGCAAGAAGTGGAAATGTTCTCCCATATCAAGATGTGGCCCAAGGGGCTAAGTGGGAACAGTGGTTATATGGACTCTTCGGATTTACAGAGAACTTGTGCTCTGTCTGTTCTGGCTCTCTTGTGAGTTATCCTGGTTTGTCAGCTGATTACAGGATAGAGCCAGCTGTCTGGCACTCAAATGGTCTTCTCAGCCACAGTTTAAAGTCTCCTGTATGTATTCCTTTCTAAACTGGTACTCATGAATGAGGAAAAGTCTAATGCTAAGATACTGCCTTCACTGGAATGTTAAACACTAAATATATAACAAGCTGTGTTTTTTTAAGCTGAGATCTATTGAATAATGTTTACATTGGTCCCTGGGACCATATGTGCTCAGCCATTCAAGACATAGGAGGCCAGAGAGACCTTTAGGACATGGTAAGTTAAAGAAGACTGACTGTGCCTGGGACCCAGACTCTCTTTGGAGTCCAGTCCCAGCATTCATCCTTGTGATTAATGTTCAGGCCACTGAGGTTCCCCAGGAAATGATCTTCCACTTGAGCAACCATTTACTTGATATGATTTGCACCTTTGTTTTCATATAGTCAGGTTGGTGGCTTCCAGGGACATGCACTTTGCCACCCAACCAGAGATTCCTCTTAGAGATTCCTAATCACTAGTTTATTGCATTAGTAGGCTCAGAGATAAGGAGAGCTTGGTTTAAAGTTTTGAGGAAGATTAAACCTTTGCTCTGAACCAAAGCTCTGGGGCCTGGCTTTCCTAGCTCCATTGGCTGATGACTGTGAGCATCACTGCCCCCAGGCTATGATGACTAAGGTGCCTGGTTTTTAACCACAGACAATTCCTTATATGTCACCTCTCAGCTCTGGCTGGCCAAGAGTGAGACAGGGCTTTAACTGCACATAGGAGCAGTGTGCAGTTTCTAGCCGTTCATTGCACAGTATTGTATCATAATTGCAGGAAGTTTTTATTTTTAAAACTGGATTTGGGGTACATTCATTTTGCCCCAGCAGTTCTGTCTAAAGGCCAGCTCATAGGCTGCTGTGGTTACTAGCACATTGATTCTCCTTAGTATTATTCACAGAGTATGGAACAGAGTAACCTAGAAAGCATCCTTGGTCATCTTTGTCTCCTTCCTTCCTGACCCCGGAATGCTGAAATCAAAGTTGTTTATCCAACTTTCACCTTTCCTAGGAGATCAGGAGTCCACTGACTTCTTGGGTAGCCAGTGAATTTAATTTTCCATGAGAAGATGACAGAGTTAACCTGTGGCTATAGGAGATCTACTTCATCTGGACCTGTTTTCTTTTCTTTTCTTTTTTTAACTTCAGATTAACTTTTTTGGAACAGTGTGCTGCATAGTTAGACCTAAGTTTGTGCTGCTTGTTGACACTTTTTGTGTACACTATGTTGAAGCCAGACAGAAAAATGGGACCACTTCAGAAACCTCTCAGCTGTCAGTCTCACAACAGCTGATGGGTTGTGCCAAATGCTTTATTTGGGAAAGTAAAGCCCAAATTTGGATGGGTCTTTTCCCTGGGCCTTATACTATAGAGGCATTTGTAATATGGAGAAATCATTCTTTCATTTTTGCTCATTTAATTCTATAAATTGTCTTTATGAGTGAATTTTGTGTTCTTTATCCCTACTTAAAAGAACTTTTGAATTATAAAAATAAATTCTTGTCATGTTGTTGCTGCAGATAAATAATGATTGTTGTGGGAATTCTGGATCCTTTACTTTTGTGCTTTCATTCCTAGAGATGTTTCCTATTCCCATAAGTGAAAAGCTATTGCCCCAAAGTGATGGCTGTGGGTTTTCTTACCAGCCAAAAGCCCTGGTATCAGGGTTGAGGAAAGAGGAAGTGCCATTGTAAAGTTTTAAAGAAAGCACTTCTACTTAAATTCTCCATGGAATGAGCTTTCCTGTGCCCACTCAATGAGCTCTAAGTCTAGCCATCCTTCAGGGAAGTTTCTTTTGGCAAATACGCACTGTAATCTTGAAGTCTAAATTTATATGTGAAATGCTACCTTTTTTAAAATAAGAAACTAAATAAAATTATTTTAGTATCAGTGATGGTGTGTGTGTGTTTTATTACCCATCTATCTTCATGCTTTTCTGTCATCTTAACACGTTCCTAAGACTGTCTTACCCATTTGAACTAATTAGCCACTTTATTTGTTGGACTGAACTGTAGAGGCTTATGCTTTTTTCAGAATACTGCCTAGTTTTAGGCATACAAATTTTAGCAACAAGATTTCCACTATTTAACAAGGTTGTGAGATAGGGCCAGCAGCAGAATAAAGAGAGAGGATGGAGTATCATGCCCCATGGAGCCTTTCTTGAGAAGCAAAGGCTTTTATACCAATGAGGAGAGGAGGAAGTTGTTCCGAGGTGGAAGAAGAACAATTCATATAAATTATAACTGGCAGTTATGACAGACTTAATCTCACTTATTCGCATGTTATTGGTTTAAGAGGCAGAATTGGACCTGGATTCTCTCCTGGGAACATTCCCTCCTAGAAACAGTTTCAACAGTGCTGCTGGACCAACAGGAAGTAGTAATTGGGACTTTGGGGGAAAGTAGCCTTTTACTAAGGTTTCTCTGGGATCCACCCCTATAGTACCCCCATGTTAGCTCCTCTATACCAGGGAGCTTAAACTGACTCAAAACTCATTGTCTTATAGGCTTTTGGGAGGAATTAAAGTAATTTCTGCCCCTTGATATGGGGAAGGAATTTTGTGAATTAGAGGTTGTGACTTCTAGTTGCTTTAGGATTAAGTCCCAAATGTGTACATGCAAGGATCTCTGTGATCTGGCCCCAACTAACCTCAGCAGCCACTCTTCCCTAAGGTCTGTGAGTATGTGAGTATACCTCTTCCTCAACTGTCTGCATATAATGTCCTATCCACCTTCCCTTTGCTCACTCCTGATAAGCCTTCATCAATTCTTTAGGAGTTTGCCCTGAACGTTGTGATCAAGTCAGAACTTTGTGATCAAGCTAGCATCCAGTACTTATTCTCCCTCTGTAAATACTCTTGGACCCTCGTTACCTTCCTAATGTCTGTAACCACAAACCTAATCTCCATTGAGGGCAGGGAGTGTGACTGCTGTTCCCTGGAAGTTTTACCTATTGCTAGAGCTTGAAGTGATGCTTGGCCCATAAGACTTTGTCAGTTTAGTTGCATGAAAGAACCAAAGGATTAATGTGAAGTGCAGGTAAATACAGGCAAATGAAAGTAGAAAAAAGGACTTAGAAATTAGGTAAGTTTATGGCAGGACTTCTGTACCTTTATTCATCTTTGCAGGATGGCTCTTCATTGGGTTCAAGGTATCTTGAACAGCATAGCGATTTGTGCATGGTAATTGCAGGAATATGTTAGTTAACCTAGCCTATAGGTATCAATATGTTTCTGTCTTGAGTAGACTAGAAGTTCCCATCGTGGAGAGTAAACATGCCTGATACATCAGAGTACACAACAAAATACTTTGATTTGTGCCTTCAGTAGCTATGAAGTAAACTAGCTGGCTCATAAGCCTCAACCATAACCTTCCAGCAGTATTCCAACAACCTGGGCCAGCTTCTCAGGTTTCTCCTGACCTCATGTCTTTGTTTAAGCACTTAGAACTAATTTACTGTTAATTTGTTGCTCACTCCTAGTGTACACTGTTATGCAGACTATAATTCATAATGATGTTTCATTTCCTTTACTATGTACTATGTATTGAATTTGTCCCACAAAAAGCATGTGTTGGAAGCTTAATCCCCAGTGTAACAGTGTTAGGAGCTGGGGCCTAATGAGGTGGTTAGCCCATTAGGGCCAAGTGAGTGGATTAACACTATTATCAAGGGGGAGTTCATTATAAAAGGGGGAGTTTGGTTCCTTTGTGCATGTGTGTGTCCCTTCCTCTCCTGCATGCCCTCTTTCCTTTCTGAAACCTTCTGCCATGGGATGACGTAGCAAGAAGTCCTTTACCAGTTATCAACTCCTTAATCTTGTACTTCCCAGCTTACAGAACTGTGAGAAATAGTAATATAATATAGAGATAATATAGAATATATAGAGAATATACAGAGAATATTAATGTAATGTTCATTATAAATTACCCTGTCCATGGTATACTATTGTAGCAATCAAAAATGGACTAAGATGGGTATATGCTACCAGGTAAATGGAATATTGCTATAACATCTGAAAATGTGGAAGTGACTTTGGAATTGGATAATGAGTAAAGACTGAAAGAATTTGGAGAAGCAGGCTAGAAAAAACCTAGATTGCCATGAACAGAATGTTAAGAGCAATTCTGGTGAGGGATTAGAAGAATAGGGGAGCTGTAGGGAGTCTGAAACTTCATAGGGGTTACCTAAGTGGTCAGAATGTGGAAATATAAACAGTAAAGGCAATTCTGAGGTTTCAGAAATGAAGAATCAAGGTATTAGAAAGTGAAGTTAAGGTCTTCCTTGGTACAAAGTGGCAAAAAAAAAAAAAAAAAAGTGACTAAAATGTGCCTATACCAAGTCTTTATGGATGGAAGGCAGACTAGAATATCTGGTGAAAGAAATGTTTTGGTGCTATGATAAAACCCAAGGCCTAACACTACCATGGAGCTATACCCCCAACAGTCCTAGTAGAAGAAAATTCAAAGTAAAATATTGAAGTAGATGCATGGCTTCTGTTAACTACATATATATATAGTAAAATGCAAGAGGAAAAAAGATGATTTAAAGATGGCGTTTAAAAAGGAAACAAAACTTAGGGATTTGAAGAATCCTCAGCATGGCCCTGTAACAAATGAGAAAGGAAAAAGAACTAAGGGTGTAGGGAAGCCACTTGTTGAAAATCTTAGTACGAATAGATGGAAGCCAGATGTTGGCCCCTAGATCTTGGATTTCCAGCCTCAAGTACTATGAGCTAATATTTTCTGTTCATTAAGATTACCCAATCTCAGATATAATATTGTTACAGAACAAAGAGACTAAGAGATCATATTTCTTCGGGATTAGTACCAATCTTTCCTTTGCTATCTTGTATGCAATTCCTTTTAAACCCAGCTTAGTTTGTCTCCACTGTCTCCTCTTGGAGTTGTACCTGATTTTATTTCCAATTTTTATCTGAACCCTTTGGGAAACAGGACAATTTGGCGGTTGTTTCTTGGCTAGGAATCACCTGATCCTGAAAGTCTCGTGAGAAGACATGTCAAGGAATGGAGTTAAGCACACACACAATGTTGGACAGAAGAAGAAAATTTCTCATCAAAGTTTTCTCACCAGGCACAGTGGAACATGCCTGTAATCCCAGCAACTTGGGAGCCTGAGGCAGGAAGATCACAAGTTCAAAGCCAGCCTCAGCAAAAGTGAGGCACTAAGCAACTCAGTGAGACCCCATCTCTAAATAAAATAAAAAATAGGGCTGGGATGTGGCTCAGTGGTTGAGTGCCCCTGAGTTCAATCTCTGGTACCCAAAAAAAACCAAAAAAAATTCTCATCATGTGTAAGGAATCCTCCAAAAGATTAGCAGCCAGATTCTCAGCAGAAACCATGAAGGTCATAAAGCAATGGATGATGTTTATATTTAAAGTGACCCTCAGGGTAGTAACTAAGATCTCATGGATTCAGAGTAATTTGGAATGTAGAGTAGAAATGCAATGTTAAGCAAGTCTGACAATTTGCTGTCTGGCTCAGACAGTGGTGAGCCAATGAGGATGAGACTCTGAAATCCTTGGGCTGCAGTCACAGCAGGCAAGAACAATGATGGCCATCAGATGCCCCTGTCAGGCCTCTGGCCTTGTTGGCATTTTCTTTTTGAATTCTCACAACTTTATGGGGCTGTACTCTTAACCGTTTAACCTTCATTTTATAGCTGGGTTAGAGAGGTTACTTAACCCAAGAGCACATGAATGAGTAGCAAAGAGAGGACTTGAACTAAATATATTCAAGGTCCAGCCTCTTTTCCATGGCCCTTTACATTGTCCATTGAAGCAATTATGTTTAGAGTATAGAAGCTATAACTGAGGGGAGGTTTCGAGGTATAAATGGTGAAAATAGAGGTCAGGAAAAGGAATAAATGGATGGCTATTGTGTGATATGAAGGGGTGACCCATGAGTTGCCTTTCTATGCCCCCACAGGGCTTGGAAGAAATGCTGTAGAAGAATTGAGCAGTATCACAATTATAGAAAGATCAACTCTTTGGAGCCTGAAGGAGCAGCTCCCCTTAACTATTGTATGAAGCGGATGGAGCTGAATATCTAAAGGATGGACTATTATGAATGTTTTGGTGTACCATCCAGATCCCGTTTTCAGGTAGGAAGTACTCATTTTCCCAGTTGCTGAGAGTGTTTGTACTAATACCTGAGTCACTCTGCAAAGATTTCCCTTGACTGAAGAAAGTTCCTTTGCCCAAGTTCACACCCTCTCCCTGGATATAGCCCACTTTCAACAAGTGATAGAGAGACCACAAAAGTTACTTGAACCACACAGTTTGTCCCAAAAAAGTTTGCATTGATTTGCTCCAATGCAAGAATACCAGAATTTCTATCTGATTAATAGATATAATAACCATAATTGGAATTCAGACATAGAAGGGAAGTTCTGAAACTGGTATATTTGATTCTTCTGGCACCCTGTCATTTCTGCTAAGCCTCACCCTCTTACCTCAAATTCCAGCTGCAACTGGAGTGAACAGTTCCTCATAGACATAAACTCACTTTCCCCTGACTGTGTCACACCTCATGCATGTACTTCACATGTTTTTCACCCCAAGTATCCTCCAATATTGTGGTAGGTTCAGTCAGTTCACACTTATACTCAACCCAGATGGGCACAAGAATTAACAACTCCAGGGTCAACTAAACCAGTGGGAGACAGGATCACAAATAGTTACGAAGCTAACTCCAAAATCTTTTCAATAGAGATGGAAACCCTCCTGACACAACAGGAGAAACAATGTGAACATCAAAGTAAATTTCAACAAATGTTTGTTGATTATCTGGTATGTGCCAGGAAACCTAAAACATGTTAAGTAATGGGTTAACAGTAAGACAGACATGGTCTGTGTTCTCTTAGAATCATGGGAAGGTAGACTTTAATCAAAGAATCCCAAGTATGATAAGACATCTAGATGGAAAGAATGTAGTGCTAGAAAAAGAGTGTTTCAAAAAAGAGAAGAAAGGTAAAGAATGAGAGAGAGTGCAGACCAGTTAAAGATCAGGGGATGGCAACCATAAAAAGGCAACCCAATATTAAAATAGGCAAGTGATCTCAACAGGTGTTTCTCCAGGAACATATACAAAAGGCCAATAAGGACATGAAAGATGAAATGCAATGAGATGCTACTTCATGCCTCTTAGGATGGCTGTAAGAAATGTTAGCAAGGATGTGAAGAAATTGGAAACTTCATGTATTGCTAGTAGGAATGCAAAATGATGCAGTGACTTTGAAATCCATTTTGACAATTCCTCAGAATGTTAAACAGAGTTACCATATAACCTAACAATTCTATTTTTGGGTGTCTACCAAAAGAATTGAAACATATCCCTGCAAAGACTTACATATGAAGTTCTACAGTAGCATAATATATAGTAGCCCAAAATTAGGAAACCCACATGTCCATAAACCAATGAATGAATAAATAAAATTTACTTACCCATATAATGAAATATTATTCTATAAAAAAGCAATGACTCAGGAGGATTACAAGTTCAAGCCCAGCCTCAGCAACTTAGCAAGGCCCTAAGGAATTTAGTGAGACCCTATCTCAAAATAAAAATTTTTAACCCAGGCATGATGGTGCAGACCTGTAATCCCAGCAGCTTGGGAGGCTGAGATAGGAGGATCATGAGTTCCAACCTCAGCAACAGTGAGGCACTAAGCAACTCAGTGAGACCCTGTCACTAAATAAAATACAAAATAGGGTTAGGGATGTGGCTCAGTGGTTGAGTGCCCCTGAGTTCAATCCCCAATACCCCCCCCCAAAATAAAATAATTTTTAAAAAAAGACTGGGAGGAAAAAATAACAGAATGAATCAAAAACTATTACCCTATGTAAATGTATGATTACACAAATGGTATGCCTCTACTTCATGTACAGAGAAACAAGATGTATCCCATTTGTTTACAATAAAAATAAATTTAAAAAAAAAGACTGGGAATGTGGCTCAGTGGTTAAGCCCCGCCCCCCCTCCGGGTTCAATTTCAGTACCAAGAAGGAAAAAAAAAAGGAATGAAGTACTGTAATGTGTAACAACATGGTGAACCTTGAAAATATGTTAAGAGAAGTCAGACACAAAAGGCTACATATTATAAGACTCTATTTATATGAAACATTCAGAATAGGCAAATCTATACAGATAAAAATACATTGGTGGTTTCCAGAGGCAGGAAGGAGGGAAAAATAAGTGGCTGCAAATGAGTTTGGGGTTTCTTTTGGAGTAATGCAAAGATTCTAAACTTTAATTTTGGTGGTACTCAACTCTGAATATACTAAAAACTACCAGACTATATAAAAGGATGAATTGTATGTGAATTATATCTCAAGCTGTTATTTTAAAAAAAAATCAGGAAATAGCATGATAATCTCAGTTCAAGGGGCTGGGGTTGTGTCTTAGTGGTAGAGTGTTTGCCTGGCATGTGTGAGGCCCTGAGTTCAACCCTCAACTCTGCATATAAATAAATAAATAAAATCAAGGTCCATTAACAACTAAAAAATTTTTTTAAAAAAAGAAACTTTCAGTAACAAGAAACAATTCAACATAGGCACAATAGTATTAGTGGAAATGGAAGTGCCAGAAGAAGAGACTACGGAACAGGTATTAAGAGAGAGAAAAAGTAAGGTTGGTCATAGTCGGCCTCCTAAATTTTGTCACTCATCACTGATTTTCCAAAGATTGGAAAGAAACCTTTCAAGCAAAACCTTCCCAGATTTTAAACAGCCCACCGATTTAGTTAAGTAGTTTTAAAATTCCCCTTTCTCAACATGTTTACCAGTCTACTGTATTTATCCACCTACCCTCAACATCCAAATCAACATTAAAGCTCTAGCTTTTCACAGTATTTCAAAATCAATAATTTAGTAAACCTCAATGAAATGCCTGTAAATATATACTTACAGAAACTCAGCAAAAACCAATGGTTGCTGGTTCTGTACGAAGTACCGGAAGATATACAAGAATATATGAGATCCCTAAAGTACTTTGGTTCTTCTCCATGCACATCATTAGCTGTGTCCCCATCCCAGCTTACTGGTCCTATAGCCCTAAAACTCATTAGAACTGAGAAGAAAAAGTACATGCAGTGGAGATGTTTAGAAAATCAAAGGGATAAAGGGGGAAATAGGAACTCTTTGATCTCAAGCTTCAGCGAAGTAAACAAACCTCAAACCTATCCCAACTTTTATCTCCAAGTTCAAAACTCTCAGCAGCCTTTGCTCAGCATAGCACACCCACTTTACAAGCTTTGGTTTTAAAAAATAACCCGAGGAGCTGGGTTGTGGCTCCATGGTAGAGCACTTGCCTAGCACATGTGAGGCACTGGGTTTTGATCCTCACATAAAAACAAATTGTGGGGCTGGGGAGATAGCTCAGTTGGTAGAGTGCTTGTCTTATATGCCCAAGGCCCTGGGTTTGATCCCCAGCACCGCAAAAAAAAGAAACTTTTTTTTAAACCCACAGGTAGACCAGTTTTTTGTTTTGTTTTGTTTTTTTGTTTTTTAAAGTAACCTCAGTGGTTACTAACATCCAGGAGTTCAAATGGAACTGCTGGGAATCATTCCTCTTGTTCTTATGATTTCGGTCACTTGTCTGATTTTCCTTTTTCTGTGGATGAAAAGTTCCACAGGGAAGTCTCTCCCAACCCTGTCCAACTCCACTTCCCTGCATCTCTCTCCAAGGTGAGACGCTTTGACTTTGAATCTGGTAAGGGGATCATTTCTAGGCTCCACATCTCAGATCACTGGGGAGTTGGCTGTCTTACTGCAATCTTTTTTAGTCCTGTCACCACATAGGCACTTTGTGGTGTTTATTTCTGTATTATGAAGGTACAGATAATCCTCTCCCTTTCAGGACTGACTCACTTTAGAGCAGGTAGTTAGAGGTGTTGGCTTGACTTGAGATATTAATTAAATATGAAAATTCTGAGATCAGAACATGTTTTAATTTAAGGCTTTCAATCCCCTAAGAATATAACACCAAAAGTCAAGTTCATCAAATGTAAAAATGTAATAAATGTACTCTTATATTATTTTATACTAATTATATATGAGAGGCTTCATGATCCTCCTTTCAAATAATGACACACCCCACTCTGCCCTCCCCAATACCCTGTTCTAATGCGCCCAGCTCTGCTACCTTGGCTACAGTTACACCTTTGGAAATAATTCTTTGGGGAGAAGACTACCTCCATAAGTTCATTGTGTAAAAACATATTCTTCAGGATAAAGAAACACTACAGTAGAGTTCTCTGTCTTAGCAATAAATAATTTATTAGATTAACATTTAATGAGTCCATGCTTTATGACAAGATGTATTTTAGACTCTAGTTTTTCCTTTTGCCTATTTGTCTATTATTTTGCTAATACCACATTCTTTTCTTTCATGTTATTGTTATTTTCTTTTTACCGCAAATATCTGAGGTAGGAAAATAAGGCTGACAATCTTATGGCAGTCCCAACAATGATTCATCCTCAAGAGTTGATCTTAGCCCTGACTAAGGAGGAAAGGATGTCTCTTCCATAGCCCCATAGTAAAGAGAGCTCATACTCTCTTGTACCTTCGTAGTAATTGAAGTTGGATAGTATCAGTCCTCCAACTTTTTTTCTTTTTTTATGTTTTTTATTGGTGTATTATAAGTTATACATAATTGTTGTTACATGTTCACACATGCACACAATATATAATTTGACCAATATCACGCCCCAGCACTTCCCTAACCCCCAACTTTTTTTTTTTGCCTTCAACGTTGTATTGACTATTCTGTATTTTTTACCTGTTCATATAAACTTTAAGATTGGTTTGCCAATATTTACAAAATAACTTGCCAGCATCTTTATTAGGATTGCATTGAATCTACAGATAAATTGAGAAGAACTGACATCTTGACAATATTGAGTCTTCCTATCTCATGAACATGGAGTATCTTTCAATTTATTTATTTTTCTTTTATTTCTTTCATCAGAATTTTGTAGTTTTATTCAATATGAACCTTGTGCATATTTTGTTATATTTATACATAAGTACAACATTTTGGGTGGTGCTAATATAAATGCCATTCCTTTTAATTTCAAATTTACTTGTTCATTGTTGGTATATAGGAAAGTGTTTGACTTTTATGTATTAACCTTTAAACTCTCTATAATCACTTATTTCTAGAGGTATTTTTGTTGTTTTTTTTTCAAATTTTCTATATATACAAGAATATCTACAAGTAAAATGGTTTTATTTCTTCCGACCCAGTACATGTATTTTTTCCCTTTTCTTGTCTTATTACATTGACTAGGAATGCCAATATGACATTGGAAATGAGTAGTGAAAGGGCACATCCTTGTCTTTTTCCTGATCTTAGTGTGAAGTCTTCTAGTTTCTCAACATTGAGTAATGTTTAACTGGGGTATGATGGTACATGCCTATAATTCCAGTGACTCAGGAATTCGAAGCAGGAGGATCACAAGTTTGAGGTCAGCCTCAGCAATTTAGTGAGAACTTGTCTCAAAATAAAATAAAAATGGCTGTAGATGTAGCTCAGTGGTAAAGTGCCCCTAGATCAGTCCCCAGAGTAGGGAAAAAAGTGATGTTAGTTCTAGAATTTTTTTGTAGATGTTGTTGGAGAAGTTCTCTATTTCTATTTTGCTTGTTATTATGAATGGATGTTGTTTTTTCTCTGCATCTATTGTTATAATATTGTGATTTTTCTTTTTTAGCTTGTTGATGTTTCTTTTATTCAGTGTTTTATTTTTATCTTTGCTTTTCAGTTTTAGAGGTCTCCATTGATATCCCCTAACTCCGAGATTCTTTCCTTAACCATGTCTAGTAAACTAATGAGCCTATCAAAAGCATTCTTTATTTCTATGACAGTGTTTTTTGATCCCTAGGATTTTTTTTCACTCTTTCTTATAATTTCTCTCTACTTTCATTACTTGTATGTTCTTCCATGTTGTCTACTTTTTTCCAGTAGAGCCTTTAGAATAGTAATCATAGTTGTTTTAAATTCATGGTTTGATAATTTCATCATTCCTGCTATATCTGAATGTGGTTGTGGTGCTTCCTCTGTATCTTCAAACTATGTTTTTTATCCATTAGTATGCCTTGTAAATTTTTGTTAGAACCCACATATACTGGGTTAAAAGAACTCTGGTAAATAGGTATTAGTGGTATTGTAACAGGTTTCTACTTCATGCTTTGAATATAACCCTTGCTGCTCTGCTATGAGGCTTATTTTGTTTTTTATTTTTGTGGTGCTAGGATTCAACCCAGGGTCATTTAATCACTGAGCTATATCCCCAGCCCTTTTGTTTTGTTTTATATTTAGAGACAGGGTCTCACTGAATTTCTTAAGGTGTTGCTAAATTGCTGCGGCTGGCTTTGAACTCGTGATCATCCTGTCTCAGCCTCCCAAACTGCTGAGATTACAGGTATGCACCACTGTGCCTGGCTGTCTGAGGCTTATTTTTAAACTGCTGTCTTTTTCTTTCTCTTCTCCCTTTCCTTGTCCTTAACCACAGAGGAAGCAAGGTTAACCTTCCTCCAGATTAACTTTCCTTCAGGTTATCTGTCCTTTGACTCAGGGACCATGGCAGTAAAGGAATCCAGACTTCCAGGCTGGCACTAGCAGGTCAGAGAAATGGCTCTTTCTCTCAAGGCCACAAATTAATTATAACCCCTGGCAGGGCACAACTGGAAAGTAACCTTTGTAGCCCCTCTTTAAAAGCCTACTGTTGCCCCTGACAGAATCACAACCTCTGAGACAGGAGTCCGTGTGTTTTCCTTTGCTAGCAAAACAATAAAACTTCATTTTCTTTTTTCTCAAAATTAGGTGTGAGGGTGGAGGAGACAGGGGTTTTTCTGCAGTTCTGTGATTATACTTGTCTTTTAATGGTCTGTGCCCCTGGACTGTGAATTTCACAAGTGTTTCTCATTCAACCCCTTCCTCCTCAGATAGGACAGGAAGACTAGGTGGGGGTGAAATTGGTTATTTCCCCTCCCCCATGTGGAAGGCTAAAGCCAGCTGAAGTTGAGTATTTCCTTCCCCTGGTTGGTTAGGCTCTGATAAAACCCAGTAGATTAGGCTCTGCGCTTGAGGGCAGACCTTGTTCAGAAAAACAGAATGCTTTGTCGAATGCATCCAAAGTACAAGTCCTCCCCCTACCGGAAACCCAAAGGGATTTTTCTTCAGTATTCGCTGTGAGAAACCAGTAGAGCTCCTAGTGGTAAAACTCACCGAATTATGCCCCTCCAAGACCAGGCCCTTCCTGGAGTTTTTCACTTTTGGACTTATCCACACTGAGCCTCCAGCAATTTGGTAATTAGAATTTTAGGTTTTCCTAGCCTGCTGCTGGTTCCCCATAGAAGGCTTCTGCATTAGTTAGTTTTGTTGTTTGCAGCACCAGGAAGCAAGTCCAGAGTCTTGCACATGTTAGGTAAGTGCTTTACCACTGAACCACACCCCAAGCCCTTTATGTTTTTTGAGACAGGATCTCCCTAAATTGCTCAGGCTGGTCTCAGAATTGAGATTCTTCTGCCTCCTGAGTTGCTGGAATTACAAGCATGGGTCCTCATGCATGGCTCCTCTCCTCCAGTTGGTTGTGATTTTCTGTATTTGCCTGTCTGTATCTCTGTTTTTCTTGGGAAGCAGCACTTTGCCTTGGGGCCTCACTTCTCTGACAGATTTAAGAAAGTTGTTGCTTTTTCAGTTTTTTCAGTGTTTTGGTTTTTTTTTTTTTTTAAAGCATGCTAGTAGGACAGAGAGACAACTTCCAAGTTCCTCACATGACAGACCAAAAATTAGAAGTTTTAAATAGGATATCCAGGAAAAACTTCACCATAATGGCAATATTTGAGTAAAGATTTCAAGAAGATGACAGAGAAAGCCATAAAGTTAACCTGAGAGAAATGCATTCCATTCAGAGAGAGCAAGGTCCAAAACTGTGACAAAAGATGCCTGGTATACACAAAGAATAGCAAGGAGGTCAATGCAGATAAACTAAAGGGGAGAAAAGGGGCAGAAATAAGGCATAATATTAAGTACAGAGAAAGTATCTGATGTGAGTACTTTCTGGGATGTTGTAAGATTTCAGTTTCTTCTCTGAGATAGGAAATCAATGGAGAGTTTTTAATTAGAGTGACATAATAATGATTTATTTATGTTTTAACAACATGACTCTGGAGAATTTGTTAAAGGTAGCTTACATAGGTGCTCAGGATTATGGTTAGGGTTAGGGCACCAAGCAAATGGCATTTCTCTGATTTACAAGGTCTGAGGCCTTGGTAGACATTCAGTTTTTTTTGTTTTGTTTTGTTTTGTTTTGTTTTGTTTGTTTTTCCTAATTGAACAGCTGCTGGTGATTCAAATGGCTGAAGTTAGACCCCTGTGGTGTCTTCTTCACTTAAAAGTCTGGTTCCTGGGACTGGGATTGTGACTCAGTGGTACAGCACTTGCCTACTATGTGTGAGGCACTGGGTTGGATTCTCAGCACCATATATAAATAAGTGAATAAAAATAAAGATCTATCAACATCTAAAAAGTATTTTTTAAAAAAGTCTGGTTCCAGGTGGAGATGACCCAAAAGCAGAGCACGGACTAGAACCATCTCCCTCTTCAGGGCTACTCTGCCTGGCTCCCTCCAGAGTTACAGGACTGGAGCCACAGGAAGCCTGTATCACATGAACAGACTTGGAATACAGAAGGGAGCCATCAGGGAAACATTGAGAATGAGGCGGAAGCTGCAAAGCATTTTTAAACCAAACCTAAGAATGTGTAGCCAATATTCCACTTATTATTTGTCAGCAATTCTCAATAGCTAAAATAAATTAAAAGGGAGGTCTTCTCCCCTTGGTGACACTTCCCCCCTTGATGGGGAAGTGGTGATCACACTGCATAAGAGCAAGAGGATGGAACATATTATTGTCAGGTGGGAACGGAACCATCTGAGCTGTCTGGGAAAGACCAGCCAGTTCATTAGAAGGTGAGTCTCAGAAGCCAAGGAGCAAAAGTGTTATAAAGAGAGATTCCAGCTGGATCATGGACCATATCAAAGGTTGTGGATTGAGAGGCAAGCAGGTGATGTTGGGATCTTCAGCAAGAGCAATTCCATGGAGAAAGAAGGTGGAAGCTAGACTTAAGAGGGACAAAGAAAAAATGGGGATGGGGAGATATAGCTTAGTGGTAGAGTGCTTGTCTAGCATGCACAAGGTCCTGGGTTCAGTCCCCAGCATCACAAAAGAGGTGGGGGGGTGGTCCTGGGGTCATGTCTCAGTGGTAGAATGCTTGCCTAGCATGTGTGAGGCACTGGGTTTGATTTTCAGCACTGCATATAAGTTAATAAAAATAAAGTCTATTGACAACTAAAAAAATATTTTTATAAAAAGATCCTCAGGCTTTAAAAGAGGGGGGGACAGAGAATAAATGGGACAACTTATGTTCCTACACAAAATGAAGGGACAAATGACCTTTTCATGGAAACTGCTATTGTTTACATAAAATATTCTTGCCATTGTCAGAAAACACTGAATATTTGTGAAAAGTTTAGTATATACAATTTGAGGACTTCCAGTTTTAGTTTGAAGAAGTAAGACACTGGAAGAATAATGCTTTACTGGGCTAGGAATATAGCTCAGTTGGTAGAATGCTTGCCTTGCAAGCACAAGGTCCTCGGTTCAATCCCCAGCACTTCAAAAAAAGAATAATGCTTTACCACCCATACAAGAAAGGGGGAAAAAAAAAAAAAAAACTAAAACCATCCAATGATAAATTACCCCATAAGATAACTGGGGTTTCATGGCAAGCATGTAACTTTGAATCTAGAGAAAAAGACAACAGCCTACAGGGCAATAAAGTTTGGAACGTTTGCTCTCGTAGGACAAATATCACTCCAGCACCTTTAAAGGGTTAAACTTTAAATATAGACTTTAGATATGTAAAGATAAACTTTAGATATACCACAGTAAATGCCACCTTTATGTATATCTAAAAAGCATCAATTAAAAATAAATAAATGAGTGGAAGGAAGACCAGTGGAGGAGGGAAGAGGGAAGGGAAGGAGAAGGGGATCTGGGACTGAAATGTTGTAAATTAGACTCTATGCATGGGTGGTTATGTAAAAATGAACCCAACTGTTATGCATAATTATGATGCACCAATAAAAGCAGAGGTGGTGGGGAGGATGAGGGATGGGGTGCAGGGAGATTAGGACATTACCCCAACTCAGAAATAGAAGTACAGGGAGGTGGAGATAGCATTTGGAACAGGTTTCTTGCAAAGAGAAAGTGAAGCTATGCCTCTGGAGAGCAGAGCAGGCAGCAGTAGCTAGGGATCTACTGACCCAAAACAGTTGGGCTTCAGGGCTTTTGTTAGAACAACTAGTGGAAACTTGGACTGACGGGAATTGGTGCATCAGGTAGACACTACTTTTCAGGCTGGTGCATGAGCAACTGCTGCCCCCCTGTGGGAACACACCTGCCTGCATCGTGAGATCTTAGGGCATGTGCCTGCATAATGGATCATTTTGCTTTTTCCAGTCTATAGCCTACAGCAGAAGGTTATTGTATGGTGATCAACTGACCTTTGGAGTGGACTGTGGACAAATGTGCACCTGGAGAACAGTGTTCCTGTAACTACACAGGAGGGTGATGGACCATTTTGTGGAATGTGGAGGAGGAAGGTCAGTTGCCCATTCAGAATCATTTGATAGCTCCTCCCCTGCCCTTGTTCTCCTTTCTCCAATCCCTCCTAGCAGACCACCTACACTATCAGTGGGGTTTGGGGGAAGCAATCAGATCATGGGGGCTCTTGACCTCATCAGTGGGTTAATCCACTGATGGGTTCATAGATGATGGCATTGTTTGGGAAGTGGGTGGTGGAAATTTCAGCAAGTGGGGCCCAGTTGGAGGAAGTAGAGGGGTGCACTGGAAGGGTCATCTACAGGATTTGATGTTAGAATCACATTTGGGTCTGCCAATACTTGACTGTGTGACTTCAAACAACTTTTTTTTTTATTGATATCCATTTATTGGCATTTACTAAACTTATAAATGAAAACTTATTAAATATGAGCTAGAATTGGTTTTCTATACCTTTTATAAAGGACAGTATGGATGTTAGTTAACTTGAAGATCAGTTGAGCACACCTTATATTTTGACTTTGATCTTTCAAGATATTCATTCAGATATTCATTAAGTACTTACTGTATGCCAAGAATTAATCTAGATGATCAAACAAGTTATTTTATCTTGCAGACTTCATTCAATTTTCCCACCTTGAAAATTGACCAAACTCTCCAAGGGTCGGAAATGTTTAGCACTGATATTATTTTGAAGTGAAATTCAGAAATGAATGTGTAGTAGCCAGATAATTTCAAGCCTATTCTCAGAGCACAGACTTAAAAAGTCACTGCATTGCTTTTAAAAAAATGCTGTTTGTCATTCCTGCAAAACACAAGAAAGTGAATGAATCTGACAAAGAAGAAACTCCCACTAGAGTGAGAATTAAATATTTTCCCTCTATAGCTGCTTTGCTAGAAATCATGAGATAAGCCATTATCCTTGTCATGTAGTTCCTTTCTTCACCTATTGAGTTAGGAGGCTGAGGACATGCCTGTTGCATCCTTTGTTTCCTTTAACAAAACCTTTGTTATTTGCTGCAAAATAGTGAGTAGAAATTCAAGCAGGATCAGAGCAATGGGTTGCCCAGAACTACATCTTTGACCCTGAGAGCCTTTTCTGGGCAACTTTTGGTCACCCTTGCAAACATTTCCAGGGCATTTCCAGGTCTTCGAGAAATGTAACCCACTCATGATTTGTATCTCTGCAACCAAAGTTTATGAAGAGATTGGTCACATGATTGAATGCAAAGCCCCATATGAAGAACAAGATAAAGCTGCTTATACAGAGACTGTGTTGCATGAGATACAAAGATCATAACCCTCCTTCCTTCTGATTTGCCCCATGCTATGATCTGGGACATGAAATTCAGACCCTGGATCACCCCCAAGGTGAGCTGTATTTGAGAAGGCTGACAGGGATAGAAGGTTTGGTTGGTCCTGGGAGAGGTTTCTCAGTTCTGTTGCTGGAAGCAAGGCAGGCTGGAATCAGAGGAAAAAACAAGTTCAGAGTTATGAAAGTCTGAGTTTGAAATCTATCACTGGCATGCCATGCATCCTTAGGCTATTCTTTCACCTCTGTTGCCTTCCTAAAATGGGGGAGGCTGACGTAGAGCTTCCAAGACCCCTTCCTACTCTCCTAGCAAAGGTATTAAATGAATAGTGATTTCCATTAATAAGAACCTCATGGGAACAGATAATCTGATTTTTTATGCTGAATTAATAAAAGAATGGAGGAACTGGAAAAGTGATTGCAGTTCTAGGGTCATCATGCCGCATCTCATTGCCTTTAGTTCTTATTCTCTCCTCCTAGGACCCCACTGCTTAGCTTTGATCAAAGGGTTTACATGCACCCTAGGGATGTAGTCAGTCTTCTGTGGTGACTAAGGGTGTGGGCTTGACATTTAAATAGTTCCACAGCACAGAAGAGAAAGAAGAGGTGCCAAACCTGACCAGAACACTGCAAAAACAGTTACCAATCTTAATTACAAATATCAATGTAAAAATCTATTAACACATAAGTGTAGCATGATATTAAAAAATGCTATACCACTAATATGAGTATATAATCAGGAACATGGCACTAGTCAACACCAAAAAATATACCTTGAGAAAATTCACCTTTTAGATAGAATGGGGAGAGGGAACATTATAATCTCATTTCTACAGAAAATGCTTTCAATAACATTCAACAGTCTTGATTTTTTTAACCCTTAGCAAAATAGAAATAGATGAATACCTCCTTAGCCAGAGAAAAGATATTTCCCAAATCATGCTTATTGATGGAATAAATCATGCAAGAATTTCCATTAATATTAGGAATAAGATGAGCCTATCTTTTATTACCAGTGTTATTCAACTAGAATTAGAAAAAAGTAGCAAGGGATAGAAATCTTAAAAGATGAAGGTAAAATATGTATTTTGATACATGGAAAACACAAAAATTAACTGTAGTACCATTGCAAAGTAGAAGAAATATACACTAATTGGGTATAACTTATTATTTTTTAAAAAGCAATAACTATCCTATATGAAATGAAAACTAACTGTATATAGTGGTGCATGCTTGCAATCCCAGCTACTTGAAGGATGAAGTAGGAAGATCACAAGTTTGAGGCCAGTCTCAACTACTTATTAAGACCCTGTCTCAAAATAAAAAATAAAAAGGACTGGAGATGTAGCTCAGTGTAGTGTGCCCCTGGTTTTAATTCCTAATACCCCCTTTAAAAGATTTCTGCAATAAATATTCTTATTTTAGGGAAAATATGCAGAAAGGATAAATTTCTAGTTGTGAAATGCTCTTTAAGTTGTGTGTTTTGAATTTTAATAGATACTGCCACATTGCTATCTCTTTAGGTTATAGCAATTGATACTACTAGTAAGAATATAGTAGTTGCTTCCCTTCCCCTCTAGAAATAGTCTAACTCTTCATTTTAAATTCTGTGTAGGACAGAAACACTACTCATTAAAACTAAGTGGACATTTGCATCAATCTAATTCTCTGATATAAAGGGGCTGGGTCCTAAAAACTCCAAGGGTACAACTGATACTTTTATAGCCTTATGTACTTTATAAGCCATGGTTCAGCAGGACCAAGTCCAGGCCCACAGAGTCTTTATCAACTCTTTACCATCAGCAAAGAGCAGACACATTACTCTTTCTGTGGCTTTGGAAATCAGCTAAGGTTCCTGTCCTTTTTAAAAATAGAGTGTTATGGTTTGGTTGTGAGGTGTCCCCCCAAAACTTACATATGAGACAATGAAGGAAGGTTCAGAGGAGAAATGATTGGGTTGTAAGAGTCTTAACCCAATCAGTGAATTAATCCCTGATGGGATTAATTGAAGTGGTAGGGTGTGACTGGAGAAGATTGGAATTGGGGTGTGACTTTGGGGTATATATTTTGTGTCTGAAGAGTGGAGTCTCTTTCTCTCTCTTTCTCTCTCTCTCTCTCTCTCTCTCTCTCTCTCTCTCTCTCTCTCTCTCATGTTCTGCCTCACCTGGAGCCCCAAAGAATGGAGCCGGCCCTCTATGGACTAAGACCTCTGAAACTAATAGCCCGCAAATAACCTTTCCTGGCCTATGTGTGTTTTTCTGTTTCCATTTGGAGGCACTTACATTATTTCTGCTGCATTCACAAAATAAATCTTTGTCCACAATAGATTTTTTTTTGTATGTTTGACTTTATTTCAAAAAATATTTGACTTTGTCTCAAAACTCTCTCTCCTTGAGCTATCAGCAATCTACTACTGGTGCTATTTACAGGGGCAGGACCCTAGGTGGTAGAATGCCCCTGGGATTTATTCCCTGTACTGCGAAAATAAAAAATTTCCTTTGAACATTCCTCTTGATCCAAAACCCCTTCCTCCAGCATCAGTCTGGATCTCCCTCTTTTCTTTCTCTGATTCAAAATCCCTCTCCACCCAGTTTCCTATTGCCAAGTTGACTTCCCTCTCCTCCTTCCTTTCCCTTCCCTTTCCCCATCACCTTTTTCAGCCAGTTTCATTTCCTGCATTGGTATCTATCCTAGTTACCCATGAATAACATCACAATACAATAAAAGCCTAATGACAATGAAGTGTAAACAATAATCATCCAAATATGAGATGGGCAATGATTATAAAGTTATATTTATTTGTTTTGTATTACATATGATGTCAATATTCCTTGGTTCCAAGGAATATCCCAGGAGAAACTATATGAAATGCTCAAGAGTTTCTGAAGGCATTCTACCTCAAAGAAGCTCAGGGGTCTACAAAAATAGTATCTTCCACTCGTTAAGCCAGGCACTGTGCATTATCCTATTTGTATCTCCCCAACAGTGCTGTGAAATATGCAGAGGTGACAGAGGGAAGAGATTTGACCAAGTGTACCTAGACAGAAATAGCAAAACTCAGATTTAAATCCTAGTCTCTGACAGCAAAACCCAAGTTTTTAACCACCCTGTTCTCTAGCCCCTTGAGAGCATACTAGTACTTCTATATATAATCAAGAGGAATTTGGTCCTAAGTCACTGAATTATCTTCCCTATGCCAGTTCTAAGAATGTTCTCACTTAAAGGAGGGGACACTGGTCCTTTAAATCTTGAAGAGTTGAATGGCATTTAGAGACCTAAGTCAATCTTCATTGTGTTAGGTCTTTGTGGAAGCAATATATAACCTCCAACTCTTGCTTGGGTCCTGGTCTCCACTTCCTGTCAGAGACTGTCCCTGCTCCTGAACCCTTGGTTTTCTTGGATGTTCAGTCAAGTCTGTCTTACTTGGAAACTCAGGCCTGTGTGCCAATAGGGAGTGCCCCTGCTGCAACGGGTAACAACTCTTTAGGAAATTTCCAAAATGCACCTAGTACCTAACCTATAAACGCCCTACATCACACCCTAACCTGTCCCTCAACCACATATAGGCTTCTCAATAATTTTGGACCTCAGTCTTATACATTCTTATTATACTATATTTCTCTGAATTTAAGATGCAAACTGTTTTAAGACATTCTAGTTTCAGAGACATTAAGATATGAAATGGAGAGCACCTTACAATCAATGAAATATAGTTGCCCCCCTGTGTTTTGACCCATTTTGACCAGTTCAGTTAATAGGGCTAATCAAAGTCTGATGGGTGGTAGCCCCTTCATCCTAAATGACCAGACCATTTAGGGTCTTGCTCCTCTTTTCCAGTTAACCTCCTGCCTGATACCCTCATATCCTCATTGAAGTCATATCAGTAAACACATATCACATTAGTTTTTTAAACTCCAATTTCCTCCTGACAAGGGAACACTATTTACAAATTAGGCAACACTGGTACACAGAATGGATTCAGAGTCCATGCCATGCATGCTTCCCATTGGCTAGAGGGCAATCTGAGTCAACATGTCACTGAACCAATGATTGCCCTGTTGGAAGGAGGGTTAGTAGGGGCACATGGAAGAGTCTAATTTTCTGGAATTCCTCGTAGTCATTTCCTGCCCTGTTCTAAAATCAATGAAATGTAAATGCAAGGATAGTTTATTGTTTGTTATTGCTTTTCAACATGAATATCTGTTATATGCCAGGTATGAGTATCAGGCATATACCAGGGTAGGAACTGGGAATCCAGAAACAAAGAAAATATCACCCCTGTCTTTAAGGACTGACAAGGTATCAGGGGTGACTAAAGATGGGGTGGAGATGGTCAATGTTCTACCACATCTGTCTTCTCTGTCATAATAGAACCTGATTTTTAGCTGGACATATCGTTGTCTGGGACAAAGACTATATTGATCTGCTTTCCTTGACTGTAGTCATGGCCATATCAGTTCTAGCCTATTGCATGTAAGTGAAAGTGGTGAGTTAAACTATGGGAAGTTTGCTCTTTTTTAACAGTTTTGTTGAGATATAATTCACAAATCACAGAATTCACCCATTGAAAGTATGCAGTTCAATGGCTTTTAGTATATTCATGGAGTCATGCAACTATCACCACTATAGATTTTAGATAAATTTTATCATCCCCAAAAGAAAGTCTTTCCCCTTATCCATGACCTCCCCCCAATACCCCAGCCCAAGAGCCTTTACAGATTTGCTTGTGCTGAACATTTTATGCAAATAGAATTATAACTTAAGTGGTCTTTTGTGTCTGGCTTCCTTCACCTAGCATGTTTTCAAGAGTCATGTATCAATAGTTCATTTCTTTTTATTGTGGAATTATATTCTATTATATGGATATATTTTTTGTATTTATTCATTCTTTGGTTGATGGATATTTGGCTTCTTTTCCCTTTGTGGCTATTGTGAATAATGCTCCAAAAGAACACTAGTGTACAAGTTTTTGTGTGGACATGTTTCCATTTCTCTTGGGTATATAACTAGGGGTAAAATTGCTGGGTGGCATGATTATGATATGATTCTGCATTTAACAGTCTGTGAAATTTCCAGAAATGTTTTCCAAAACAGACATACCTACCAAAGGTGTGTGAGAGTAGGAATTTGCTTTTTAACAGTGTGCTTCTTCCTACTGGTGGAACATGAGCATGTGACAAGTCTGGAACTATCTTGGATAGTAAGGTAAAGTATGTTGGCAATAGCAAAGCAACAAGCTAGAATGAGCTGGGACACAGTAGACTGAATCTGCTTGCTTCCAAGCTTCACTTATGTGAAAAGGAAATAAAACTACAATTATTTGGAATTTTCAATTGCAGCTAAATATAATCCCAATGGATATTGGTTATTGGGGGCTATGTATCACCCCTGAAGAATCAGAGAACATAGAGAAAGCCATTTGGGAAGTAATAGAACAAGGAAAGATGACTAAAGGAAAAACCAGACTGAAAACCCATTTTATATATTTCCAAAATGTCTTTGTGATGTGGGATTAAGGAGGAGGGCTATAGCATCACCAGATTACAACCCAAAACACCTGAGTGAAGTGAATCATTTTGAGACACACTGTTGTCCTGAACTCTAATCTTTGGGGAAAGATGTAACAGCAGAGAGTCTAAAACATTTGATGGCTGGTGTTTGAGCTAATGATCCTGACCTTTTGGGGGATAACCCTTTCTCATGTTCCCTATCCCTCTTTACCATAGTTTTCAACATCATGATCTGGATAGAAATTCCCTATTGAAAAATGAGTAATAACTTAAAAGAGATGTATGTGGAGATTATTGACAGGGGGGGTTATATCAGAAGAGAAATTATTGCAGACAACAGAAGGATTCAGACAAATAATCCTCCTAAGTCTTGTCACAGACATGATTAACTTGGGGAAATATTATAAAGAAGAGATTGAGCAATGAGAGAGGAGATGGCAAGGCATCGAAGAGAAATGAGGTTGAGTTGGAAGAGCTCAGAAAGAAAAGAAAAAGAGAAAAATGAAACTATTGCAGAGAGCTTAGTCCAGGCTTAAAGCATTAGTGGGACACGGGTTTTATGCATACATACACATATATATGTGACTGTGACCAAAATACTTGACAAGAACAACTTAGAAGAGAGAAAGTTTATTTTGGATCACTGTAACAGAGGATCAGTCCATGGTGGTCTGATTTCATTGCTTTGGGCCCAAGTGAGGCAGAACATCGTGGCCTTAGTGGAGGAATACTGCTTCCTTCATGGCAGCCAGGATACAAAAAGAGGAAGAAGGGATCTTAAGGCAGATGTACCTTTCCAGGGCATGCCTCCAGTGACCCACCTCCTTCAGCCACACCCCACCTGCCTACAGTTACCACCCAGTCCATTCAGACTACAATGGACTGATGAGGTTACAGCTCTCACAATCCAATCAATTCACCTCTGAACATCTGTGCATTAACATAGAAGCTTTTGGGGGATACTTCATATCCAAGCCATAATGAGATATAAAATCTTTGATAATAATTGTATATATTTGTGGGTACATTGTAACATTTTGAAATATATACATTAAGTCAAGATAATATTCATCACCTCACCAACTCTCATTTTTTGTGATAAGAACATTTAACATATAGTGTTAGAAATTTTGAAGCATACAATATGTTATTATTAACTACAGGCACCATGCTTTGCAACAGATCATTACTATTCCTTGGGTCCAACTGAAACTTTGTGTCCTTTGATGTCACTTCTTTGTCCATTTGTCTACTCCAGCCCCCAATAACCACTATTCTACGCAACTCTTCTATGAGTTTGACTTAAATTTTTAGGTTCCACATGTGAGTAAAATCATATGCTAATTGTCTGTTCCTGGCTTAGCATAATGCTTTCCAGATTCATTCATGTAGTCACAAACATCAGGATTTCCTTCTTTTTAAAGGATGTATAGTATTCCACCATGTATACATACCACATTTTCTTTATCTGTTTGTCCACTGACAGACATTTAGGTTGTTTCCATATCTTCACTTTTGTAAATAATGCTGCAATGAACATGGATGTTCTTAGGCATACTGATTCCAACGACTTTTCTTAAGGACCTCCAAAGTTCTCTGAAAACCAGTAGAACAGAGAGAGATCCTGATAGACTTGATTTTTATGACAGACTGGGCCAATGGACATATTTGACTTACATTCTGTGAGGCTCTGTTCCTTCTCTACAAATTTTCTGTTTAGCATGTGATGGGAAATATGTGATGATGGGAATAACATGTGATGATGAGAAACAAATTAGTTTCTCTTCTGAAAGAACACAGAAGGAAAGGAAGGAATGAAGGAAAGTCAGTTTCTAAAAAATGATTATAAACCTTATATTATTTTAAAAGTAAAAGCTAAATAACTCTGAGAATCATGGAGAGAACTGAATGTAAATATTACAATACTGAAAATGTAAACATAAAGTGAACTGGACATGGTGGCACACACGTGTAATCCCAGCAACTCAGGAGGCTGAAGCAAGAGGATCGCAATATTGAGACCAGCCTCAGCAATTTAGCAGGACTGTGTCTGAAAATAAAATAATAAAAAGGGCTGGAAATGTAGCTCAGTGATAGAGTGACCCTGGGTTCAATCCTTAGAACTACAAAATAACAATGATAATGATGATAATAGTAACTAAAGACTAACAAATCCAGAGTCATTAGTTTGCAAATGTTTTAATTTCACTCCATTCCCAAGTGACCTCCTGTGACTCTTGGAATTAAATCTGAATTCCTTGCCAAGTGCACCTCTTTACTCTCTTCTCACATGGCTTCCTTCATCTCCAAACTCGTGCACTCGCCAGACTTCTAATCCCAAGGCAAATAAATTATTCATTCATCAAACATTTACTGAGCACCTATGCACTGGAGGCAGAGCAATGGGAAACACAGTCAGTAATCCTGGCCTTCATGCAATTGACCTTTTAGTAGGGGATGTAGGCACAAAATTAAAAATAAATACGTAGTACGATTTCAGATAATAAGTATGATAAAGAATCAAGTCAAAGGGTAGAGAATGATAAGGAGTAGCAACTGGGGTCAAGTTTTGATAAAGAGATCAAGACTAGCCTTTCTAAGGTGGTGACATTTGAACAGTGGGAAGGGAAAAGCTACAAAAAAAATTTAGAAGAGCATTACTAGCTGACAAAGTAGCGAATGTAAATGCCCTGTGGTGGAAATAAACTTGATACGTTCAAGCAATAGAAAGTCAATTGTGATTGTTTACTGGATCTTTATAGAGTCACTATGGGAATTTTTTATTTATGTTTTTAAAAACACTCTGGCTAGTGTCCAGAGAATAAATCAAAATAGAAGCAGGGAGGCTATGGTCATTATCTAAGCAAGAAATATATGGTGACCTGGCCTATGATGTCAGTGGTTGACCACCTTTAGATGAGAGAAGTTGTCAGGTATGAATATTTCTTCTTCTTTTTTTTTTTTTTTTTTTTTTTTTTGTGGTACTGGAAATTGGACACAGAGGTACTCTACCATGGAACTACATTCCCAGTCCTTTTTTATTTTTATTTTAAGACAGGCTCTCTCTAAGTTGCCAAGGCTGGCCTCAAATATGCGATGCTCCTACCTTAGTCTTCCAAGTTACTGGGATTACAGGTGAGCACACTGAGCCCCACAGATTCCGCATTTTGGTTTTTTGTTTTTTAATATTTTTAGTTGTAGATGGACACAATACCTTTATTTTATTTATTTGTATGTGGTGCTGAGGATCAAACCCAGTGCCTCCTGTGTGCTAGGCAAGTGTTCTACCACTGAGCACAACCACAGCCCATGTGATGTATTTTTAAGCACAGTTGGTATAACTTGCTGATGTAGGGAGTGAGATAGCAGGATTATGGTAGAATCCTAAATTTTGGCCTAAGCAAGTCAACCCATTGTGGTATATTTACCAATATTGGAAAGTAGAGGAAATGAAAATTTTCAGAGTAATCCCTATATGATTAACAATCATTGATTATCCCTGATGACAGTGTGAAGGTAATATTTTAATTTCTCTTTATACTTTTGTCTTAATTTTTACAACAAAGATATTTTATTTTTACGTAAGCAGGTAAAGTCATTTTTAAAATTATTTTTCAGATAGTTTGAAAAATAGTAGCCAGATGGGAGATAGTTTGCACAAGGCATTTGGGCTGTAGAAAGCGCTTGGACTTGGGAGTCAGGAAGCCAGTTTAATCTCCAGATTTTTCAAATAAAAATTATATGATCTGAGCAAATCGTTTGAATTTTAGAGTTCTTGCATATATAAATAGGATAAAATCTCTCAAGAAAGATTGGCATGCCCCGGCGTAGGGGCATGGGTGAGGCAGCTAGCGCAACTGCCGGGGACATGGCAGGGATGGCACTCAAGAGGCTGATGACCGAGTACAAGCAACTAACCCGGAATCCTCCAGAAGGAATTGTGGCAGGCCCATGAATGAAGAGAATTTTTTTCGAATGGGAGGCGTTGATCATGAGCCTGGAAGACACCGGTTTTGCGTTTGGTGGTTTTCCTGCCAACCTGTTTCCCACTTGACTACCCACTGAGTCCTCCCAAGATGAGGTTCACTTGCGAGATGTTCCATCCAACATCGACCGGACGGCAGAGTCTGCAGCTCCATCCTCCACGCGCCGGGTGAGGACCGATGGGCTGCGCGAGCAGGCAGCGCGGAGGGTGGAGCCCCGTGCAGAGGGTGGCGAAGATCCTGCTGCCGTCGTGGTGAGCTTGCTGCAGAGCCCAGCGATGAAACCGGAGCTAACGTGGATGCTTCCAGATGTGGCGGGACGAGTGGGAGCAGTTTTACAAGACTGCCAGGCATATCGTGCAGAAGTCTCTGAGGCTCTGAGGCTGTGCACTCGCGGACCGCAGGACAGCACGGCGCAGGTCCAGCGCTGCCCTCGGGACACTCAGTGACAGTGCTGCCACTGAACAGGCAAGCTTGCAGAACCACGGCACTTCTTGTTTCTTTACCTTTCCACCCCAAACAGGCTTCTCTTCTGGAGTCATGACCTGCGTGCATAAGGACAGCTTTGCGGTTTCCCAGTGTGCCTCTTCATGGGGTGTTCAGGAAGGGCGCCAGGTTGTCTCTACCTCCCAGCCACTGCGCAGTCCACGCTCCCTCCCGCAGCTGCCCGCACTGAGGCATGGGACACACTTTGAACCCCGCCTCCGGTTCCATGTGCCTTGTGAGGCGTTCATGACGTCTCATCCTGTGTTTTACAAGCAGAGGTTGTTCGTACAGCCTCTTCATTTGTTGTGCATTACAATCACACAAATACTTTGTAAACAGCCAGTGAGAAATGGGGACACAGAGCAGAAGATTATCGCTGGCTGTGAAGACCAGTGGCTTCCCTGGTTGCATTTTTAGGGGATTAGCGTTCTGCGGCCATTGCTTGTGCACTGCTAGAACAGACACAGGAAGGTCTTTGAAGTTTTAGTAACGTTTTCTCCTGAGTCCTGAAGTTTTTCTTTTCCAGGCTAAAAGCTGGGTTGCTCCAGGGCTTTGCATTTTACGCTGTGGTTGTGCCAGAACCATTCTTTGCCCTTGAGGTCAGCAGGGACTCTACCATTAGCTGGCCCAGAGTGCAGAGGTGTGCCTTTCCCAGGTGGAAGGAGCACTTTTTTGCAGATTGTGACTTTGATGCCGCCTCCGTGTCTCTGACAGCAGACAGAACTGAGCAGCGCAGTACCAGGAGGAGACGCCACAGCAATAACACATCTGTTGCATGGGGAAGTAGATGCCCAGCCTGTGACAAACAGGTTGCATTTCAACAGGAGTTTGTTTTTAAATGTAAGAGATGGCCTGTGTGACATGCAATAGATTTCACTTCACATTAGTCTCTTTCCTTTCCTTTGCAAATGTGTCCAGCGCACATTCATCTCTTACCAAAACCTCACATATCACGGTGTTTACGATTTCAGGTTCAGGGCTCTGTGTTAGGCTTCTGTGGAGGCCAGGTTTGTTCCTTCTCAGAAATATTTAATTGAATGATTAATTAATGATTAATCATCCCATGTTTGAAATTCTATAGGAAAACTTGTGTTTGGAAGGGTGGGGAGGTGTGTACTACATAGTGTTTGCAGGCATGAGGGAGACACAGCCTCAGAGTGGGAGGCGGTGGCCTCTGTGGAGACTGCTGGCCTGCTTCAAGACCACAGGGACACAGTCACCTGTGGGCATCCATGGGAAGTGGGAAGGAGCAGCAGTCTCCTTACAAAACATAGTATTTTTTTATTAATTTGTATTTCTCGAATGAAAAACAATCCCATGGTGTCCCTCTTCCGTGGTGGAATTTGACTACCCTGTTAAAAAATAAAGTTCTGTATTTCCTCCTCTTAAAAAAAAAAAAAAAAAAAAAAAAAAAAAAAAAAAAAGATTAGCACACTTTGTATCTGCAAGACTCTGCACTGACTCCAGGGACAGGAGCAGGGTAGGTGGCATTAGGCATGGGTGCAGTGGAAATGCAATTCTGGAGTTCAGAGAAATGAAAATAAACCAATTGGGAAGTGCCCAAGTTAATGGGATTTGTAGATGAGACCATCTAGTAGATAAAGGAAAAGAGAAAAATGTTAGGACAGATCCCTGGCTGACTCTAAACAGGGCAGGGTGATAAAGAGGAACCAACAAGCTCTTCCCTCTAAATATGCACTTCCTCCTACCCAAACTTCTCCACCTCTTTTATCCAATTACCATTCAGACGTCAGATCTCAGTACAAACATAACTTCATTTGTTTTTAAATTTATTGTTCATTGTTTTAGGATGAAGAGGTGAACAGTGGGATAAATTAATCCTGGCTTCATTAAGCTTATCTTCTACTGGAGAAGATAGTCAACCAACAAGTAAATAGGCAAGCAAAAAAGGTAATTACAGACCAGAAGTCAAACACTGATTAAAATAACCAGGATGATAAGACAGTAACCAGGGGAGGCCCTTATAGATGACTATGGAAGTTCTTCCTATATAGTTGACCATTATGCTAAGATCAGAAGTATGAGATGGGGTGGGAGAAGAAACTTCCAGGCAAGGAGAACTGGAAAGGACTCGAACTGCCTTAATGACAGGCTTTCTTTATTCTCCAGGCTCAGTCAGGTTCTCTTTGCTCTGCTCTCTCATAACACTTGACACCCAAAAACCCCTCAAAGAGTGATTGTTGATTTAAATAACCCCAGACTCTTGCTTCATTTACAGGTCCAGTCCACTAACACTTTTAAGCAGGGTTAAATCATATTGAGACTGTTCTGTACATAACTGCTGGATGATACAAAGAAATGTTAAAACTAAACTACCTGGATCTGGGGTTGGAGAGGTTGGCTGTCACTCTCTCCCTCTGCCTCCCTACCTGAGGACAAATATTCTTCTACCTTCTCCCAGCTCTTTCCACTTTCTGATGGGTTCCTACCCTCAGTCCTTACCTGTATCAATAAGATATTGGGCTAACTGTGCTAGCCTGGAATCCAGGCCTTCCTCTATTACTAACTAGTTACATGATTGAAAAATTCTTCCTCTAAATTGGAAATTACAGGACTCTCCCTCCTCAGGCTGTTTGAGGAATACATAAGGAAGTAGTTGGTAGAGGATCCAAGATGGTGGATTAGAGGGAGGCTGTGTTCCTTGTCACTCTGTAACTCAGGTTTCAAGCAAAGGGTGTCTGTTTCTTGGTGAAGCAGTTTTTGCTGCTTATTGATCCCCTGCTGTTTACCCCATTTGTCTACTGTGATCACCTGCAGTCAGCCAGCATATCAACACTTTTTTGAGTGCAGATTGCTCACTGTCAGGTGCCTACTGTCCGCCATTTGCCTGCCTTTTGCCTGTCCATTGCCTGCCTTTCACCTATCCATCACCCACTGCCCAAGGTTCACCTCCGGATTATCCAACAGCAGTCAACAAACTGACTGCAGACAACCAGTGGAGTGCCAGCTGCCTGCTGTTGCCTGGAAGTTCACTGTGACAGTACCTGCAGATTTGATTACATGTGGCTGCCACCATTTTGAGACAACAGCCAGGCTCCCATAGGACCCCTGGCCAGACTGACTGAGCCCGGTCTCCAGGATCCCTCAGCCAGACGTATCACTCCCTGCCTCTGGGGCCCTCACATCGAATGACTGCTCCCCGCCACCAGGAACCCCAGACCAACTGACTGCACCCTAACACCAGGACCCCCAGACTGAGTGATTGCACCCCACCTCCAGGATCCCGCAACCAGACTGACCACACCCCACCTCCAGGACCCCTGCCCAGCCAACTGCACCCCGCCTCCAGGACCTCCAGTTGATCACGCCCACACCCCGAGCTGCAGCTTCCCATTTGCCAACACATTTGGAAGCCAGAGCGGCCATCTTGGATAATCCTGGAAGCTGTATCTTCCATCTTTAGGTGGAGCAAATCCCATCCTGAGACGCCTGCTGGAGACTGGAAGCTCATTGTCAGGTACCTCTCATGCATCAGGCTACTGAAGACTTGGAGGTTTCATCACTATATGACTATTATACTGTAGATTTTCTTTTATTTCTCCTTATTGAAAAATTTTAAACTTTTATTTCCTTACCTTTCTCGCTCTCTTTTCCTTTTGTTTACCTGTTCCCTTGTTCTCCCTTTTTGCATGCTAACAACCAACTTCTTTTGATTACACTCTCACTCTTTCTATTATCTAGAACTTTTATATATTCTTTTCTTATCCCATTAACAGCTACATCCTACACCCCTCCACATTCTCTTTGTCCTCCATTAGAAACTGCAGATCTTATTGCAGATCTGTTATACTGAAGACAATAATTGAACTCATTCTGTTTATTATGACAATATTGTTCATGTCTTCATAAGGGCTATTTGGCCTAGGGTTGCATACTGTCTGAACTAGGCACTGCTAATATTGATCTCCCCCTTAAAGAAAGGATTTTGGAAACCTACAGGGTCACTATAAACCTACAGGGGGGGAAAACTGCAATACCCCAGATCTGCACTGCTAGAGGGGAGGATACATGAACAACATGAAAAAACAAGGGAAGAAAATGATCCAAATAAATCTAGATTCTATATTAATAGAATCCAGTGACAGTATGGTAGAAGAAATGTCAGAAAAGGACTTCAGATTTTACATGATTAAGATAATTCATGAAGCAAAGGATGAGTTAAGAGAGCACATGCAGGCAACGAATGATCATACCAATAAGCAGTTGAAAGAGCAACTGCAAAAGATCATTTCAACAAAGAGATAGAGATTCTCAAAAAAACCCCAAATGGAAATCCTTGAAATGAAGGAAACAATAAACCAAATTTAAAAACTCAATGGAAAGCATCACCAACAGATTAGACCACTTGGAAGACAGAACCTCAGACGATGAAGACAAAATATTTAATCTTGAAAATAAAGCTGCCCAAACAGAGAAGATGGTAAGAAATCATGATCAGAATCTCCAAGAATTATGGGACCTCATGAAAAAACCAAATTTAAGAATTATCAGGATTGAGGAAGGCACAGAGATACAAACCAAAGGAATGAACAACCTATTCAATGAAATAATATCAGAAAATTCCCCACACTTGAAGAATGAAATGGAAAATCAAATACAAGAGGCTTACAGAAGACCAAATGCACAAAATCACAACAGATCCACACCAAGGCACATTATAATGAAAATGCCTAACATTCAAAATAAAGATAGGAAGTAGTTGGTGCCCCGTAAGGCAGTATAGAATTGTGAAGCATTATTAATATTTGCCTAAGGAAGACTGGAGGCTTTATGGTCCAAACAGAGACAGCTTTGAGGACCCTGTGAACCCAGAAAGAAGGAAATGTCTAAAATTTGGGTGAGGAGAAGAAACGGAGAACTCTGAAGATGCCATTTGTTCTAGGCCCACACAACCATCTGCAGGACTGGTTTCCCAAGATTCGAGTCAAAATTTTGTGAAGATGTTAATTAAACTTTCTGCTCAGCCTCCCCGCAGGTTTCCAAGGTCTGTTCTAGGCTTAAGATATTTGGGAACGTATTAATTTCCTATTGCTATGGTAAAAAAAAAATGACAATAAATGTAGTGACTTAAAGCAACACCGATTTATTATCTTAGAGTTCTAGACATCAGAAACCTGAAATACGTCTCACTGAGTTACAACCAAGGCATGGGCCTTTCTGGAAGCCCTAGGGAAGCCTTGCCTTTCATAGTTTTTAGATGTTATTCACATTCCCTGGCCCCTTCCTCCATCTTCAAAACCACCAAATGGCTGGTTGCATTTTTCTCACATCTGATCACTCTGACACTGACTTCCTACTTCCTTCTTCCATTTGCAGAGAAAATCCAGGATAATCTCCTCATCTCAAAATCATATCCTTTGACACTCAAGCCCATGTTCCTTTTACTTCTAGTTGCTTTGAGAGGCTTCAGAGCACTCACTCTGGAACTCTCTGTGGAATCCAGGGAAGCCATCCCATCCTTGGCTTGATCTTCCCTGTTTACAACTGGTAGCACAAACAGGCAGGGAGGGTACCTCCTTCTCTTTGGAAATGGGAGTCATTGACTTAGCATGGGCAAGGTCTCTGTAAAGATCTGTAGGCACGGGTGCCAGAGAAGGGGGAGTTTTGCTTTCAGAGGAACCATTTGGGGTTATCTGGGGACCACCAAGCCAAGCCCTCAGTTGTGACAATAGATATTGTCCTAGATCAAGGACTTAAGTGAGAGACAGCATTAGTGATGCTCTTTCAACCTTCTGTCTTGATCCCTGCCTTTACCACATGGGGTGACAAGATCTTATCAGAAAATTATGGGATTTGTGGTTTTGTCAATTTCATACTTATCTTGGACCAACCCTTGTGGACTATCTGTGGCCACACTGGCCAGGTGATATAGTGTTCACCCAAAACACCGAGAGGGAATAGCTGCCTTTACTGACAGGTTATAAATGCATAGGATTTCCTTGGAAAAGTGGGATAAAGGCAGTAGCAAGACACAAGGGGAAAAGTCAATAATGGGTTCAGTCATCCATTCATTCATTCATTTGTTCAACAAAGGTTGAGACCTGTCCTAGGCTCCTACCTAGAAGCCAAAGATCAGTCTGCCGGGAAGGTACAGTGCCTCAATGGGGCTGTATTCTGTTCCAATACCCAACAATAAGCACAGTGACTACCCAACAGGCAAAGCCAAAGGCTTTTTGACTTCTTGTAACAGTAACTGCAGTGGGAGGAGAGGGAGACTCAAGAATTGGAGATGAGTTAAGATCCCTCGGGAAATTGCATGAAAGCAGGAGAGCAGGCAATGAGGGCGTGGTCAGAAGACAGCAGGTAGAGCAACAGGTCTGTACGTACAGATGACAAGGCACAATTGGACCTGGTGTGAAGGCCAGGCTGATGCATTTAGATTTTGTACTACAGTGCATGAAGATCAGAGGAAACTGAGGTGTAATTTACATACCACAAAATTCGCCTTTTTAAATTTTATGATTAAATGATTTTTAGTAACTTTACTAAGTTATGCAACCATCGCCATCACTCCAGTAAGACCCTTCCTGCTCATTTCCGGTTAATCCTCATTCCCATCCCCTACCTCAGGCAAACATTATTTTACTTTCACTTCCATAGGTTTACCTTTGCAGGATATTTAGACAGAATCATATGACAAGTGGCTTTTTGTGTTTTCTTTTACTTAGCGTAGTGTTTTTGGAGACCCTTCACATTGTAGAATGTTAGTATTGTATTCCTTTTTATTGATGAATAGTGTTCATGTGTACAATATAACAAATTTTCTTTTCTATTCACTAGTTTGTAGAGATGTGGGTAATTCCCACTTTGGGGCTATTGTGAAGAATGCTTCATTCAATGAATGCTGTTTGGAAGTCCTTACTCTCTTGAGCAGGCACCCAGGTATTGTTGGGCTGTATGGTAAATTTATATTTAATTCATTAGGGGATATACTTAATTATTTTATTTCCTTTTTAAAAATGGTTTTATTGAGACATGATTTGCATGCCATAAGTTCACTCATTGTAAGTGTAAAATTCATAGAATTTGAGTGTATTTTTAGAGTTGTACGGCCATCACCAACAATATAATCTGATTGCTCGAAAAAGAAATCTTGTGTCCACTTATAGTTTCTCCATATTCCCACTCCTGACCCTGGGCAACTTCTAATCTATGTTTATATATTTGCCTTTTCTCTCTGTGTTGACCTTTTGTAAACATTTCATATGAATTGGATCACGCAAAATGTGGTCATTTGTATGTGGCTTCTTTCACTGGGCATATGTTTGGGACTAATCCATTCTCCACTTCTTTATATATGTATATGTGTGTGTGTGTGTGCATGCGCACGTGTGTGTGTATTAGTTGCAGATAGACACAATACCTTTATTTTATTTATTTATTTTTATGCAGTGCTGAGTATCATACCTTGTTCCTCACCCATGCTAGACAAGTACTCTACCACTGAGCTACAACTCCAGCCCCTTCACTTTTTTTATTGCTAAATAATATTTCTTTGTATGAATATATTGTATTTTGTTTCTCCATTCAGCAATAAATTGATATTTGGGTTGTTTCCACTTTTAGTCTATTATTAATAATAATATGAATATTTGTGTACAAGTCTTCTGTTGATATATGTTGGCATTTTTCTTGGGTAGATAACTAAGTGTAAAATTGCTGGGCTATATAGTAAGTACATATTAACTCTTTTAAGAAACTCCCAGACTTTTCCCCAAAATGCCTGCACTATTTTACATTCCCAACAGCAATCCTTGAGGGTTCTACTGTCTCTCTGTTCTCACCAACTGCTATTATTGCTGTCACTTTGATTACAGCCATTCTAATAAAGGTGACATGATATCTCAAATGGTTTTAATTTGATTTGACTCAAATCAACTTTAATTAAAGTTGGGACTAATCCCAACTTTAAAGTTGGGACTAATTAAAGTTGATTCAATAAATATGTTGAACATATTTAAATATGCTTACTAGACATCTGTATATCTACTTTGGTTAAATATCTATTCAAATCTTTTGCCCAGTTTTTAATTGAGTTGTTTATAGTCCTTTCTTTGTGTTTTAAGTATTCTTTATGTATTATGGATATATTATCAGACATGTGATTGTTTGCTCCCAACTTGTGGCTTATATTTTCATCTTCTTAATAGTATCTGTTGAAAGACCTTTAAGAGAAAAAGGGACAAGAAAACTAATGAGAACAAATATTAAAAATAAAAAAAGGACAAGACAACTAATGAGAACAAAATTAAAAAATCAAAAAAAGATAAAGGACAAGATAGAACTGTGTTTCAGAAAGATAGTCTGGCAACTGTACGTGGGATGGAACAAAGAGGACAGAGAGCTCTTTTTATAAGTTATAACAAAGGGAACAGACCCAAGTCAAGTTTTTAAAATCCTCTGGGAGTCAAAGGGTTATAAGCAGATATTTATCAAAGCATGTTTACAGTCCAGTTAATCAGTAAACCAAAATCCGTGAGACTACCAATCTAGGGATGTGCAAAAACCTTTCAAGAGGTTTTCCAGGATTGAGAAAGGAAGAGAAATGAGCATGGAGAGCTGAGGGGCTATGCCAGAGCTACATAAATAATTTCCAGCACCGAATGGGACAATCCTGAACCTCCTTTCAAGTGCTGTCACACTGGTGTTTTGTGGTGGGAAGCCAGGTGGGGCTGGTTCTTGTTCCTTGGATTTTGACTGTTGAGGAGGCTGTTTGGAGAGGTGGGGGCACATTTCAGTGTCTCTCTTTGAAGAAACCCAGCAAGATGTCAGACCTGCTTTCAGCCTTCCTGCACCTCCTCCTTCTCTTCAAGTTGGTTGCCCCAGTGACTTTTCGTCACCACCGTTATGATGACCTTGTGCGGACACTGTACAAGGTTCATAACCAGTGCCCCTACATCACACGGATCTACAGCATCGGGCGCAGTGTGAAGGGGAGACACCTCTATGTGCTGGAATTCAGTGACTACCCTGGAATCCACGAGGCCCGTAAGTCTTGAGCAGTTCTGGGAGTGTGTTTGATGCGACTCTTCCCTTACAAATGCAGTCATTGGTATTGTTTCTAGGGTGGTCCGAGGAACCTCCACCTATGGAGTAACCTCTTTCTCAACCTGTGACAAGTCTGCCTACTTGACTCTTAAACTTCCCCTGCCTCTGGGAGTTGCAACCCCAATTCAGGCTCCAGCTGCTCTCTCATTCTTATGTTCTGTTTGCCAAAGACCTTAATGGTAAAAGGTGAATCTTCTTCCCTGCTGCCTTCCCATCCCCCTACCTTCCCTCCCATTCCCTCTCTTTTTCTCTTGTTATTATAGAATAATCTTTCATGATCCAGTGACTCAGGAGCACAGCAGAAATAATTAGCTCTTCTAGTCCTATCAGAGAATTTAGAAGGATTTAGGAGTCTCTTCCTGGAGTGGAAGTAGGATAGAATGTGGTATCCTAGAGATTAAGGGCTGGGGTATTAGATTTATTTATTTGATTCTTTTTTGCTAATCTGCTTCTATTGTCAAAGTAATCCACGTTTAGATTACAAATTAGAAATTATAAGTAATAATAATAAAGTTCATCCATAATCTCAACATACGCAGAAAACCACAGTTAACAAATTGATGCATATCCTTCCAGACTTTTTTCTATGCGTATTTAAATATATTTTTCATACACAAATAGTTTTTCATAAAAATGGAATCAGAATATAGCTGCTTTCCTCATGTTACAATCTGTTATAAATAGCACTTGTGCCTGTAAATATAGATGTTTGTCACCATTTTTGGCTGTGTAATATCCTATTACATGGTTGTCTTTAGCTGCTCAAGTGTTGATGGACATTTAAGTTATTCCTAATTTCTCACTGTTTTACTTCACTTTTCCTCTCCACTTCCACATCCTCAGCCAGTCTCTACCACAACTTGCCTAAATTATTGCATAAACTCCTCATGGGTCTCCAAACTCCTAACTGCTGCCACTCTCTGAACCTTCCTGAACCTTTTCTGAACCTTGTGTCATTTGGTACACAAATGAAAGAATAGTTTTCCTAGAAACTGATATAATTTTACTATTCTCCTGCAAAAACTCCATGGATTCTGACCATGAGAACATCAGAATATTACATAGGAGAGGCTCAAGGACCATCACATAGTTATGTGAGCTCAAGGGCCTTGCTTTGAAGTTGCACTTGCGTAGAGAGAACATGCTTTTACTCAGATCCCATGTTCACTGTGGAAGCTTCAGACTCTTAGTGGATGTGATGGGGTTAGCTCCCCAATACATGTCCCCTTCTTGGTGTCTCTGTACTTCCCAGCATTCAAGGCCTTCCTTGGAACTTGCTTATACAACCCTGCCCCTCACTGATCCTTCTTTTCTCTGAAGCCCTGTAACTTTAGTTATTGATCCATTTGTTCCTTTTACTCACTTATTTTACAAATATTTACCAATCACCTTCTATATGTAAGAACTTTTATGCGTTCTAGAAGTACAGCACAGAATAATACAAAGACTTTTCCCTCACAGGCCTAAAGTCTAGTGGAGTCTACTGTTATAAATGGGTAATACATATTATATCAGAAGGAAACTAATGCTATAGCAAAAAGCAAATCAAGAAGGAGAGATAGAATTGCATGAGGTAATATTGGGAGGAGCAGAGGAGGTTGTTGGTGATCAGGAAAGGCTTCCCCACTGAGGTGGTTTTGAACAGAGACCCAAAGGGTATGAGGGAACATGTCATGTTGATATTGGGTGGGAGTTGGGGAGGTGGAAAGATAACAGGCAGAGGGAAGGGCAGATGCAATGTCCCAGGAGCTAGGGCACGCTTGGCATGTGTGAGAGACAGTGAGCGGGCTTCCAATGGCTCCAGGGTGAACAATGATAGAACAGGAGGTGAAGTCAGAGACAGACAGTGGGGAGACCTCAGCAACAGAGGATCACATAGGGCTCTAGAGACCTTTGTAAATATTTTGCCTTTTACTTGGAGTAAAATGAGAAGACACTGGAGAGTTTTAAGCAGAAGAGTTGCAAGATCTAACTTAGATTGTTAAAAGTTCACTCAGAAGAGAAGTCAGCAAGTTGCAGTTCAAGAGCCAGCACCGGTTTTGGTGAATGAAGTTTTATTGGAATGGCCATGCCCATTTGTTTTTGTATTGTCTGTGGTTACTTCTGCTGGAAGAGTTGAATAGCTGTGACAGAGACAATATTGCCCACAAAGCCTAAAGGATTATATTATATTACAAAAATTACAGATTTTTTTTTTTTTTTTTTTTTTTTTTTTTTTTGCAAATCCCTGATTCAGGAGAAGAAACTTAAATAGGGTTGGGCAGATATAAGGAAACCGGATGGGAAACTCATAACAGTAATCAAGGCATGAGGGGGTGGGTGCTTGAACCAAAATGGTATCAGTGGTTGTTATGAGAAGTAGTTGTGTTTTGGTTATATTGAGGGCTGGGGCATGGCTCCGTGGTGAAGTGCTTGCCTGGCACGAATGAAGCCTTGGGTTTGATTCCCAGCACCACATAGGGAAAAAAAGAAGAAAAGAAAAAAATGATCATGTTCTCAGCCCTAGCCCAGTATGGAAGTGCATCCCTGTAGACTCAAGTGTCTAAGCAGGAGGATCACAAATTCAAGGCCAGCCTGGGCTATCTATCTAGTGAGACCCTGTCTCAAAATAAAAAATAAAAAGGACTAGGGTTGTAGCTCTGTGATAGGAAGTACTTGGTACCCTAGTACCATGAAGAAAAGAAATACGGACATAAAAAGAAAGAGAAAATAGAGAAAAAAGAATCTAATCTCAAACACCTACTAAGTGCATGCCACTGTACTGAGTTCCACAGGGAAGTGGTTCCCTGACTTTTGGATTTCATAGAAAAGTTAAAACATATTTTTCATGACTAAGAGAAATTAGAGGAGACTGAAATAGATTTTCCGAGTTTCATTTTATTGAACAAGATATGAAGAAAACTGTCCTCTACTATTACCAACCTTTCCTGAAAGAACACCAAAAAAGGTAAGAAAGACATAATCTAAGATTTAAAAAATACCCTAAGATTAAAGAATACTCATTATGGAAAATTCACTACATGATCCTATAGGTTACAAATGTCCCTTTGGAAAAGACTGCTCTAGGAATACTTAAACAACTAATAATGGATTGTGTTCTAAATAAAATTAAAAATTATATACATTACTAAGGCCAGGTCCAGTAAATGAATTAGAACATGTGCCAAAATAAGAAGTATGGCAAAAGGGAAGTCAGCAGACAGCTCACTCCCAGCAAGGAGAACCCAAGACGGCCTCGCAGAGTAAGAAATAGTTGAGCTCAGCCTGCAAAGATGATAAGGAGAATTTGGAAACAAGGAGATGAAGAGGTGCAGAATCAAAAAAGAAACAGAGGCATAAAAGTGTTGGGTGGAAAAGAAGACACTTGACTAGGAACTTTTCTCCTTCCTTTTAAAAGGGCACAAGAGCCAGTGCAGTGGCACAGGCTTGTAATCTTAGATTCAGGAGGCTGAGGCAGGAGTATTGCAAGTTCAAGGCCAGCCTCAGCAATTTAACCAGACCCTATCTCAGAGGAAGGAGGAAGAGGAGGAGAAAAGAAAGAAGGAATGATCTTAAAAACATTTTTAGGTTGGGTTTGTAACTCAGTGGCAGAGTGCTTGCCTAGCATGCACAAGATTTCCTCTTTCTCCTCCTCCTCCTCCTCTTCCTCCTCCTCCTCCTCCTCCTCCTCCTCCTCTTTGTCCTCCTCTTTTGGTACCAGGGATTGAACCCGTGGGCCCTTAACCACTGAACCACTTTCCCAGGCCTATTTATTGAGACAAGGTCTCACTAAATTGCTTAGGGCCTTGCTAGGTTGCTGAAGCTGGCTTTGAACTTGTCATCTTCCAGTCTCAGACTTCTGAGTTGCTGGGATTATAGGCCTGCACCACCACACCTGGCAAGAATATTTTTTAAATGTTTATATTAGTGCATTATAATTTTATATAATTTGGGGGTTCATTTTGACATATTCATAAATGCATATAACATAACTCGCTTCATTTCACTTCTCAGTATTATATCCTCCCTTCCCTGATCCCTTAACTCTACTCTATTGGTCTTCTTTCTGTTAATTTATTTTTCTAAATTTGTGTTTGCTTTTTTATGTATAACTACAATGCTCTAATTGGTGCATTTTAGTTATACATGAAAGTGGAATTCATTGTCACATATTCATATGTGCATATGGCATGATTTTGTTAATTTCACTCCACAAAATGATCTTCTTTAAGTGATTCTAGAGGTTCTCTCCAGAATCTCAATTCTTAGCCAAGCTGAATAGTTAGTTTGGCCAAACACTAAGGACTGAAATATAAACAGACTCCTTCCTACTCTATGTCTGAAGACATGCCTTCTCAGATATGAAAGAGAGATGTTAGTTTTCCCTAAGTGCAAGAAAAATCAAGTTTGGGGATGATTGGCAAATATTATACCATAACCTGGAGTACTTTCCCATATTTTGGGAAAACACCAACCTCAGCCTGAAAGATTAGTCTCTGCTTGAGAAGCAGCTTGCTACTGCAAATGGTACTGCAAATGCTTGCTGGGCTTTGACCTCTATTATCTCCATTAGTTGGGTGGCCTCAGACAAGATCCTCCACTTTGAGGCTAATCATGCCTCCTTCACGGATTTTCTGTGGAGATGAGCTACAACAAACATAACTGCATAGTGTACCATGGGAGTTCAAAAAACAGTAAGCATCATTATCCCGGCGTGAAGTTTTGGATCTTTTGCTATTACATTGGTTAGGAAGGGTCTCAGGGATTATTGGCAAAGACCCAATGAAAGCTTAAGGTTGCCTTTTAAGTATTAATGAAAAGGAAGCACTTCTAAACTTCCCCATCTCTTGTCCTCCCGCATGTGCATTTTCCACTTGTAGTGGAACCGGAAGTCAAGTATGTGGGGAACATGCACGGTGACGAGGTGCTCGGCCGGGAGCTGCTACTCCAGCTGTCTGAGTTCTTGTGCGAGGAATTCCGGAACCAGAACCAGCGCATCACGCGGCTCATCCAGGAAACGCGCATTCACATCCTGCCCTCCATGAACCCAGATGGCTACGAGGCGGCGGCCAACAGGGTAGGAAGCCCCAAGGAAATGCAGGGAGAGACTAAAGCCATCTTAGGAGAGAAAGTATAACCCAGAGCGTGGATGAGTGGGTTCTTTGTCTCCAAATTCAAAGATTGAAATCCATGAACACAAGGATGAGAGCAAAGTAACAGGATTTATTAGAGTAATGGAAATAGAAAGAAAGCGGAGCTCCCAAACAGGGAAGGGGCCCAAGAGAGGGATGCCAAGGGGCTATCTGCTGTCTAAGGGCTTTTTTTTTTTTTTAATTTAAATTTTTATTTTTACAGACTGCATTTGGATTCATTGTATACAAATGGGGTGCAACTTTTCATTTCTATGGTTGTACACAATGTAGATTCACACCATTCATGCAATCATACATATACATATGATAATACTGTCTGTCTCATTCTACTATCTTTCCTTCCCCCACACTCTCCCCCCCATTTTCCTCTACATTATCCAAAGTGCCTCCATTCTTCTCTTGCCCCCACCACCATGCCATCCACTTATCAGAGAAAATGCTTGGTGTTTGGTTTTTTGGGCTTGACCTATTTCACTTAGCATGACATTCTCCACCTCCATTCATTTACCAGCAAATGCCATAATTTTATTCTTCTTTATGGCTGAGTAATATTCCATTGTTGTCTGAGGGTTTTTAAAGGTTTATCTGATGACCCAGGTGATTGTTGGGGTGAGGGATGGACCAATCAAGCTCTTCAAGCTCCCAGCTTAATAAGCCAATCATAAGTATGTAAATTTAATTCCTTATTTACAAAATTCAGAGGTCAGATCCAGCCTTGTGGTTTGACATGTCTATTGGGGAGGGGAAGTTCTTCAAGCAAGGGTAGATCTGGTAGTGGGCAGTGACTAAGGGTAGGGGTAGCCAAGCAGGAGCCATTACAGTCAAAGCTGTCAGCAGCAGGGACAGGAAGTGTTAGCTAAGGGGGAGGTGTTGTGGTTGAAGCTGTCAGGGACAATGATGGGATGTTCTCCAGGCCCCATGTCTCCTTCTGGTATGGCAGGTCTCATTCCCTCTTTTCCCTTCTCTGAGGCCCTTCTCCTGTCTGCCCGTGGGAGGTCTACCTTCCTGCCTCATTCCCTCAAAAGGAAATGCCAACAGACAATTTGTCCCACTATAAATGCCATTCATAAAGGGTAACCGTGAGTGTTATGGCGCTCTCCTGAAATCGCAGCTTCTTGAGAGGCTGGGGCTGGAGGATCACAAATTCAAGGTTAGCCCCAACAACTTAGTGAAACCCTGTTTCAAAATTTTAAAAAATTAGAAGGCTGGAGATGTAGCTCAGTTGTAAAGCATTCCTGAGTTCAATCCCCAGACCAAAATAAATGACTGAGGGAAAAAAAATCAACAGAAAAATAAACAGAAATATAATTAAGACTTTGGTCCTGTCCAAATATAGCACATTAGGCAATAACTGTGGGCTCTCTGAGCTTCAGTTCCTTCTACACCTGTCCAACTGACCTCAAGGTTCATTGTGAGGATCAATGAGGCAATGTCCATGACAACACTTTGTAAACTGGAAAATACTATACAGCAGTAAAGAGATGTTGCAAAATACACCCCTTTCCCTGAACTTTTGGCTTCTAACTGTAAAAACCATTCACCCTCCCACCCCTCATGTCTATTTGAGGGGTTTTGTAGAACTGGGGGTTGAACCTAGGGGTGCCCTCCATCCCTTTTTAAAAATTTGACACAGGGTCTGCTGAGTTTCTGGGTCTAACCTTGAACTTTCAATCCTCCTGCCTCAGCCTCCTGAGTCACTGGAATTACAGGCTTGTGCCCCTGTGCTCTGCACATTTGTTTTGTGTGGAAGATCAAGGGAAGCAAGCTTTCCCCTAATTTGGGAGTTTGAGTAGTTAATTGTAGATTCTTCTTTTTTTATATTTCTATGGGTTTTGTTCCTTTACTAGTATAGTACTCAGCCTAGAAGATTTTTTTTAAATGTCTATAGGTTTTTTATATTTTTTTTTTCCTGACATAAAGTCAAAATGTCAGTGTGTCTTAATTTAAATCAATGGTTCTCCTTTGTGACTGTGTATCAGACTCACAATGAAGATTTGGGGGGAATGAGATTCCCAGGTCCCAACCCAGACCCACTGAATTAGAATTTTCAAGGGTGATACCAGGCATCTATCTGCCTTGCACAATGAATGTGTTTCTTTAAGAACTGTGTTTAGACATGATTTTCTTCTGGGAGTTGAAGAGCTTTAAATTAGCATATTTTAATTCTACCTGGGAATATGGTTAGGGATTGAGTGGAGGCAAACAGGGGAATGGAACCAAGCACAAAGTTGACTCTTGCAATCTCACAACTTCCTATGAAATGAAAATGAAAAAAAAAAAAACTTTATCCTACCTCTGGAAATCAGAGAGATGCCCACCAACATGCCTCAAGACTTAAGTTCCCAAAGAGCAGGAAAATTGGAAAGGGATGTGGAGGAGAACCCCAGTTTGGACACTTTTGATCATTAGCTTTCCTTGTATTGCGGTGGGGAAACTGGAGAACCAAATTGGTCTTTTGCAGCAGACAGGGTAGAAGGAAGTGGGAAAAACTCCAACCCCACCAAGTCCCAGAGCCCTCAGACCTGGGAAGCGAGATAGCTCTCTCTGGTCACCTCGTGTGTTCTTGTTCAGGGTGAGCAGATCTTAAACCTGAGCCCAAGAGAGGACCTAGTGGGTTCTCAGACTCTATTGCTACCTTCCATACCCAGAGGAAATCTGTTCTCATTGCTGTGCAGGGGAAACTTACCTGCACTAGACTACCAGACTGTAAAGTCACCTGTAGGAAGGAAAAGTGGTGGCCCCCAAAGGTAACCACCTGATCTAATCCCCAGACCTTATGAATATGTTATGCTGCTTGGCAAGGGAGAATTAAAGTTGCAGATGAAACTAAAGTTGTCAAGTCATTTGGCCTAAAATAGCCTGGATTTCTTGAGTGAGTCCTGAATAATCAATCACAAAGATTCTGTAAATGTGGAAGAGGGAGGCCAAAGGCCAGAATCAGAGATTTCAAGAAGTTATGCTGCTGGCTTTGAATATGGAAGAAGGAACCATAAACCCAAGAATGTGGACGGAAAATTCAGGAAACAAATTCCCCTAGAGCCCTCTGAAGGAACTCAACCCTGCTGACACCTTGCTTTTATTTCAGTTTTCTGACTTTCAAAACTGTTAGGGGAAGTCCTCCACCATGCCTGCCTGCCTGCCTGCTTGCTTGCTTGCTTGCTTGCTTTTTTTTCTTTTTCTTTTTCTTTATCTTATACATGAGGACCTGGTGATGGAGCCCAGGTCCTCATGTATACTAGGTAAGTGCTGTACCACCAAGGTCTCTTCTTGTCATCCTAACTAATGACCAGTCTGGGTGACAAATCAACTGATAAAGGCTTAATACTGACAATGAAGAACTACACTGATAAGAATGAGAAAGCAGTGAAAAAACCCTGTAGGCAAAAGTAAAATCATCATATCATAGAAGCGTGTAAAAAGCTGAAAAATCAGACAGATGTTTCCATTGGAACAGAATTGATACAGGAAACAAAAAATTTCCAAAACAAAGTTATGTGTTGAGTGGAGATCTAAGAATAAAATATAAACAGGATATCATACAAATATAAAAATAAAGATTTCTTAGAGAAAATTCAAGAGGTAGTACATCTGTGACTTACTTTTCAGCTGTTCATTATCTCTTCACCCCACTTCAGGAAAGAACCAATGGTGTGGGCTCTATCCTCTCAGTCCACACGGCTGCCATAGTACCTTTCACCAGTGCCACATAAACACTGGATAGAATTTCAGTTTCAACAGGCATCTTAACATATCTCTGTATTACCACTTTTATATTTAATTATTTGTATATATATCTGCTTCATGAATACTATGAATTCCTAGAAGATTAGTAAAATAATAGCTCATTTACTTCTATCCCCAAGGTCTGTCAGACCTTTGAATAAAGACTTAAGTAAATTTGGGTTGACTAAAGGGGTGACTGAATAAGTGAATGAATATAAGAGCATATAAAGATAAAATTGGAAGTATGAGCATAGAAAGAAAGTTGATAATGCTCAAAAGGAAAATAAGTAAGGATCCTACATTTTTTAAAAAGCAAGAGAGTGGATTTCCATGGTAAAACCACTTTGATAGACAGCTCATCAGTTTCTCAAAAAGTTAAATATCAACTGACCTTACATCAGCAGATACCAACAGGTCTACTCATAGGGACTCCTGCTCCGACCTAAGGGACAGAAAATACACATCCATACATAGACTTGTACATGAATATTCATAGCAGCATTATTCATGCCACCCAGAAAGTAGAAACAACCCAAATGTCCATGTACTGTATTGAATAGCATCACTGTTCTTAACTTTTCATTCACCTAATACCTGTAAAAGTGATCTTATTTGGAAATAGTCTTTGAAGATATAATCAAGTTCAGATGAGATCATATTGGATTAGGGTGAATTCTAAATCCAAAATGATTAATGTCCTTATAAGAAGGAATAAATGTCTAAGTAGAGACACAGACACACTGGGGAGAAGACCAGGTAAAGATAGAAGCAGAAATTAGAGCAGACTGTGGTGGTGCGTGCCTGTAATCCCAGTGGCAGGGGAGGCTGAAGCAGGAGGATCAGAAGTTCAAGGCCAACTTTAGCAACTTATTGAAGCCCAAAGCAACTTAGTGAGACCCTGTCTCTAAATAAAATATGAAAAGGGCTGAGGATGTGGCTTAGTGGTTAAGCACCCCTGGGTTCAGTCCCTGGTACCAAAAAAAAAAAAAAAAAAAAAAAAAAAAAAAAAAGAAGGAAAGAAAAGAAATTAGAGGGATGCATTCACAAACCAAGGATTATCTCCAACCTCAGGAAGCTACAAGAGACAAAGAAAATTCAGAAAGCTGAGCCTGCTGGCACCTGGATTTCAAACTTTGAGCCTCCAAAGTTGTGAGACAACAAATTTCTGTTATTATTATTATTATTTTCTGTTTTGTGGTAATTTGTTACAGAAGCCCTAGGAAACTAATACAGTCCCTCAGCTGGTGAATGGGTGAACAAAATGTGATAAAGCCATGTAACAGAGTTATTCAGCAGCAGCAACAACAAAAAGATGAATGTGTGCTCCAATATGAGTGAGCCTCTAAAAATATTGTGTGGAGTCGGGGGAAAAAAAATCACAGAACACACAATATATGATCCCATTTTTGTGACATGTCCAGAGAAAGTGAATCTGTGGAGATAGAAAGTGATGACCTTGGGTTAGTGGAAAAGTGAGGATTGACCATAATAAATAGGAATGATCAAAACTTTCTATGGCAGATTGAATTTTTAAAAGGAGATGAAACTGTTTAATAGTTGTGTCCAATTTGCTGTTTAATATACAAGAAATAAAGTAGCTGCATTTAATGAAAATAAATAAATAAATAAATAGGAATGATAGAAATGTTCTGAAATTAGTTTATGATGATGATTGTACAACTCTGTAAGCATATCAAATTTATTGACTTGTACACTAAAAACAAGTGAATTTTATGGTATGTAAATTATATCTCAATACAGTTATTTTTGAATAAACTAAAGCTCCCATGATTCTGAAATGCTTTCCTATCGTTAGAGCATCTCCTGGGACCTCTACCTCTAGCACATGTTCTACAGGGAAACTTGAACCACACCATTGGGACTTGGAGAGATTAAAGAAGAAAATGTTACATTATTTGTAGGTGAAGCTAATATCATGAAAGAGCTATACGGTGTTCTTAGAATATAGGATTCAGTCTGAAACCTTCATTTTTCATCTCTTCATTTTCTGTCTAGGGTCCAAAGATACCTGGGCATCTTGTTGGCAGGAATAATGCCAATGAAGTGGACCTGAACCGCAACTTCCCTGATCTCAATACCTATTTCTATTACAATGAGAAGCATGGAGGCCCCAACCATCACTTGCCCCTTCCAGATAACTGGGAAAGTCAGGTAAGAGATAAAATTTGCAGACAGAAGCAAGTAAGTCAGCATCTGGAGTTTCTTACAGAAGGATTGTTAAGCAATCTTTATACTAACAAGCAAGTATTAAGCATCACTTCAATGCCGTGTAAATTTGTCTAGAGGAATAATAACTGTGTCTAGTGCTTCTTTGTATTTGTTCTCTCCCCCAGTAGAGCCCTCCAGGGAGCATGAATATTTGATGTTAGTCGTGATGGGGGTAGAGGAGGGGAAAACAGTATCCAATAGTTTCAGGGTACTAACCATTTCACAAAGTCCTTTCATAGCCAGTGTTTCAGTTGGTCATCAGTGTGGTGAATTCATCAAGCAGCGTCATTCATCTCTGTTTTACAGATATTATACTTACAGATAAAATAATTCAGCTGGGCATGGTGGCAACTTGGCAGCCTGAGACAGGAGGATCACAAGTTTGAAGCCAGCCTGGCCAACTTAGTGAGACCTTGGCTCAAAATAAAATTAGAAAGAGCTGAGGGTGTAACTCAGTGATAGAGTGCTGCCGGGTTCAATCCTTGATACTGCTAATACTAAGAATAATGATTTAAATCCACACAGCTAGTAAATGATGGAATCAGGATGAAAACCCAGTCCTTCTGACTCTTAGCCCAACTTTCTTTCTACTGCACTAAACTGTTGACAGAGAACTCTAGTATTCTCTTAAGAAGCTTCTCCTACCTATGGTAAACTGTGTATTTGTCAGCAATTAGTTCTAGAAAGAGATTCAGGAAGTCTGGCCTTGTGGGTTTTCCTCTTCCCTTGCTGTGTGACCTTAACACTTTACCTTACTCTCCCTCATTTGCCTTCTCTCTCAATGGGAAATCCCAGTCCACACTCCCAGGCCTCACCCTGCAGGAGGCCTGTAATGTGACCTCCTGGTGATGTGAAGTTTCATCCTGCTAGTGGGCATGCTCCTACAAACAGTACTGTCGTCTTTGGAACATCATTGTCGTCCCTGGTTTGTACATTGTAGGGAATAGCTCTAAATGTTTTATTGGTGAATATCTAAACTTAGAAACTGGGCAGAGAAAAATAAAGCAGACACAGGCCTTTATTCTGGGAATTTCCTGGATGGAATATTCCTAGATATTTTTTCTCCTTGAATAGTAAGTAAAAGTCATGGTTGTTAGGTGTCTGATAGCGACTATCCATTTGGCACAAGTAAAAAGTCAAAGATAACTTTGTACTAGTCACAATATCTAGCCAAAAGAATGTTTTTATTTGTTAAACTTGTTTCTCTTAGTAAATAAAGATGATTGAGTCAGTAATAATTAGGGTCCCACTCAGTCCTCTCCCTAAATCTTAGAAGAAAAAAAGATAATGAGAAGTCTCTCTTGCTTCTGATGGCATAGCCTTGAGGAAGAGGGGCAGTGAGGAGCTGGCCTTGTTCTGATAGAGGCTTTGGACATGAAGAAAGGACTGCTTCAAAGGGTCTGAGCCTGGTCACAGACCAGAATTGGAACCCCTGGTACTGTAGCCATGCTTCCCTTAATGACATTTTGGTAAATGATGGGTGGCATGTACAGCAGCATCCCATAAGATTATACCCCCTGTGATGTTGTAGCCACTGTAGTTTGTGTAAGTACACTCCAGATGTTTGTACAATGACAAAGATATCCAACAACACATTTCTCAGAATGCATTCTGATTGTGTGAACTTAACACTATTCATTCAGTTCCCCTTGGGATGGAAAAAATGGGTCCTTCAGAGCTGACCCCTGGTCCAGGAGGAGTAATTAACACATTAGCATCCCATAATCTCTAAGCACCTCTATCCTGAGAGGAGGAAAATCATTGAGGACTGTAAGTCATTTATTTATACCACAAGTCTAAGTGGACTCAAGGCTTTTCTTAGAATACTGTCACTCACTAGCAATATAACACACCATGTAAAGGATGCAGTCACGCTACTTAGCCAAGACTTGTCCATAGGATAGTGTGTTTCATCCATGACATTTGGATACGACTATAGGAGAGTCTTCCATATGTCAACATTAAGCACATGTGTTGGGAGAAGGAGGAGCTTGAAAACCTATTACTGTGAACCAGTGTTTTCCAGATTTATTTTCTAGAACCCAAAATTCCTGTCTTGGAAACCACAGGACAATGAATAAATGGGAAACCCTTTTCTAGGGGTCAGACAGAGGCTGAGCCGGAGCTCTGAATTCTCCGATTATGCCATCCCTCTTCAAACAGACCTCTCTCTCTCTTTCTCTCTTTCTCCTTTCCTCCCTCCTTCCTTCTCTTTCTAGTTTATTTTCTCAGAGTAGTTTTAAGTTCATAGCAAATAGTACAGAGTCCCCACATACATCCTGTCCCCCTTTCCCTACCCCACCATCACCCACCAGAGTTTACATTGGTTAGTCACTGAACCTGCATGGACTCATCCCTCACACTCAAAGTCCATAGTGTACATTAGTGCTTACTTACTCTGGGTGTTATCAGTTCTGTGGTTTGGTTAATGTATGATGTTATGAATCTACCATTATAGCATCATGCAGCATTTTTCCACTGCCCCAAATGCTTTCTTTGTATCTGTTTAGTGTATTACAATTCCACATGAAACTTCCTTATGAAAAAGCCTTGCATATACTTAATTTTGAGAACTATCATTCCAGAGGTCAAAATTTCCCCAGCTACCTTCTCATATCAGGTGGGAATCACTTCTTTGTGTTATTCAGGCACACTCTCTCCCCAGGCCACTTCCTCACAACTACTTGCCTGGCCATATGGCGCCTCCAGTGGCACCTTCACTTAGCCTCTCATCTGCTTACAGGTGGAGCCTGAGACGGAGGCTGTGATCCGCTGGATGCGCTCCTTCAACTTTGTTCTTTCAGCCAATCTCCATGGAGGGGCAGTGGTGGCCAATTACCCATATGATAAGTCCCCTGGGCATCGGTTCCGAAATGCCCACAGCACTACCAATTCCCCTACACCTGATGACAAACTGTTCCGGAAGGTATGCAGAAGGGCATTGACCTGCCAGGGGAATCTGGGGCTCGATAGACCAGTATCAAGTCAGGAACCAGTCCATAAAAAATAACAGAAAATGCTGCCTGCTTGTGAGTCACTTACAGTCTGGCAAATTACATTTAGGTTTGAGTGATGAGCCATAAATTCATGAAAAAGTAATTTAAAAGAAGAGCTTTATAATATAATCACCAGATGTAAAAAATGCAGGTATAATGACAAACAAGAAATATGCCAAAAGATTGGTGGTAAGTTAGTGACATTAAACATGAATTTTAGGGGTTCTAATTCATAATTTTATGATAATATATCTATGTTAATGAAGACTGCACATGAAACAGGCTTAAGTAACAATTCAAGCATTAATATTTTCTAATTTACACATTAAAATTTACAAATATGTATCTTTTAATATTTTATAATCAAATGTATTGACTAAACGATAATATATTAACACATAATTATATATTGATGTATAATATAAATAATAATCAATAACAGTATAATCCCTCAATTAGTGAATTATAATAGCAAAAACACCAATTATTGCTTTTCTTCAATAATCTCTTTTTGTCCACTGTTATAATAAAAAAGATTATAAAGTCTGAATATATTTCTTTCCTTTCAAAATGTATCTCTCATCTGCCAATACATAGTACTTTTCCTGCTTTATTTGCTCCTTGATTTTGGCTAGAGAATGGGGTATAATTTGAAGGGACCTGCACCATCTAGTGCTACTCCTCCTTTTGCACATGAAGAAACTTGACCCCCAGATAGTGGAAAATCAGAATACGGATACCCCCTAGTCTGCTTCACACTCACACACACATACACACGCACTCACTCACACGCCCACCCTTATACACACTCGCATATACACCATCTCTGTATTCCTGATCATGTTTCCTTTCACTCAAGCATATAATCAGTTGTCCATACCTAATGGGACTTCATGACATCACATTGCCATATGAGGTCACTTCCTGCCTGCTTTTCCTCTAGCTGGCCAAGGTCTATTCCTACGCACACGGGTGGATGCACCAAGGTTGGAACTGTGGGGACTACTTCCCAGATGGCATCACCAATGGGGCTTCCTGGTATTCTCTCAGCAAAGGTAAGGAGAGTCCCGGACACTGCTTAAGCGGAAGTAGACTATTGCCCACTTCTGAAGGACTCGTTTTTTTAAGTAAACAATGGAGACACGGTGGATTTTTGCACTCCAGTAAACATCTGAAAAACGGAGAAATCTAAGTTTGGCATTCAGAGTCATCTTGTGAATCTTTAAAACTAAGGTAGGAACACCTGTGGCCCTGTAAAACTGGTGCTTTACACAATAGACTAGAGCACAGAAGGAAAATAATGGGGCCAAGTGACGAGGCGTGGCTCTGAGAGTAAACTGGGCTGAAATCCAGCTTGCCCACTTACCAGTCATGTTGCTTCAGACTAGGTGCTTAACCTCTCTGTGCTTTGGTTTACTGATCTGTAATTAAGAATAATAGGGTTGGGTATGTAGCTTAGTGGTAGAGTGCTTGTCTGGCACTGTGATGTCCTCGGTTCAATCCCTAGCACCACCTCCCCCAAAAAGAAGAATAATTGCCTCATAATTTTGATGCTTTAAATAAAATAACAGACATGAAATATTTGGAACTACCTGGCTTCTGAATGTTGCGTTTTTAAAAGTAGTACAGAGGAATACCTCACATGGCAACGGATGAGCAGAGAAGCTGATCTGGGAAGCACCAGTGGCCCTGGTCTCTGCTCTCCACCCTGAATGCCTGCCTCCCAAGAGCAGGAATTTGCCGTAGGCATTGACCATTGATTATGTAGCCTCAAAGAGAAGAAAGCTCTAGCAAGAGGCTTCTGTATTCTCTATTCCCTGGACCTTGCCCATGATTGAGGATCAACATGAACCTCTGCTTATGAATCTTCTGCAGATAGGCAGCCTATGCATAGGGAGCAGGCCAAAAGAGGAAGCTGGGTTCTTTCAGGAATCATCTTTTAGCATTTGTTTTTCCCCATCCTCTCTAGTCCAAGCTGGCCGCAGCACTGGTGAGGGTTGAGTTGGTGGTTGGGCCTGTGGGGATGGGGCAGAGAGAGGTTAAGGAGTGGGCATGTCCTGAGAAGTAGACTTGTGGTCACAAACTCACCTGAACACGAGGCAAGTAGATTGTGTTATATTAGAGAAGCAATAGATGTCACCCCCACAATTAAAAATATCAAAAAGTATACTTGTTCTTTGTTTTCTCTCTCCCCCTCTCCCTCCTCATGCTTTAAGAAAGCATGGCCCATGTCTCCTCTGAGAATCTTTGTCCTAAATTAAGCTGGTACATTACAAGATGACTAAACTAATCAAAATGGCTGTTTCAACAATGTGGTCTCTGGCCCTGCATCACTGGCATCGCTGGGGACTTGTGAGAAATATAAATTTTGGGGCCCCAACCCAGACCCACTGAATTCAGAAACCCTGGATGGAAGGCCTGGTAACCGGTATTTAGCTGGAAGGCCCAGCCTGCCAGGGGTTCTAATGCACAGAGCAAACCACAGGTTATAGATACTGTTCTCCAATTTCCCCCATTCTTTCTGTAATGACTGTTGCATTCATTAGTTTAAAGAGTGTGTGAAAGTTGATTAAATGGATAATTATTTCTCAATTTCTATTGTGGTAAAATACACATTATATGAAATCTACTATCTTTTCTGTTTTTAAGTGTACAGTCATGTTATTAAATACATTCATAAAGTTGTGCAACCAGCGACATCACTCACCTCCCGAATTCTTTATACGTGTCCTCCAGCCCCTGGTAGCCACCGTTTACTTTTCGTCTCTATGATTTTGAAAATTCTAAACACCAGATATAAGTGGAATCATACAGTATTTGTCTTTTTGCAGCTGGCTTATTTCATTTAGCATATTGAGCCTAAGGTTTATCTGTGTAGCAACATGTGTCAGAATGTCCTTCCTCTATAAGGTTGAATAATATCTCACTATATGTATACACCACATTTTGTTTGTACATTCATCCATCAGTGGACACTTGGGTTGCTTCTACTTTCTGGCTATTGTAATTAATGTTGCTATGAACATGAGTGTACAAATATCTCTTTGAGACCCTGCTTTCTTTGCTCTGGGGTATGTATCCAGAAGTGGAATTGCTGAGTCCTATAGTAATTCTGTTTTGTACTTTTTGAGGAACTACCATACTGTTTTCCATAGTAGTTCTACTATTTTAGGTTTTTACCAACAGTGCACACAAGTTCTAATTTCCTCACATCCTCGCCAAAACTTATTTTCTGTTTTTCTCTTTTTACAGTAGCCATCCTAAGGTACATGGTGGGATCTCATGGTAGTTTGAGTTGCATTTTCCTGCTGATTAGTGATAGTGATATTAAGCACCTTTTCATGTGCTTATTGGTCATTTGTTTATCTTTGAAGAAATGTCTATTCAAGTTTTTGCCCACTGTTTAATCATATTGCTTGTTTTTGTTGTTGTTGAGTTTTAGGAATTCTGTATACTTTCTGGACATTGAGTTCTTATCCAGATATATGACTTAGAAATATTTTCATCTCTCCCACAGGTTGCCATTTACTCTGTTGACATTATCTTTTGATGCACAAGTCCTCCATTTTCATGAATTCAAATTTGCTTATTGTTTCTTTTGTTACCTGTGCCTTCAGTGTCAGATCCTACAAGTCATCACCTATCCAGTGTCAAGAACCTTTTGAACTATGTTTTCTCCTAAGAGTTTTGTAGTTTGGGGATCGTACATTTACATTTTGGATCCATTTCAAATTAATTTTTAGATGGCATTAGATAAGGATTCAACTTCATGTATTTGTATGTGGATATCCAGTTCTCTCACACTTCCTAAAAACTGTCCTTTCCTCTGGAATGGTCTGGGCACCCTTGTCAAAAATCATCTGACCAGCCTGGCACAGTGGTGCATGCCTGTAACCCCAGCAGCTCAGGAGGCTAAGGCAGGAGGATTGAGAGTTCAAAAACTGCCTCAGCAAAAGTGAGGCACTAAGCAACTCAGTGAGACCCTGGCTCTACGTAAAATACAAAGTAGGGCTGGGGATGTGGCTCAGGAGTGGAGTGTCCCTGAATTCAATCCCAATACCCCCCCACAAAATCATTTGATCAATAAACAAACAAACAAAAAATAATTTGACCATATGCACAAGAATTTCTGGCCCTCTCTTTTATTCCATTGGTCATTTTGTCTTTATGTGAGTACCACATTATAGTGCTATAGATTTGTACTAAGTTTAAAATCAGGCAATGAGTCCTCTAGTTTTGTTCTTTTTCAAGGTGGTTGTAGTTGTTTGGGTTGTAGTTGTTGAGATTCCATATGAATTTTAGGATAGGCTTTTCTATTTCTGAAAAAAAAATAGGAATTGTATTGAATTTGTAGATCACTTTTTAGAGTATTTAGACATCTTTAAATGCATAATTTTTAACCCAAGTGAATTTGCTATAAGTGCCATCCTAATAATCAAAAACATACTAAAAATAATTTATTCCATTGAATAATTGAATGAAACAGATCAGAGAAGGCATTTGGTGAAGGAAAAAAATACAGCTACCTTCTGCTTTTTCATGAGTCAGTTTGTCTGGGAGAACTATTTTCAGATCACCATGTTCTCAGTTAGGGTGAGGGATGTGAAAACAAAATATTCTTCTCATTTTTAACCTCCCAGATCTGAAAAACATTGTAATTTAAAAAGAAAAATCTTCTCCCCAAAGCAGTACATGCACATGTTCTAATAATAAGGCACAGCTAATCATCAGGCTTTGGAAATGATAAGATAGACAAGAAGTGAAATTTAACCATAAAATGGAAAAAGTAGAGAGGAAGCAAATGGCAAAATGAGCATTAATGAAGAGAGGAAATGGAAAAGAGAGAAAGGTGTATAAATGGAAACATGGAGAGAGCTTTTTTTTTTTTTTTTGTACCAGGGATTGAACCTAAGGGACCTAAACCACTGAGCCGTATCCCCAGCCCTTTTTATTTTTTATTTTTAGACAGGGTCTCACTAATTTGCTTAGGGTCTCACTCAGTTGTTGAGGCTGGCCTTAAACTTCAGTCCTCCTGCCTCAGCCTCCTGCAATGCTGGGATTACAGTCTTGTACCACTGTGCCACCCAGGAGAAAGGTTTTATGGAGGAGAAAAATAAACAGAGATCGAGAGGTAGAAAAGAAGGTGGTGAGGATGGTGGTGGAGAAATTGTGATTAAAAAGAGATGAGGCGGGGCCTTGGGTGGGAACCTAGTTGTACAAATGTGCCACTGCCCTCTTTCCCCTAGGAATGCAAGACTTTAATTATCTCCATACCAACTGCTTTGAGATCACGCTGGAACTCAGTTGCAACAAGTTCCCTCGCCAAGAGGAATTACAGCGGGAGTGGCTGGGCAATCGGGAAGCCCTAATCCAGTTCTTGGAACAGGTGAGATTCATTGTTCACCTTTCATGGTTACCAAAAAAGAGAGAGAAAAGTGTTCCTCAGTTACAGGCTCTGTTTTTTGTGTCAGGCCAGGTCTGACTTTTGCTCTCACTCGGTGCAGATTTTGGTTGCTCCTCCCAGTGAGATTCATTCATTGAACATGGCAGAGCACAATGATCTGCCAGTCACTTAACTATGAGCTTGGAATTATGAATAAACGAATACACAAACAAATATCCCTGCCAATATAGAACCTCATTCTAATGAGGACAGACAGTAAGCAAAATAAGAAAGTAAATTTAGAACATGTTAAAGGAGAGATGCTATAAAGAGAGCCTTACAGGGAAGGTGACTTTTAAACAAAGATTTCAAGGAGTTGAGGGAGAGAATCATGCAGATATTCAGGGCAAAAAAAGAAAAGAAAGAAAGTTCCCTAAAATGGACACAAAAACAACCATAAAACCAAAAACAAGCATTTCAAAAAATGTTCAATGTCACTTATCATCGGGGAAATGCAGATCAATACCAAATGAGGTACCACCTCACACCCATGAGAACTTTATTTTTCTTTTGCAGTACTAGGGATTGAACCAGGTGCACTCTACCACAGGGCTACATCCCCAGTCCTTTTTATTTTTTATTTTGAGAAAGGGTCTTGTAAAATTGGCCAGGCTGGCCTCAAACTTGGGATCCTCCTGCCTCAGCCTCTTGAGTCACTGGGATTATAGGTCTGCACCATTGCACCTGGCTCTGCACACCAATTGGGATAGCACCTACCAGAAAAGAAAAATAAAAATGGCACATCTCTAATCCCAATGATGCTGGAGGCTGGGGTAAAAGGATTGCAAATTCAAGGACAGTTTTGGCAATTTAGAACTATCTTCTTTTTTCTTTTTAGATATACATGACAATAAAATGTATTTCAGTATATTATACATAGATGGTGAGAGACCCTGTTTTGATAAAAAATAAAAGGGGCTCAGGGTATAGGTGAGTGGTAGAGTTCTCCTGGGTTCAATCCCTAGTACCAGACATACACTTACAAAGTGTTAGGGGGGATGTGAAGAAAATGGAATCCCTGCATACTGTTGGTGGGAATGTAAAACGGTTACAGCTACTATGGAAGTTCATCACAAAATTATATATAGAGTTACCATAGGAGCCAGCAATACTGCTTTTGGGTGTATACACCAAAGCCTGGAAAGCAGGATCTCAAAGAGGAATTTGCATGCTGTTGATCATAGTAGCATTTTTCATAATAGTCAAAAAGTGGAAGCAACCCAAGAGTCCCTTGATGGATAAATGTACAAAGTGTGGTATATACATATAATGGAATATTATTCAGCCTTCAAAAGGAAGGAAGTTCTGATACATGCCTCATTGTGGATGAACCTTGAGGACATTATGCTAAGTTAAATAAGCTGTCACAAAAAGGCAAATATGCCAGGTGTGGTAGTGCACACCTGTAATCCCAGCAGCTCTGGAGGCTGAGGAAGGATCACAAATTCTTAGTAAGGCTCTGAGCAACTCAGCAAGACCCTGCTTCAAAATAAAAATTAAAAAGAACTGGGGATATAGCTCACTGGTACAGCACTGCTGGGTTCAGTCCCCAGTACCGTACCACCCCCTTCCAAAAAAGGGCAAATACTGTACGATTCCACTTACATCAGATATTTAGAGTAGTCAAAATCTGGAGATGGAAAATAGAATGGTGGTTGCCAGGGCTGGAGAAAGAGGAGAGAATGGCGAATTTTTATTTAATGAGGACAGTGTTTCAGTTTTACAAGATGAAAAGAGTTCTAAGGATGAGTGCTGGTTCTGACTATGTTTATTAACACTGAAATGCACACTTAAAATGGTTAAGATGGTACATTTTATGTTATGTATGTTTTATCACAATTTTTAAAAATTTTAGTTAAAAAAAAAATGCAAGTTCTGGCCAGGTGCAGTGGCGCACACCTATAATCCCAGCTGCTTGGGAGGCCGACGCAGGAGTATCCTAAGTTCAAAGCCAGCTTCAGCAACTCATCGGGGCCCTAAGCAATTCAGCGAGACCCTTGTCTCTAAGTAAAAATATTAAAAAGGGCTGGGGATGTGGCTCAGTGGTTACGTGCCCCTGGGTTCAATCCCTGGTACAAAAAAAAAAGAAAATGCAAGTTGAGGACAGCAGCGTGGCTGGACTCTCAGCGGGTTTCAGGTGTAAAGCGAGGGTGATCAGCAAGGAAAGCAGTTTGCCAACAGGGACTGCAGCTTTTCAGACCCTCCTAAACCATGACCTCTGCTCTGAGTGAGTTGGGTTTTGAGTAGAGCGTGACATGATTTGACTTAGGTTTTAACAGGGTTGCTGTGTTCTGTTGAGATAATTGGGGCGGAGGAGCAGCGAAGAGACCAAGTAAGCGGCTGTTACCCCCTTGGGCAGATGGAGTGTGAAGCAAACGAGAAAGGGCTTCCATGCTCTAAAAACCCTACCAGGGCTCCATGAGCTTAACTCCGTGCTCCCAACGTCTTCCTGCAGGTTCACCACGGCATCAAGGGCATGGTGCTTGATGAGAATCATCATAATCTCACAGGGGCTGTCATTTCTGTCAGTGGGATTAATCATGATGTCACTGCAGGTAGGCGGCCCCTACTTGGGGGTGGGAGGAGCTTCCACACATCATCAGGAGAACTGGGGTCCAATAATAAGCCAGGAACACTGGAGGTGAAGGGCCAAGAAGAAAGGGTATTGGAAATTGGGAAAGTAAATTAAGAGGCTGAACCAAGCAACCAAGATATTTAAATGGATTTTTGTTGTTGTTGTTTTTTTGCTTGTGAAACAAGTGATCCCTGAGAGGCAAGGACCAGGGGGAAAAATGAAAAGTAACTTCTGTCAGAGTTCAGGAGTCACTGCCGCATACAACTTGGTTAGGATATTTCTGGCCTGGAGGGTAGAATAGCTCACAAACTGGAGTGAAAATAGTATAGAAAAGAAAAGGACTATGAGTCTGTTTAGCTTTGTTCCTGACTCAGGCATTTCCATACATGTCCACTCAGACAAAAATTAGCAAGATTGGTTCTATGGGCTTGCTGCAGAGCAAGATTGGTGGTAGAGAGAGATCTTGGAGCTACCTGAGACCTCCTTAAAGGGTATAGAATGATCTCATGGAAGAACGGTATTGCAAACAGACCTAGCTCAGATTGGTTATGCACAATGGCAGGGTTTTCTTGTTTGTTTTTAATGAATAGCAGTAGTTACCAATGGTTAAGGGTAGGTAAGATTTGCCTACCTCCCCACAGCCTCAATACAGCAAGGCTCAGCCACATTTTACCACACAAACATTTATTTCCACGCAGGCATTTTTACAGTGCAAGCCATCTGTTTAAGCTGGATGAAATCTCAATATTCTTTAAGGTGATCCCAACACAGCTTCAATCAAACGTCTATTCAAGACAAAGGCAGTATTCTAAAAGCAGAATTCTATAGCCTCATGATCAGGCATCAGACTACTGGAATCCTTCAGCCCAGTGTCCAGGCCCAGGACCAGTTATGGATCCAACTTCAGGCATCCCGGAGCTTGAGATTGCTCCCAAGAGCACAGGCTTCAGGACTTTTTAGATTTTTATCCCATAATAATAAGCAAGGGAGAGGAATGTCCCTGAAACATTCCAGCCACTGATAGTGAACATCACTCATTTCACCAATAAGTGCTCACTTCCCAACACTCACTGTGCTAATAAATAACATTTCACTAGTGAAAGAGATCTGTTGCTAAAATTCATTTTGCTACTTAGCAAAGCACGTAGAGTCAATTACGGAAAAAGATAGTTGAATCCTTCTTCCTACCTGCATCTGGAATGAGGCCTTTCTGGTAAAACATTTGCTCTCCACTTCTAAGTGTAAGCCCCCAATTAAGAAAATGGCAGCCCTGGGGTATAACTTAAACTATCCAACATATGCATCAAAACACTCTGCCTTTGCTAAAGTATTTTAAAGTAAATTGCAGACATTTAATAGGTAATAGAAAAAAGACTTCTTTATTGCCTGTACCATTCTTTTATATATATATATTTTTTTCATTTTCAATGGATCTTTATTTATTATTTATTTATTTATATGTGGTTCTGAGAATTGAACCCAGTGCCTCACACATGCTAGGCAAGTGATCTACCACTGAGCTACAACCCCAGCCCGCCTGTACCATTCTTTATTGCATTTATTATTTCAATTAATCATTGCTGCACACTAAAATTTTTGCAAGCACCATCACAGTTGGCTATAATGCTGCATTCCTGCCACAGAGAAGCAGACTTATTTTGAAGGTGATGGAAGAAATATGATTCTCAAAATCAGAGCATTAGCAATCATTTATTAAGCCTTCCTACTTATACATAAAATTACATGCTCACAGTATCTCTTACCACTGATTGTCCAAGCCAGTGCTGCAGTGGCTATTAAGGCAGGTTTTACACAGCTCAACCATGTAGCTTTTCTAGGGCCTCTGATTCAGCATCTGCCTGAGTGTTCCCAATTTCACAAATCAGACATTTTTTTGGATAGCTCTGTTTATTACAATAGTTTCTGCTTTTATCTAGCAACTTAACTCTATAGTTCTCATTCCTATTTCTTTAGGTAGAGATCATTTTTTCACAGTGACTTTATAAGTTTTCAAATATTAAAACAGGTCTCAGTTTACTTAATCAGGCAAAATATTAAACATTTTAACCTATTCTTTCTTCTAGTGACCCTATAGTAGACATGAATTTGTATTAAAATACAAGGTCTAGAATGGAACACAATACTTTCAGTGTGAAGCACAATGGACTGAATTACAATTTTCCTAGGGGCTCCGTCTATTGAGGAGTATCCTTACAGTCAATTTAGTGCTTCACCAATTTCATCCTGCTGTTAAGAAAAACCAAGCTGTCTGTAGTCATCTGAAACCTCCAGATCACTCTTCATAACAAGGTTCCATTTGGGGCATGTTTTTAATCAGCAGACTGAGTCACATCCTTGTCACTGTTAGGTGAACAAGGTGATTACTTCCGACTGCTGCTCCCAGGTACCTATACTGTCACTGCCACAGCACCTGGATTTGACCCACTGACAGAAAATGTGATTGTGCATCCCGGGAAACCAACACTGGTGAGTTCTGCTGAGCTTTACAGAACACTATATATATCATTTATTCCATGTTTTAAACAACTGATTGCTTAGTTCTAATCTTGTCTGAGCATCCCTCTTTCACCATTAAAAAAGAAATTCACTGCTTTTGTATCCTAATTTTTCTTGTTCTCCTTTTGTTTCCTTCTCCACTTCCTTTTGGCTTTTTCTCACTCTTCTGTTGAACACAGCATCATCGTGAGAAGGACTGTATGATTTTAAATCCAGCGTATTTGCCCACCGACCTTGAATAAATTGCCTGATCTCTCTCATCCTCGGTTTCTTCCTAAGGCTAATGGTGCCACCTTCACAAGAGGTTCAAAAGAGAAAGTGCACAACCAGTGTTTAGTACAGTGGCTGACACATAAGAAGTGCTCAACATGTCAATCCTGGAGCTCTTCCACAGATTCCCTGGGCTTCCCAGTTGCATTCCTTGATCCCTAAGCAAGGAATACCACCGGGTGGTGCTCTGCCAGCGCTTGGGTGCCCGGTCAGCTCACACAGTCTTGGTTTCTGCTTGCCTCTGCCCAAAGCCTGCTGCTCTCTAAGTAGTCGACTCTAACATTCATCTCTCCACTGCTTTCCTTTATGAATAGGATGAAAGGCAAAGAACCTTTTTGATTTACAGTCTGGAAATTTTCACTTTAGGTCATATTAGATAAGGTTCCAGAGCTTAAAGGGAAGCAGAGGACATGGACATTAATCCTCAGATTTTTTCAAATGAGGAAAAAGGAGTCAATTCTATTTAATGAACATCTACAACCCTGTTTCCTACAGTTGGCATATCCCAGGGCCTCCTCACTCTGTCCTTTTCCTTCTCTACACAACTCTAGAACTTAGTAGTCCCTCCCTCTTCCTTTCCTTAACACACTGCAGTCAAGCATCTCAGCATTTTAAATGTAGTAATGTCCCCAAAGTCTCAGGTGTTGAAGGCTTGGTCCCCAATGCAACAATGTTCAGTGTTGGGTCTCTTGAGAATCGGTTGGATAATGAAGGCTCTGACCTCATCAATGGATTGATCCATAGATGGATTCATAGCTGATGGCATTGTTGGGAGGTGGCAGATGCTTCAGGAAGTGGGGAACCTGGTTGGAGGAAGTAGGTCATTGGGGACATGGCCTGGAAGGGTATGCCTTGTCCCCAACCTTCCTCCTCCTTCCCTGCTTATGAGTGGTGAGTAGCTTTCTCTGCCACATTCTTCCACCATGATCTTCGACCTCACTACAGGCCTAAAAGTAACATAGCCAGCCCACCACTGATTGAAATCTGAAACTGTGAGCCAAAATAAATCTTCCCTCCTTTAAGAAAAGTAGCACAAAGAGTTTTCTAGAATTATCTCACTGAACCTTCTCAATAACTCTATGAGGTAGACATAAGTGTCCCCATGTGTGGCTGAGGACACTGAAACTTAGACAAGAAACTTGAATAACATCACGCAGTGAGGAAGTGATGGGAGCCAGGACTGGAACCTATGGCAGGCTCTCCAGGCTGCCTCCTCATCCATTGTGTCAGAGCCTTTCAATCTGTGTTCATAACCTCTTGTTTTGACATATGGATTTTTACCAGCAGCCAAGATAGTAAGCCTGCCTAGATCCCGGTTGGTCAGAGTTGGCTGCCTGCATGCATAAGAAATAAGCAAATGACATAAAAAAGGAAAAATGAATTTTATGCAGTTTGATCAAACTGGGGACAGACAACTAGATTGTTCTCTGCTGGTCCTACAGAAACAGTTACATCTTATACCAACAAAAGCCAGGTGATAGACATATGCAGGTTTAGCTAGACAGTGCTAGTCACAGAAGATGTCAGCTTCAACTTCCTTGGTGCCTGGCCCAGTGCCTGGGTAGTTTTTATTCTCAGCATGAAGAAGCTGTTTCAGAATAACAATAAGGAATTACTTTTTAAGTCCTTTGAGAATTACTCTGAAATTTCTAGATAATCCTCCCTTTAGTCCCTCTACTCGCATCTCCTGCATGGTATTCATTACTTCTACTCACAGATGCAGGAAGAAAAGAGCAACTCTTACATTTCAACCTGTTAGCTGATCCCAATTTCCCAGCCAATGAATCCTCTTTCCCTGTATCCTTGTTATACACTAAAACCAAATGACCAGCAGGCAGCTGTATACATAGGTCTTGTGCTACAAGCAAGTTTATTCAATGCCGAATGCAAACAACCAAAAGACCTCTCAAGTAACATACTCTGTTTCAAAGTATTTCACCTCCTTTTTCACATATTATTTAAATAAATTAGCATTACTGGTTCTTAATTATGTCAAATATCAGAGGGGAAAAAAATCTGTCTTTTAGGTACAATTTTCAGATACAGTAACAACTAAGAATCAGATCTATTGATCACAGAAGAATCCATTTCCCTTTCCATCCTAAAGCAGACAGCCATCTGGCCGAAGAAAGAAAAAAAGAAAAAAGATTGTTTACAGAAGGGTTTCCATGTTACAATCAAGAAGCTTTAAAATACCTCCCAGGCTCCAGTACCCTCTTACTTTCCCCCACAACCTTCCACATGTGGCTCCTTTCGTTTTCCTCTGTCCTTTCCTCCTTTTGTTGTCTCTCTCCTCTTTCCCCTCTCCCAGATTTCTGTATTACTAAAGAGGAAATAGTAAATGACACATTGCAGTTGGCTCTGCCTCCCCTGCCCCCACCTCTTTGGAGAACTAGTAAAGAACTGGCTGTGGATTTCTGTGCAGGAAATAACCCCATGGAGAGGCCTCTCCATCGGTGGCCTGTTTTCCACTCCCAGCTGGCTCCAGCGGCTCAGCCTGTTCCAAGGGTGGGGCAGCCAGGATCGCCCCAGGGGAGCTGTCAAGACACTGTGCTGCTCCCTCTTCTTTCCCTGCCTGCAAGGGCTGTACAGCTCCTCCACACCCAGAGTATCCCACACTCCAAGGCATCTTTCCATCTGCATGCTGTGGCCAGAAGGGAAGTGTCACATAGCCCTCAAAAGGATGCATTCATGCCCATGGAAGTTTAGGGTCCAAAAACCCATGGGCAGTCTCCGTCACCTCTGCTGTCTCTGTTGCCAAACAGCAGGGCAGGGAATTTAGTTCCGAAGGTCTGAAACACACAGTGGCATGCCTGAGCAGGGCACCTGTGACTCATACAGTCAGCGTGAAGGAAACAGATATCAGGGACCAACAATTCTAGTTCTTGTCCTAAGCAACAATATTGGTGAAATGATGGTTTGGGGTGTAGATAAAATTTTTCTAATTCATATAAAATAAAAGTATGTTTAGTTCATCTAGACACACCTATGTGTCACCAGTGATTGGACACCAATTTGGGGGGACTATTAGCCAAGTCTGTAGGACACCACTACAGCGTAATTCTCCCAACTCTCCTTGGAACCTGGAACTGTGGTAAAGAAGAATCCAAACTGGCCTCCTAAGTTCTGCTTTTCCCCTTCCAGGTTAACTTCTACCTCAAGAGAAGCATCACTCAAGTAAACCCTGCAAAGAAGGCTCCGGGTGGAGGGCAAGGAAGCAGAGTGAAGGCCCAGCCTCGAATAACCAAAAAGAAAGATGGGGCCAGGAAGCAGCCGCACAGGGGCCCTGCCTGAAGCCCACTGAGCTTCCTTCCTGCTCTCAAATCCCATGAGGCATGCTTTCTATTTTTTTTTTTTATCTGAGACATATTTAAATATAAAGCATATCAGGAACAGTCCCGATGGTTTTCACGTGTTCTGGGAGAAAGCCTTCTCTAGGCCAACGTCAAAGGAATCCACACACAGTTGCAGTCCTACACACGCAGCCTGCGGTTTCAAGTTTCCCGTTCTGGGATTTGGCTTAGGCCCTGTCCCCCTGCATCCAAGGCTTCTGCCTGGTTGGCCCCTCAAGAGGGGGTTGTGATAAAGTGGGGCCTCCCCACATGCCTGGCCCTTTCTGCACGAGGCCAATTCCTTCTCCATTTCTCCACATGTTGTGACTCAGCCAGGGCACCACTGCCATGCTGTTTTGACCCTTCGACCATCAGAACCATGAGCCAAATAAACCTCTTTACTTTATGAGTTATCCAGCCTCACTGTTTTGTTCTAGCAACACAAAAATGGATAAGGTATAAAATCAGAATTAGTGGGGCCAAGAGAGGGCAGAGTTAAGGACACGAAAGAAGTTCCTCTAACTTTGAGTCTAGCATTTTCCTGACTCACACCCTTTTTATTTGATACCTAGAGTTTATTTTATTTTATATTTATTTATTTTGGGTACTATGTATTAGACCCAGGGACACTTTACCACTGAGCTACATCTCCAGTCCTTTGTATTTTTTTATTTTGAGATAGGATTGCACTAAGTAGCTGAAGGTCTCACTAAGATCCTAAGGCTGGCCTTGAACTTACAATCCTCCTGCTTCAGCCTTCCAAGTCTCTGGATTACAAGTATGTGTCACCATGCCTAGCTACAGCTTTATGATGATGATGATGATGATGATGATGATGATTGAACCCAGGGGTGCTTAACCATGGAGCTGCATCCCCAGCTCCTTTTTATTTTTTATTTTGAGAGAGGGTCTCGATGAGTTACTTAGGGTTTTGCTAAGTTGCTGAGGCTGGTTTTTGAACTTGAAATCCTCTTGCCTCAGTCTCCTGAGCTACAGCTTTATTTTAAAGAGAAAATCTTCCACACAGTACGCCAGCCTGGATAGGCGGTATGTACTATAGGGGTAGTTAAGGCCTTGGGTTTTGAACTCTGACAGACTTGGGTTTTAATCCTTACTCTGCTCCTTATTTGCTGTGTGACCTTGAGCAAATTAAATCTTCTCTGAGTCATAGTTATTTATCTGAGGGGAAAAAAAGAAATAATATCTACCTCACTTGGGGTTTGTGGGGATTAAAATTGATGATCTCATAAACCAGGAGGGAGAGGCAAGTCCTGCCCCACACCATCCTCAGAGGCTTGTCACGCGTCAGGCTGGACAACTGTAAGATGAATCCAATGACATCAAGGATCTAGGGGTACGAAGATGCATTTGGAAGTGGAACAGTTTCCTGAGAGATTGAATGAAGCCCTCTTATCTTTTTAAAATTTCATTAACCTCAAGTACTAGAAGACATTTATTTGTTCCTTACTCTTCTTGGCACTTTTCCTTCCAAATTAAAGATTTTATGATACAGTGATTCCCATCCCTCTTGAGAAGACAAAGGAACTCCCAGTTTTTAGACTGAATGACACTTCGTGCCATTTGGACCTTTGCTGGACCCCATGGAGGTTTCTGGTAGTAGGCCTCTGCTGGCGTAAGCTGTGGCCAACCTGTCTGTATCTCCATTTGCCCGGCACTGGGAATAATGCCTGGCATAAATAAACACATCAGACACATGTGCTGAATGGATGATCTTCAAGATCACTTTCATGTTTTTCTCCTTCTCTTTTGTTATTTTTCATCTTTTATCTAGTATAAATAGGTTCATTCTCATCTTTTTAAACTAGAAACCTTGGTAGACATAATTCTCACATGGCTCCTGAGGACCCTTGTCCTTGTATGATCCCTTTCCTTTGCATGTGGGTGAAATCCATAAATATGACAATACTCTCACAAGTATTATACATTATATGACCAAAGAACATTGCAGATGTAATCAAGGTTCCAAGTCAGTCAATTTTGAGTTAATCAAAAAGGGAGATCATCTTGGGTGGGCCTAATCTAATCAGATGAACCCTTTAAAAGCAGAACATTTTCTTTGGCTTTGGAAGGAGAAGGCAGACAGCTGGATTGTGAACTGTCATTGAAGAGGAACAGCCTAGGAGGAAGTCCTAGGAGAACTTCTAGGAGTTGAGTGAGGTCCCAACCAACAGCTAGTAAGAAAACTGGGACAAGGTCATACAGCCAAAGGAAGTGAATTCCACCAACAATCGAATAAACTTTAGCCAACTCCTTAACGGCAGCTTTGTGAGACCTGAGCAGAGGATCTAATGAACTGCCCTGATTCCAGACCAATAGCAATGGTGAGATAATAATACACTGGTGTGGTTCTGAACCTCTAAACAGGCTAATTTATTATGCTGTCATTGAAAACTATAAGCCCTCCCTATTTCCTATTTTTTCACAAATAAGGTAGAATATAAATGAATAAGACAAAAATGAGGAACCATTATCACACTGAGTGTATAGCGGCCAGACTCCTATCTTCAGTGAATATATATAAAACAAAACAGAAATAAACAAAACATACCCCATTTTAAAAATAAGAAGACAGGTGTGGTCAACTTAACCCAGTAGGCAACTTGGACGTTTTCTGTCCCTAAAAAGCACAGATGTCTGTCAGTCTTGGCATAGCAGCTGTATTTGCTGGTTCCCATTATTTGCACCAATTGCTTGTTAATGGGTGATAGAAATGCACCTTTGGCACCAACACAGATGCTAAAGTAAGAGAAAGTTATCAGTGTCCAGAGACTCTCCAGACAGGATCACAGACCTTCCAAAGCTCTCCTCCCTTCTCCAAAGGATCAAACTCAGGGAACAGTGTGCAATACCCCGGCCTCTTCTCTTCACTTCCAGGACACATGGAAAAGCAAGTGGAGAGGGAGCCCTCTGGAAGAACCACACAGTTTCACAATTTGAAATGGTTCTCTAAAACAGTAAGATCCCAATACTGTGGCGTCACGTTTATTTCTGTTAAATATCCAGGGTATGGATTCAGAGCATGATCTTATGTGACCCAATAAGTACACACTTGGATTTTGTCCCCCAGCATAGAGCTTCTAAAACCCTTGTAACTTCTTAAGTGACAGGGGTGCTAGGTGATCTAGGGGTGCTATACATTCATAACAAGTCCAGAGTTTCATCCACACCTGAGTTAGTATTCACAAATTGGTGGCTGGATCACCAAATATCCTCCCTATGGGGCTGGCTACCAAAGGAACCAATTGTGTGATCAGAGGGGCAGAGCTTACACACAGCCCTCCAGGAGGAGAGTGGGGCAGGGGCTTGAGTTCATCACCAATGGCCAGTGATTTAATCAATCCTATGTGAAGGATTTTTTCAACCCAAAAATTAAGGGTTGAAAGAGTTTCTGGGCTGATGAGCATGCCACCTGCTCTGGGTGGTGTGCACCCCACCTCCACAGGTTCCCTGTGCTGGGAACCCTAAGTACTTCCTCAACTGGCTGTTCCTTTGTATCCTTTATAACAAACTGATAATAGTAAGTAAAGCGCTTTCCTGAGTTCTGTGAGCTGTTCTAGCACATGATCAAACCAAGGAGGTAGATGAACCCTAACTTAGAGTTACTCTGAAGTGTGGAGGCCTGGACCTTTGACTGTCATCTAAGGCAAGGGCAATTTGTGGGACAGAGCCTTTTAACCTGTGGGGTTGACAATAACTCTGGGTAGTTAATGTCAGAATGAAATTAAATTATTGAATACCCATTTAGTCCAAAGGTTTGGAAAATTAATGGTGGGTGTGGGAAAATGCCACACATTTGGTATCAGAAATGTTCCTTGGGTAGAAAGGGATCAAGGTATAATACAGAGCAATTTATTTATTCTTCCAATAAAAAGTTGAGTCCCACTTATGGATCTGACCCTGTGTTAAGAGTGGGGAGATAGTGGGCCAGCCAGGGAGACATGATTTCTACTTTCTTGGAGTTGGAGAGATTCGGAGGGAGAGACCAAGAATTAGACAAGTTAATACACAAATTAGTATCTGAGAAGAGAAAGTGAGAAAGGAAATAAGAGGATTTTTTTTTTTTTTTTGGTACCAGGGATTGAATTCAGGGGTATTTAACCACTGAGTCACATCCCAGCCCATTTTATATTTTATTTTGAAACAGAGTCTTGCTAAGTTGCTTAGGGCCTCCCTAAATTGCTGAGTCTGGCTTTGAACTCATGATCCTCCTGTCTCAGCCTCCGAGTCGCTGGGATTACAGGCCTGCGCCACGGTGGAGGATTTTGATGTAGGATATTCAGGGAAGGCCTATCTGAAGAGGTGATACTGGACTGATATGAAAAGGACAAGAAGGAAGACTCAAAAAGGACAGGATGAAAGCTCCAGGCAGAAGTAGCAAGCCCAAGAACCCCGAGGCAGGGAAGAGTCTGGCTGGTTCCAATAGCTACATCTCTTGGCTCTAATTGTGCCTATGTGCATGTGTGTGTGCACGCATACACACACTTCGTTTCCTGATTTACCATCTCAACATGCTAAAAGTCTCACTCAGCATAGGTCCAACGGTGTAGCATCCAAACCACACTAAGTCTAGTCTTAAGTGAACCAGTAAGACTCACTTTTTCCATGGCAACAGAATACACCCCTAACCTGGACCAGTCATCTCAAAAACAAGGATCTAGAAAGTGGGCCTGCAAATCTGCCATCAGAACTGGAGAAGTCAAAGTTTTTGTGTCCAGAGAGACATCTTCTCCATGGTTTGTCTAGCGCACACATTCCTGTCACACACCCTGCTCCCGCCCCTTCATGCCCACCTCCTGCCTGGGCCATGGCTTCATTTCTACTTCAACACTAGCTTCATTCTGGCTATTAAACCATGAGTAAATGTTCCCCCTGGGCAGATGCCTAAGTAAACATCAGTTCCCTCCCTTCTCCTAAAACTAAAATTTCACCATTTAGAAAGGCCCCCCCCATCAGCTCTCCTCTCATTACTCCCCAGGGGCCCTCCACTCAGGGGTCTTCCGTTCTCCTATCTACATTGTCTTCATGTCATGACTCCCTGCACCCTTTCACCCTTGCCCCTGATTGGGCCTCAGGTGGGGTCACCTGAGGGGGCCTGCAGTCCTCAGGTGAAGTCTGCAGGGGTGTTGCTTGTCTCTGCTGCCTCCTATTGCACAGTCCTGGGGGAGGTGACAAGTAAAATCATTCCTTGGATCAATATTCACCCCACAGGCAGAGGGACAAAAGACCTCTTTGACTTCCTTTTAGGTTGTGCCCAGCAAGGTCTTTGGAATGGAGCCTTCATGCCGACCATCAGATCAAAGGAGTTAATTAGTTTCCATAAATCCTTTCTGGAATGAGATGAAGTATGAATAAGCCAAAGAAATGACTACAATTTTATTTTTTTTTTAATGTTTACACACATGTAGTTTATAGAAGACTTTTATTTCACAAACCAATACACTTTTTTTTTTTTTAATGGAGGGATAACGGATCTACTAACTGTCTATTTTGGGCCAGCTTTCAAATTTTCTGTTAAGGACAATTAGAAAAAAATTCAGTTGCTATCTACTATCACCATTGATTCATAAATAACTTGAATGCCAAAACTTAGGAAAGTTGCATCTTAACATTAAAAAAAAATCTCATAAATCAAAAATGTTTCTCATTTTTGCTAGGAACAGCAAAATGTTTCATTTTAGATTAACATTTGTGAGCCAGTAATTGTAAAATGAAACTTTTAGTGTCTTACATAACTAAAAATTTGTAAGTAGGGACTTCAGACACACAGTTTCCTTTATGTGGTCTAGCATATGTGTTCATTTCTGGATTTCATTATTTTTGACAGTAACTTCTTTCTCACACAATCTCTGCTCACGAGGGGACAAGATGACCAACAACATCTTCAAGTTTATATTCTACCAACCTAGTCACAAGCTATTGATCCTTGGGCTTGACTCTCAATGACATGAACTGGATTATGTGCCTGTCCCTAAAACTATCATAATGACTCTGATTGGTCAGCCTTGAGCCATATGCTACTCCTGGAAGGTGTAGAGGGATAGGGAAGAAAGTCAAAACACTGTTACCAAATAAAGAGGAATGGAAGGTAGGAGGGGGGAAATGACTATTTTGTTGAATTTAAGCACCATTTACATTTTATTGTGATTTGCCAGGTGTGGTGGCACACACCTGTAATCCCAGTGACTTGAGAGGCTCTGGCAGAATTGCAAGTTTGAGACCAGCCTCAGCAACTTACTGAGACCCTGTCTCAAAATAAAAAATAAAAAGAGGTTAGGGATACCCCTCAGTGATTACGTGCCCCTGGGTTCAATTCCCAGGACCAAAAAAAAAAAATTACTGTGATTTTTAATTCAAGCAAATTCCATCGTTCAACAAATAATGTAGTAGGGACACCTATGTGCCAGGCACTTGCTAGACAATAGATATAAAGATAATTCAGTAGACTTGCCTTCAACAAACTCATCATCCATGAGGAGAAAAGAAGCCAACCACTCTACCATAGAGATCAGCCTTGTCAGAGGCCAAAAAATCATAATCCACTTCATCACTCAGTTCCCTCCTTTGTTTGGTTTAGTACACAGTCTGAAGTCAGATGACTCATTTCTTTGAAATGTTGCACACTAATCTCAAACAGATTATTATCATATTGGGGTGGAGGACATGAAATAGGCCATAAGTTTGCAAGAGTCAGCAAGAGGGCCAGCTGCTTAAATAGGTAATGATTTCTGAGTCTGTGCCTGAGAAGAACAGAGTCACATCACCAGAAACGCAGTCCCTCATGCCCTCCCAAGAGTCTGCTTCCTCTCAATTGTAAGATACAATTGCTGGCACACTTTCAGGAAGGACAGTGATAGTCATAACATCATTAAGCCCCATGGATGCGCCAGAATAAAACATTGCTGAGGGAAGGCAATCACCGCCAATCCAGAATAAAGTTCCCAAACTAGCCGAGTGGAAGCCCACATTGCACAATGGAGACTTCGAGACTTAGCAGATGATGGTTTGAACCCTGGCTTTGCCTTTTACACATTCTGATATCTTGGGCAAACCAAGTACAGTGGTATATTACTGTATTCCCAGCTACTCCAGAGGCTGGTGCAGGAGGATCACAAGTTTAAGGCCAGCCTGGGCAACTTAGCAAGACCATTTCAAAATAAAATAAAATATGTTAAAAGACTGGAAATATAGCTCAGTGTTAGAGCACTTTCCTCACATGCATGAGGCCCTGAGTTCAATTCCTAGTACTGGAAAATGTAATAATAATCTGATATCTACCTGACAAATCAGGTAGTTTTCCAAATATGGGTACAGAATCAGGACAAATCTGTGTGATGCAGGGGATAATTTTAGGCGATGTACTATCCAAGCAATAACTCACTTAGTGCAAAAGTTATTCTCTTACTCATTTCTTTAGAATATTCAGAATACATCGAGGACAACGTTCTTATTTGGTCCTAATGTTCTAACATTGGCTAGTTTCATTTTTTTAACAAATGAAAGCCTGGGTTTCAGACTCAGAACTAGAGTCTAAAAACAACCTTGCTTCCATTGTATTTATTTTGATGTTTACCTACTATGAACTGTAACCTCTACTGGTTTTTTACTTGTGGGCGTGGTATGAAACTTTTCTTTAAAAACTAAAATAAAGTGATCAAATTTAAATAAACCTATTAAACAAAACAATAGAAAGGTGTTACACAACGTAGTCAAGAATTATTATGATGATTTTTTGAGAGTAAAAGATTGTAGAGAAGAGTAATAGAGAATTGATGAGTGTGTGAGAATAGGAAGGACTAGGTAAGCTATTTAACCTCATGGAGACTCAGATTTCTCATAAGCTAAGGATCAAAGTGACTACTTTGTTAGGTTGTTGTCATGATATATGCTAAGAAAAAACAACCAATGTTATTTAGAGAAGAAAAAGACAATTTTATTACTTTGTTTCATTAATGTGGACAACCAGGAAAAGAAATCGGATGGCTTATAAAAATGTTTCTTTTTAAAGTATTATTCTAACTGGGCAAGGAGGTGCATGCCTGTAATCCCAGTGATTGAGAGGCAGGAGGATTGAAAAATTCCAGGCCAACCTGGCTAGGCAACTGAGCCAGACCGGTCCAAAAATATAAGAATTTGTTATTGGTGAAAAGTATTTCAGCTTTCTCTATTCCTTCCATCCTTTCAGATCCTTAAATACCTTTATGTATCTTGACAGATATATAAAATGCATTAGTATTTTTCCAAAATATGACTCCAACCAGGAAATGTTTTTTGGACACAATACTCTTATTTTTACATGGTGCTGAGGATTGAACCTCCTACGTGTTAAGCAGGACATCCTGACAGATTGGATTTCGGTTCAGACATAAGATCTAAGGATGGCACACTCAAGTAGCTTTAATCAATGAGATTAATCAAAGTGCATAGAAATTAAGCCATTCTGTGATTTGGTTTATTAAGGCTTATGGGGGTGGGAGGATAAGTATATACATTTCAGTTTTAATATTATATATGCAGATATTGTCCTTTTTGATAACAAAGCAGGTCCACACACATTCATCTCTCTTGATCCTTTTCATTTCTGGTCCCTTCAATTGGAGCTATTTATCAAGCATCAATATGTTGACCTATAACATTCAGTCTCCTTACCATGTCCTGGAATCACCACCACCAGGCCTGGAATGATCCTCACTCGTTTGCTTTCTAATCTCATGTAATACCTGCCCACTTGCCACACTGACTTCTTTTCTGTTTCTGAAACTTATCAAGTTGCTTTCCATTTCAAGGTTTTGCACCTGCGGTTCCTCCTACCTATAAAGAGCCTCCTCAGCTTTTTACATGGCTGATTCTTTGACATCACTTATATCTCAAGAAAATGTTACATCCCCAGGAGGGACTTTCCCACCCGCTTTATAGTCGAAGAAGCTTCCCACATATTCTTTGCCCTGTATCAGCCTAGACCCTCCCTGATCCACAGAACACAGAAGGTGTATCCAGTGATTCTTTTCTCAGTCCTCTCAAGGACAGTTTGTAATTTGTACCATGCCTGTTGCAAAGGAGAGAAGTTAGTTCCTTACATGCAGTGGATGCCTAAGGCATTAGGGTTTAATTCTCTGCAATCTAATCTATCATATCATCTGATTTATTTCCTTCACAACACTCCCCACACCCATGATTATCTGTCGATTATTTGTTTATTTATCATCTGTCACATCTCTCTAGTATGTTCTCCATCAGAACAGGGAGCTTGTTGTGTGTGTAGGTGTTCAACCTCAGGGCTGCAAAAACCCCAGTGTATTGTTTACCATTCCCAAAGAAAGAACTTGGAAGATTCCACTGAGAGGGTTTGGACATTTTATTACTCACTCGTTCCTCCATGGTGGCAGGCTGGGACAATTAGGAGGGCTGCATCGCACCTACAGGCAAGAGAAATATATGGGATGGGTCACATGCCCACTACACAGGTGGATTTCTTCAGATGTTTTATAAGTATGTTATTTTATTTTACATCCAAGGTTGCTCTGCTTTGATCTTCACCTAAAGATTGGAGGCAAGTCAGGCATGGTGGTGCATGCCTGTAATCCCAGCAACTCAGTAGGCTGAGGCAGGAGGATTGCAAGTTTGAGACCAGCCTCAGTAATTTAGTCCTACCTCAAAAAAATTAGAAAAGGGTTGGGGATGGCTCAGTGGTTAAGTGCTGCTCCAGGGTTCAATCCCTGGTACTAAAAAAAAAAAAAAAAAAAAAAAATTGGAGACAAGGGAAATGACCCAGTTTCCTTTCTCTGTTTCCTTTGTTATCACATTCTTGAGAGTCCTTCTTATCTCACCACCAGGCACAAGACTTCCGAGGCACTGATTTGTGTTTAACCCAACTGTTGATGATTAGGCTGAATCCCAAACACATAGAACAACTCCTGTTACATCATTAAAATATAGTAAATCTTTGTTGATAAGTGGGAGAATATTATTTTACCTTTGATGTTTTAGAATCTTTGCAATGTCTAAAGTCAGCCATTCTTTTCTTTCTTTCTTTCTTTTTTTTTTTTCTTCTTTCTTTTTTTGGACTGAGAATTTAACCCAGGAGTGCTTTACCGCTGTTACTACTGAGCCACATCCCCAGCCCTTTTATTTTGAGACAATCTCTCACTAAGTTGCTTAGGGCCTTGATAAATTGCTGAGGCTGGCCTTCAACTTGTGATTCCCCCTGTCTCAGCCTCCTGAGCTGCTAGGAGTAGGTCAGTCATTCTTAAACTTCAATGGACACATTAAAGAACCCACTTTTGAGATTCAGTAACCAAATTATTTTGAAATTGATTCTTGTAGGTGAAAGAAAAAGTTTAGATTGGGTAAAGTATATGCGAAGACGTTCTGATGTTGTTTTATTTTCAAAATGAAATGCTTGATTTTTACTTCATCTTGATTTCATATGGCATATTTGGTTCAAAAAATCACTAGAAAGTACATCTTCAGAAAACAAAACTGTAGTTAACTGAATGTTTTTATTTTGGATAATGATATTTTAATAATGTTTTTTTTAAAAATAAAGGCAATAGATTTGCAGTTTTCTATTTCTTTCTTTCTTTCAGTAGTGGGGATTGGATGAAGGGGTGCTGTATCACCAAGTTACATCCCCAGTCCTTTTTATTTTTATTTTGAGTTGTTCAGTATGGCCTGGAACTTGTGATCCTCCTGACTTAGCTTCCTGAGTAGCTAGGATTACAGGCATGTACAACCCTGCCTGGTATTAATTACCTTCATGAAGGAGGGAAAGTCACAGTTTTACAGACAAATAAAGTATTTTTTTAAAATTTTAACAAAAATCACATTTTTTTACTACAAAATTTTCTCCCCACAGTACTCAAAAAGCAAAAGAGAAAAACACCATAGCAATTTCATGAATAATTAAACATAGAATTACCACATGAAACAGCAGTTCCACGCCTGGATGTATATACCCAAAAGCATTCAAAGTAGGGACTTCAATAGATAATGTACACGAGTTTTCATGATAGCATTATTCACAACAATCAAAAGGTAAAAACAACCCAAATGTCCATCAAAGGATGAATGTGTAAGTAAAATGTGGTATGTAGAACAATGGATATCATTCAGCCTTAAAAAGGAAGGAGATTCTGACACATGTCACAACATGGATGAACCTTGAGGACATTAAGCTAGGTGAAATAAGTCCGACAGGAAAGAACAAGTATTGTGTGATTCCATTTATATGAGGTACCCAGAATAGGGAAATTCATAGAGACAGAAAGTAGTAGCAGGGTGATTGTCAAGAGCTAGAGGATGGGGACATTTTCCTTTTGGGAAAATGGAAACTCTCCTCTTGGGAGAGGGATGGTGGTGATGGTTGCATAACGGTGTGAATGCATTGAACGCCACTGAACTACACACTTAAAAATGATTAAGATGATAAATTTTATCATGCATATTTCATCTTGATTTTTTTAAAAAGCAGAGGAAAGGGAAAAAACGTATCCAATGAAAAATTTGAAATAAAGGCTTATCTCTGCTCTGTGTGCGTGGTGATAGACCCGCTACATTCTTTAGAATCTCTTAGATCCCAGAAACTTACAACACATCAATCCAAAAATAGGACCAAGCAAAGTGACTTTGTGATCTTTTATGCACAAAGAAGGAATCTTTTAGGGGATTCCAGAGATATTTGGGGGGGTTCTCTCATTCCTGCATAGTTCTTGTATGTGGTTGATCCTTCCTCTTAAATTCTTAAAGCTGTGCTGAGAGACTTTCCTTGGTGGTGGTGGTGGGGGGGCGACAAAGAGGGAATGGAATGGACAGAAGTGAACACCAGCTAGTACTGTGTGACAAGGTAAAGAAAACTGCCTGAGGGGAGCAGAGGACAGCAAACAAACAGGAATGGAATTGGGCTTCTCTGAAGGGACTCTGTCTTTTCTCTAGTTGACCGGTTGGGTGAGGGGCGAGGGAACACCGAGGACTGAATGCCCAGCATGTAGCGGAGGACCAGCGTCCCCGTGTCTCAGTTTCCCAGGTAGAGGCGCTCGGAGCGCCGCCTCTCTAATGTCGCGGGGCAGCTGGGTCGGGCCAGCCGCCAGGGGGCGCGAGCGCGGGGCGGGTGCCGGGGAGGTGGGCGCGCGCGGAGCGGAGCGTGGCGACCCCGGGCCGAGCGGGCGCCGGCCGAGGCGGAAGCCCGGGCAGGAGGCGGGAGGCGGGAGGCGGGAGGCGGGGCGGCGCGCTGAGTCACACGGGATCGGTCCGCCCACCGCTGCCAGGGCCGGAGGTGACAGCGGGCCCGGGACGGGCGGCCGCAACTGCCACCGCGCCGAGGGACCTCCAGGCGGCGGACAGCAGGTCAGGGCTGGGCCGGGCCGGGGCCTGGCAGGGCCGGGCGAGGGGCCGGGGCCGCTGTCCGGGGCCGCGGGCAGAGGGGACCCCAGCTCTGCGGGACGCGCTGCGCGGCCGGGCCTGCGCCGCCCCTTCCCCGGGAGACGCTGCGCTCGGCGTCCGGAGCCCGCCAGGGCGGTGGGCGCAACGGGCCAGCTCGCGCTCCTGTAGCGCACCGCCAGGCCGCCGCGGGTCCCCGGGGCTGGAGAGGCAGTCAGAGGGCGCGGACGTGGACTTTTCAAGTGTTGTCAAGCCCGGGGCTCTTTGCATTGCACCGCCCTGCCACTCGGCACTGGGGCGGAATCGGAGAGCTGGAAAAAGAGTTCAGCGTTAGCCCAGCCCCTTGCTTTTACAAATGCGCAAAGCCACACTGCCAGTGGGTATAGGAGTCCGTGATTCTGTGTCAGGGAGAAAGGATAGATGGTTTCCCAAGCAAGATTAAGGCCTGTTTAACTGGAGATGCAGCTTTGGTTATAACATGGTGGAGTTTTGCAAGTACCCACGGACACTTGTAGGTACTGATGTCCGCCGAGCATCCATGTGTCGGAGGTGCTGTCACTTGAATAAAGGAAAATTGGAGTTACCAAACAGCCAGAGTCTGGTGCAAATTAGGAGCTGTGAAGAATGCTTGATGTACACAGTTAAATTTTAAATACAAAACCAAAGCCAAAACCAACTTTAACTACAATATCATTATCCTTTACTGTCTCAATTATACTGTAATGAAAGGCAAATATTTTTGGCACTCATGTTATTCTGTAATACTTCTAATTTGCCTTTCGGTCTGTTTTATAGTAATTCTTTTACAGTAATCTGAACATGTGTTGAAACACTTTCTTTTCATAATTAGCGATTCTGTGATGATGTGTGGCATGTTAATGGGGACTCTTAATATTTAGGGTTTGAGCATAGTTCAGTTCCATCATTGACATAACTGAGTTACAGTGGGTGAGTAGAACTGATTAATCTGTAGTATATTTTGCAAGCCTGCAGTACTGACAGCATACAGGTGTGATTCCTCAGTCAGTGCTGTATTGCTTTACTCTTACAGTCTGAGTAGATTCAATGTAATGAGGAACTTGGTTTATACATCAGCACCCATTGTTTCTCTAAAATGTTGAATTAAGGCATCTCTAAGCCTTCTCTCTGTCTTTAAAGTTCTCTGATTTTACATGCTAATTTGTAACACATGTCACTCATTGCAACAAAAAAAAGTTTTAAGAAAAAGAGTTTAAAAACTCTGCATGATGCATAGTGGATCTTCAAATTCATTATTATTCTATCAGTGTTGGGCTAAAGTAAGGGAAAAGTGATTTTCAGATTACCAATACTTCGGTGTTAAATTCACTTAATTTGGAGACTGATGGAGTGCTTGGCATATTGTGCAGAAGTGCTAAATCAGACCTGAGAATGAGTTCTATGCAGTGTAACAGATAACTTTTGCAATAAACTGAGAACATTCTGACTCAGAAAATGTGATAAGATGGCTCTTCTATAACATTCATATTGTGTTTTTTGACTGAGATGTAATAATCTCTGTAGACTCTGTTCAAATATGTGTGAGTTATTTGTCTTGCAGCCACAAAGCAGGGCCCATCTCCATCTTTTTTCTGTCTCCATTCTTCTCCAAGTGCCCCTCTTACCTGGAGAGACCCTCTTCACATTCCTAGTCCATCCACATGGCAATGCAGAGCCTCCTTAAAAAGCACTAATTGAACTTACATTATTTTTCTAAGAGAGCAAGATGAAACGTGGTTCTTGAATCACAAGACCTAAGGGTACGTGTTCATTCTTACAACATAGTGACACTCCATGAGGCTCTGCTTCTGAAAAAGGGTTAAGTGGACCAGGTTGATATATATATATATATATATTTTTTTTTTTTTTTCTAATCTACTCTATGCTTGAAGACTACCTTATAGGAAGCTTCCAGAGTCAGGCAACTTGTTGCTTCTGTCTCAGAAGGAAACACCTCCTGCACGGTACATAGTGAAGCTTCAGGTTCTTTTTTTTTTTTTTTTTTTAATACTGAAGATTTAACTCAGGGGCACTTTACCACTGAGCTACATCCTCAGCCTTCTTATTTTTTATTTTGAGACAGAGCCTTATTAAGTTACTTCGGGCCTCTCACTAAATTGCTGAGGCTTGCCTTGAACTTGTGATCTTCCTGCCTCAGCCTCTGAAATCACTGAGACTATGGGCGTGCACCACTGTACCCAGCCTCAAGTTCATCATTATTCTCAACCTTCCAAGTCAGTTTTATCTGTGTTGGGCTAAAATAAATGAAAAGCAGTACTTCAAACTACAGATAAACTTTAGTGTAAATTTGGGGGATTTTTTTCAATGATTCAATAATTAGAATGCAAATAGAGGTTTGTGTACACATTACTAGGTATAAGACTTGACTTCTTTTCTTTTTGTTGTTGGGGAGGGTTCTGGGGATTGAACTCAGGGGCACTCCACCACTGAGCCACACCCCCAGCCCTATTTTGTATTTTATTCAGAGTCAGGGTCTGGCAACTCGCTTTTTGCTGAGGCTGACTTTGAACTCAAAATCCTCCTGCCTCAGCCTCCCAATCCACTGGGATTACAGGTGTGTGCCACTGCACCTGTCTAGACTTGACTTATTTTCTAGATGTATTATTCTACCATTTTTGAAGTCAGTTAATGTACTACCTATAACATGCATTATAATAAGATATTGCCAATGAAATTCTCATGTGTGCTAGGTTTTCTGCTAAAACATCTTTAAAATTCATTCAGAATACTGAAAAATTTCACAACATTAATTCAATTAATATGAGATAGTTTATTACATTCTGCCTGGCAAAATGTCTGAATAAACTAATTTTCAAGGTTGGATAAAATAGTCTTGTTGGTCAGGAGTTAATTATGAGATAGTCTCTTGCCTGGAAAGGCAGAGAGGTCTGAAGTACCGGCCCTAAATCCAGATCACAGAGCAGCTCTATAATGAAAGAGCTGCTAAACACACCAAGGCATTAACTTTTGGTTAGGTACTTTATCCTTGATGCTAAAAAGAGTAGCAGTGGGAGGTAAAATAGACATAAAGTGTGTTGCTTCGCTTTCGGATTTGTTGGTTTTCTGACTGAAAGATGTGATAGCACAGTAAGGCAAATGGGGCGTGCAGGACTCTGAAGTCTGAGGGGTGCACGGGTTCTGACTCATTCGTTTATTCAACAACTATTCTTTGAGTACCTGTACGAGCTGGGCACTGTCATAAGTGCTGGGGATGCAACTATGAGCAAAACAGACACACCTCTGGTGGAATAGACATTTTAGTATGATGGAGACCAACAGTTAATAAATATGTGAATGGATAGGTCATTTGATCAGAGTGCTATGGAAAATTTCAAAGCATAAGTAAAGGAAGGGTGTGGGGGGTTATTTTATATAGAGTGGTCAGAGAAGCCCTATACTGAGATGACTTTTCCTTTATTTTTTTTAAATTTAATTTTTTTAAAAATTTTGGGGTCCTGGGGATTGAAAGGGAGGGTGGGGGGCAAGGCGGGGGTGGGTGGAGCTCTACCACTGAGCTACATCCCCAGCCCTTTTTATTTTTATTTTGAGGTGGCGACTTGCTAAGCTGCCGAAGCTGGCCTCAAACTTGCGATCCTTCTGCCTCTGCCTGCTGAGTAGCTGGAATTATAGGCCTGCACAACTGTGTCCTCCTCTGAGATGACTTTTGATCTGAGACCTAAAGGAACTGAGAATGTGAGCAGGAGGCAGAGGACAAGCAAGTTCCCGGGTCCGATGCAGTAGCATGTTTGGCACACTGGAGGGACAGCAAGGCAAGATCATTCGTGGTGGCCAGGCAGGGTGAATGTGGATGAGGAGAGAGTGACATCAGATGAGAGAGTGTGAGAGTGGGGAGGGGCATCGGTGTAGGCCATTTACAAGTTTTGACCTTGGGTCTGAGTGAAGGAGAAGCCTTTACAGGTGTTTGAACAGAGAATCTGATGGTGAAGTATGTTTGAAAGGGTTGAGGGCTGGAGGTGTAGCTCAGTGGTGGGAGCTATGTGACCATAAACCAGAATTATTCTCTGGGCCTTTGTTTCCTCATCCGTAGCATAATTGGGTCCCTCTAGCTAAAGATTTTTTTGTTTTTGTTTTGTTTTGTTTTGTTTTGTTTATAGTGTTGGGTTGAACCCAGGGCCTCCTGTGTGTCAGGAAAGTGCTCTACCACTGAGCCATGTCCCCAGCTCCCCCTAGTTCAAGATTTTGAGATTCCAACTTCTGTGGAATATTTCTACAGGGAGGCAAGAGGATTGTGTAGGGAGAGGTTCTAAAAGCAGATAGCTTCAAATGACCCCAAAACTTGACACCAGCCCATCTTGAACTGAATCACCACAAATCAAGTGGTATCAGATCTTTTTCAGTCCAGTTGTCAGGGCGTGAGACAAAAACACTGGTCTGTCAATATTCTCTGCTCATCCCTTTCATACTCTGCTGATCCCTGAATTTCCCTTCCTGCCTGAAAAAGGATGAAAAGCTGTTACTCATCAACAGAGTTGGCAACCAGAGTAGCTTTTGTTGTTAGGAAAATTGGGAGCTTTTGGGAAGGAAACAATTCTAATTTTGTGTTTATCATAGGTCATTTGAAATCTTCTTTTATAACACACAGAGTCTAAAAGATTTCTTGTTTTTAAATTCCTCTGCCCCATTCCCACTCATCTCATGCCTCCTAGGTGCTCATCCTAATGCATTTTCATAGGTATCTTTTTGTCTATAGGATCTTGCAAAGTGGAAGTGTTTGCTTTATATGTGTGTATTTTAATTTATAATGCTTTAGTGCATTTTGTTTCTTTTTCCCTAAGTACTATATTTAGGATTCATGCCCGTTGCTATGAATGCATCTGATTCTTTGCCTCTGAATGCTGCATCACACTCCCTGCTGTTGTGTACCTACCACAGTTGTTCTTACCTGTCCTCGGAGCAGTGGGTGGATACTTGGGTTGACCCTGCTCCCTAGCACCATGTATATTGCTGCAAAGAACATCTTCACACATGTCCTCTTATACAGCTGCATAATATTTCTGTGGGGCATATGTTCAGAAGATTACTGCTGAATTTTAGGTTTGCATAGACTGAATTTGACTAAATGGTGCCAGATTCATCTCTAAAATGGCTGCACCAGTCTTGGTCCCTTCCTCTAGAAGCATGCGAGGTTCTTATGTCCTCATGTCCCACCAACACTTGACTTTGTCTGACTCTCCATTTTTTCTAATCTCATAAGTACAAAGTGATATCTTGTCATTTTAGTTTTTCTTTGATTACTGACAATTTTGAACATCTCTTAACATCACAGCTGCTTCTGCATATTTCTTGTTCATATCTTTGCCATTTTGTATCCAAGCTGATACCTGTTTTGTTGTTGCCATTTATTTGCAAAAGTGATTTTATAATGTAGATGTTTACTCCTTGGCATGTTTAGACTTGGAGATATCTTCTCATTTGGGTGTTTGCCATCCCTTAATCAAGAAAATGTCCTTCTTTTTTCTTTTTCTTTTGTGTGGAGCTGGCAGTTGAACCCAGGGACTCACACATGCTAGACAAGTGCTCTGCCACTGAGCTATTTCTTTCCTTCCTTCCTTCCTCTCTCCCTCCCTTTCTTTCTTTTCCTTCTTTTTTAAAAACAAGGTCTGCTAATCTGTCCAGGCTGGTCTTGAATTTTCAATCCTTCCTGCCTCAGCCTCCAGAGTGGCTGGGATTACAGGCATATGCCACCACACCCAGTTTAAGGGGGAAAAATGTTAATTTTGGTGTAATCAACTGAATTCTTTGACTTATGATTTATGCTTTTGAAGTTTTAAGAAACCCTTCTCAATCTTATGCCTGTGATTTTACTGCGTCTAGAGCCCACATTGGCATAAAGTGTTAGATACTGATCCAGTTTTTCCCCCCTCCCATTGATTGAGCCAGTTGTTCCAACAGTATCTCAAAAAAAAAAAAAAAAAAAAAAAAAAAAAATCCATGCTTTCATTCACTGAATGTGGTACCCCTTTTCTCTCAAGTGATTTTCATGGATCCACTGCTCTGTTTTAGCCTCTGTTTGGTTCCATTAGTCTGTAGCTCTTGCTCCATTTTTTACTGCTCTAATTTTATTACAGTGACTTCATAGTTATGTTGTAATAACTGGCACTACAAGTCATTCATTTTAAAGTTTACTTAGCTCTTCCTGGACCAAATTTTATTTTTTCATATAAATTTATAGTGAGTTTATCAAGTTATTCAAAATTTATATTTTTAGGTAATTTTATTGGGATTCTATTAAATTTGTAAATTATTTGGGGGAAGCTTGACATTGTTTTTATGGTAACATATTCCATCCAAGAGCATGTAACATGCCTTTCCGTTTATTTGGCTTATTTTTTTTTTTTTTTTTTTTTTTTTTAGCATTTCTTAAAACTTGGAAATAATTTAAAACTAACAGAGAAGTTCTAAGAGTAGTACAAAGAAGTCCTGTGTATTCCTTACCCAGAATCACCAAATGTTAGGCTTTTGCCACATTTGCTTCATTACTTCCTCTCTACATTTCTATGCACATTTTTCCCATTGACCCCTTTGAGTTAGTTGTAGACATCACCAAATTTTCTCTTAATACTTTATCAGCTCATTTTTAAACCTGTTACTAACTTTAAAGTTTTCCCCCAGGAAAGTCTAACAGGGCATTCTTGGTTAAATTAATCTGAATACTTCATAGTTTTGTTACTGTTGTGAATCATGTTTCTTTTTAATTTTATTTTCAAGATGGTTGTTAGTAGTTTAAGAGATACAGTATTGATTCTTCTCAGCTGATCTTGTATCCTGCAGCTTGGCTTCACTGTCTTATTCAAATTGTCTGTTGATTGTTTCCCCCCTCCACCCCCAGGTGGTTAATTATAGCCTTTGGAAACTGGTAGTTTATTGCTTCTTCCCCATGCTTAAGCCTCTTAATTCTTTTTCTTTCCTTATAGCATTAACCAGGACTTGTAGGACAAAACAATTGCTAGGGGGCATCTTTATCATACTCTCAAATTTAAGAGAAGTCTAAACATTTTTGTTTGTTTGTTGGGGTTTTGTGTGTAACCTTTTTACCAAGTTAAGGTATTTCCCTCTATTCCTAGTTTACTTAGAGCTTACATCATAAATGATTATTAAGCCTTATTGAAAACTTTTTTGGAATTTGCTCTCCAGGAAACAAGATGGTACTAGTCAGGTTCTAAGCCAAAGTCCCAAGCCTACACTGAGGTGGTTTCAAACAGAAGATAAATAAGAGTCCTCAATATTTCTGCACCCTACATATATCAATTTATGATAAACATTCCAAGATTTCTAATATAAGCTTATTTCACGATCAGGTCAGCTTTTCCTCCTGCTGCAAAGAGTCAGAATTTAAATAGCTGGTGTGAAGAGCAGGGGGGTGATCCATGTGCAGCATCTTAACTGTAGTTGTCAGCACGAATATAAATATAAGATATGTGAAATTACAGTTTTGTTACTCTGGATCAGTCTCTGTTCAGGTGTAAATCTTACCTAAATATATCTCAAGAAATAGTGAGGTAGTTCAGCAGCAAGAGCCATAGCAAGGTCTTCAACGACGGTCACTGTGAGGGTGTTGGGCAACTGACTCCCATGGCGCATGCGTGCTCCCCCACCCTCTTTTTACCAGTTGTTTTTTCCTAATTATAAAAATTCTACATCTTCATTGTAGAAAGTTCACAAAACATAGAAAACAATTCTGTAATCCTGCCTTTTGGGACCAAACCCTGTAACAATCTTATTTCTCTCTGGTCTTTTTTTGGATGTGGGGGGAAGGGTACATTCATGGAGAAGGGGAGTGCGTTTAAAATCTCGCACTCTGCAATTTTGTATCACCCTTTTTTGGGAGTTAGGCTGTCAACTTTTGTTCATCTTGCTTTGATTGGTCTTTGGGGTGGGGGATGGTTAGAAAGACACGATTAGCTTATAACTAATCAGCTAGCTTGCAGATAACTTGCAACAGGCCTCGCCTGAGGAAGCGACTGTGCACAGACAGCCCAGCACCATTATCACAATATGGAGCAGGATAGTCCGAGTCCCTGCAAACCAAAGGCCAGCCTGGTGGGGCAGGCAGAGCGGGAGAGATTTGTTTGATGTCCCTTGTTTGATGATTTGTTTGCTTCCGCTCAGTCCCTTGGTTTCACCTTCTCTCTTTAGATCACACTTACTTCCATCTTTTGGAAAATAGTAATTGATCTTTCTTTTAAATATGAAATAAACCCCAACACAATCATTTTGTTTCCCTAATCATCTTTGCTGCTGTGATGTGTGGTGAGGACAAGTGGCCATAAGTTGACATTCCTGTCAGCAGGCAGGTTCAACCTCCATCCAGCTGCCCTCCCTCCTCCCGCGACCCTTTACCCTGCACTGTTTTATTTGGGTTTGTTTTGCCCTAACACTTGCCACTCTCTAAAATGCCTTCCCTGTCCCTCAAGGAGAAAGTTCCTCAAGGGCAAGAATCTGTTGTATTTGTGGTCATATCCCAGGCACCTCCAACAGTGGCTGGCTTGTAGCCCTCACCCATGAATCCATAAAATGCATTAGTCAGTCAGAAGGCAGCTTGGGATCCAGAACCCAGAAACTCAAGAGGGGCAAGGAAAGAAAGTTCTCTTGGCCTCCCTTCCATGGAGTCCCCATTTCCTCCTTGACCTCTTAAGCACACCAAGCACAGACTCCGCTACATGGGCAGCAGCCCTTGCTTGGGAGCCTGCACTTTCCGGACAGCAGAGAGTGAGGGTCTGTGTTGCTGAGTAGGGAGGGTCTGTGTTGCTGAGTTGTGGAGTAGGGCCCTCCAGAGAATAGTCAATGCTGACTGCTGACCTCCAGCCACGGGTTCTGGACCGAGCACACACTCGGCATTGTTTCCACATGGTGATTCTCTTAGGATAAATGAGCCTGCCCCATCAGCAGAAAAAGTTGCAATGGATGTGCCGAGTTGTGCTTCACTCCCCAACCTCACAGCCCACATCCTCCCCTTTCTAGCATTTTCTTTCCTCTCATTCCGAGCAATGTGGACACTTTTTTGCCTTTTCTCTCATTTCTGAACAATAAGTATTCTGGATCTGGTTTGGAGTTGTCAGGATGAATGGTATGGTTTATATACCTAGTCACTTGATCCTGAAGCAAGATCTCAAATTGTATTAGCACCATATATATGCCTTTTTTTTTTTTTTTTTTTTTTTTTTTGTACCAGGGATTAAACCCAGGGGTGCTTAACCACTGAGCCACATCCCCAGCTCCTTTTTTTTTATTATTATTTTTTATTTTGAGATAGGGTCTTGCTAAGATGCTTAGGGCCTAAGTTGCTGAGGCTGGCTCTGAGCTTGCAGTCCTCCTGCCTCAGCCTCTCTAGCTGCTGGGATTACAGGCATGTGCCACAATACCCTGCTAGAATGCTACGACTAATAATAATACACCCTAGTGCTGTCCTTGAGGACAGTGCCACAGACCCAATCTGTCCTGTGGAGGACATTGCTGGACTCAGGACTGGAATATGACTTTCGTTTCTTGCTCTCCTGCTTGAAAGTTATTGTTGTTATCCACCATCTCCCCCATTTCCCGGACCTCATATCTGCTCCAGATCTACTCATATGTACTGATTTACTTCTGTGTCCCCACTTTCCACTCTAATCAAATGGGTCTCTTTTTCTTTCTTTTAACAGTCATGATAAGAATAAACATACTATTATTTTCTCCATTTAAAAAAATTCTTTTTAGCTTTACATGACAGTAAAGTTTATTTTGACATATTGTACATACATGGAGTATAACTTATTCTAATTAGGATGCCATTCTTGTGGTTATACATGATGTGGAGTTTCAGTGGTGGTATATTCATAGATGAACATAGAAAAGTTATGGCCAACTTATTCTATTGTCTTTCCTAGAGAAAAATGTATTATTTATTCTGGTTATAAATGTCTCTTCTTTCCATTTTACTGGGTTTCATTAACAGTCTGAATTCAAGTGAAAGGAAAGAAGTATATAACAATAACGGCAGCTAGTATTTCAAGCCAGTTACCATACTAAATGCATTAATCCACTTAATCTGCAGGATGATTTTATGTGCAAGGTGCTGTTTGTAACCCTCATTTTACACATGGGGATGCTCAGGTACAGTTCAGTAAGAACCATGCCCTGAAGTTATACTGCTGTTCAGTGATAAGACTGCTGTTCAGACTCATGTCTGTTTACCTCCAGGGTCCCTGCTTTTACCCCACGGTGGGCCCAATGTGGACCAGTGCCTGAGGACTGTGAGTGACAGATGTGTGCAGCCTTGTAGTTACTGAGATTAGTCCTTTCTCACATGTGCTAGATTGGCTCACCAGCATATCAGTTGTGAATGGATGGGAGGATTTCATAATGAAGTATTTCAGATTCATAAAACTGAACATAGAATAATCCAACCAACATCCACACATCTACCACTCAAGATCTATAAAGCGTGTGGCCCATACTTGTAATCCCAGCAACTTGGGAAGCCAAGACAGGAGGATTGAAAGTTCAAGGTCAGCCTCAGCAACTTAGTGAGACTGTCTCAAAATAAAAAGTAAAAAGGGCTGGGGATGTAATTCAGAGGTAGAGCACCCCTGGGTTCAATCCCCAGTATTAGAAAAAAAATACTGTATAGTGAGTTGGTTTTCCTATTCCATCTCCTTTTACCATTTTATAGAGCTGTTTTGGTTCTGACATTAAAAAAAAAAAATGGACTGGACATGGTGGCACTCAACTGTAATCCCAACGACTCTGGAGACTAAGGCAGGAGGATCACAAGTTCAGAGCTAGCCTCAGCAACTTAGCGAGGTACTGAGCAACTCAGCAAGACCCTTTCTCTAAATGAAATATGATAAAGGGCTGGGGATGTGGCTCAGTGGTTAAGTACCCCTGGGTTCAATTATTGGTACCAAAAGATAAAAATAAAAAAGGGGATTATTTTTTATTTACATATGACAACACCATAATTGTTACCTAAAAATAGTAGTAGTTCTTTAATATAATCAATATTCTAATTAATGTTCAAAATTTCCTATTTGTCTCATTTTTTGAACAACTCATTTTTTAAAAATAAGATTCCAAGAAAGGTACATGTGTTGCATTTAGTTAACGTGTTTCTTAAGTAACTTTTAATTTATAAGTTCCCCTTCCTAAATTTAAATTTTTTGTGTACAATTTATTTGTCGAATGAACTGGTCATTTGTTCTACAGGTCTCCACGTTCTGGATTTTTTTAAAGGGCTTTTGTCATATCTTCATGTTATCTCTATAGTGAGTTAACTTTGTTCTTTACTTGATGGTCTCTACAGGAGGTTCCTAGTTATTGAGGTTTCCATAAATAGAAAGAACTCACTGGCCCATATAGTTTGATCTGGCCCCAAAGTCATTTCTGAGGAATCTTCCAAAACGTCCCAGGTGTCAGGGAATGACATTATCCACAGTAGACCTTCTCTATCTAAACATACTGTACCTTGGAAGGAATTTTATAACTCCCTCCTGGCTAGCTGTTTTGAGAGTTAGGGGAAAGAATTGCAGACAAGTGCTCTGGTTTTCTTCTTTTTAGACATTGCTTGTTGCTTTAAGGATTTCTGGGGCTCAGTGCCAGAACCTCCCTGGGATATTATTGTCTTACATTTAGATCTGCTTATCAGGAGCCTCTGAGAATCCCCAGAGGGTCAGGTAAGAGGAGAGGGAGTTTACACTGGAGCCAGACTCTGTGAGTGCCTGTTGTAGTCCTGGATTCCTGAGCAGCTGGTGGGACTGTGGATAACATTCGTACATGTATTTAAAAAAAAAAAAATTGTTTTCAGCCTCTGTTGTTTTTACTGTAGTATCTAGAAATTCAGTAATCACAATAACAAGGCCATTGTAGAGGTGAAGAAACCCAATTTTGTTTTTATTTATTTATTTATTTTGCGAATTTTTACCCTTGCCTACTGATCAGTTGTGGTTTTACAGGGGCAACGAATCAGTATTAAAGTAACAAGAAGGAAAATTGTTGAAGTTTGAAGCTGTGTTTGGATGTAGTTAGTAATTAAAAATTGTAAAAATAGAGTATCTTAATGTCAGAATTTTCATCTAGTTTTAAAGCCAAATAGTTAATAAAACAAGGCTAAAAATTTGATAGAAAGGAAAGACATTCAATGGATTTAGTATAACATTACTTTTACTTTTATTTTAAAGGCTAGTCTTTTAACCAAGAGGTTTGCTTTGATTAAAAATATTGATTAGCAGTTATATTCAGGTTGGGGACTGGGGTTATAACTCAGTGGCAGAGCACTTGCCTAGCATATGTGAGGCACTAGGTTCAATTCTCAGCCCCACATATAAATAAATGAATAAAATAAAGGCCAATCAACATCTAAACATATTTTAAAAATTCAGGAAGATAAAAAACAAAAAATAAAGCAAAATAAAATATATTTAATATTTTACTAGTTGATATTTAATATTTTACTAGTTAATATTTTACTAGGTTGAATTTTACTAGTTTGTTCATACTTTGTTCTTTTATTCCAGAGGTAAGATTCAAGCTTGGTCAATATTTTCTTCTAATGTGACTCAAAATGCATAAAAATTAAAATACAACTATTATTTTAAAAAATTGTTAATCAGAGGCAATTTGCTGGTTTACTGATAATTCTTCCTTGCAATGACCAGTGAATGATAAAAATGAGCGCTTCGTATTCACACCTGATCACGGGTAGCAACGATATATCCAAGAAATAGTGTATTAAAAAGCAGTCTGTGGTCATAACTATTGTAATAATGTTTATTATAATGCTGTATTGTGCTTTATGTTTAATGAGAATAGTTACTCTGCTGTGTTTCAGTTCTCTTTTTGAATGTGGTGTTTTTCCCACGGGCAAAGGAACAAGCAGGTGACACCGCCTTGAAGAGAACTTCAAGGTTTGGGGTGAGGCTAGAGTGTAGGGGGTATGCTAGGAGAAAGGTGCAGGAAATGAGGCCAAATCTGGGCCTCAGGACCAGATTATGATGAGTTTTGATCTGTAGAAGAGTTTTAGAACTTCCTGAAGGTGATGGGAGAGGAGCCTTGAAGAACTTCAGGCAGTAGAGAAATATGAAGTTTTGTTTTTTCAAAGATAATCCTCATTGCAGTGTGGAAGATAGGACTGAGGAAGGTAAGACGGGTAGGTAGCAAGTAGGAAGCTATTGCAGTCCCCCCCCAAGAAGAGATGGTGGGAGTCCCAGGTTGATGTGTTTAAAGGATTTAACAATAGTGCCAATGCTTTTCCTAGAAGCAGAGGATATGTTTTGGAAGAGTAAATGAATTAATTTCATATCCCTTCTCTATCCCTGGAAGGCATTTGGCAAAGGTTTTCTTGGACCCATATCCAGGGATCTCGCTTGTAAATTGCTGCCAAATCCTTGTGGGTCTGTTGTGAATACACAGCTCCTATTTAGAGCTTAGGGTAGAGGGGGAATGTCAATTGCTTGTCCTGGTGTCTAGTAACCACAAGGAGTCACATTACACCCCCTTCCTCTCAGGGAGACAGTAAAACTTTTGAGAAGTTAGCTCCACCCAGAACTTCCTGCCTCATCTGTATTATTTATGTTGCAGTCAGTCCGGATGATGATAACAGCCCTCCTCCTCCTCCTCCTCCTCTTCCTCTTTTTCTTCCTCCTCTTCCTCCTCCTCCTCCTCCCCTCCTCCTCCCCTCCTTCTCTTCCTCCTCCTCTTCCTCCTCTTCCATTATCATTACTGTTCTCACAGTATTTACTATTTGTCAGGAATTGTATGAAATGTTTTACCAACATTATCAAACTTAATCCTCATCACACCCTGTAATGTAGATTAC